>NC_057722.1:84144682-84154999 GCF_004010195.1 Chiloscyllium plagiosum | reverse complement strand
AAAGAAGGCAGCGAGTGGTGGTTGATGGAAAATATTCAGCCCGGAGTCCAGTTACTAGTGGTGTGCCATAAGGATCTGTTTTGGGACCACTGCCATTTGTCATTTTTATAAATGACTTAGTCGCAGGCATAGGTGGATGGATTAGTAAATTTGTAGATGACACTAAAGTCGGTGGGGTTGTGGACAGTGTGGAAAAATGTTACAGGTTGCAGGGAGACTTGGATAAACTGCAGAATTGGGCTGAGAGGTGGCAAATGGAGTTCAATTCAGCTAAATGTGAGGTGATTCACTTTGGGAAGAATAACAGGAAGGCAGAATATTGGGTTGATGGAAAGATTCGTGGTAGTGTGGATGTGTAGAGGGATCTTGGAATACATAGATCCCTGAAAGATGCCACCCAGGTGGATAATGCTGTTAAGAAGGCATACGGTGTGTTAGGTTTCATTCGTAGAGGGATTGAGTTCCAGAACCGCAATATCTTGCTGCAAGTATACAAAACGCTGGTGCAGCCACACTTGGAATATTGTGTACAGTTCTGGTCTCTATATTTCGAGAAGGATGTGGAAGCATTGGAAAAGGTGCAGAGGAGATTTACCAGGATGTTGCCAGTTCTGGAGGGAAGGTCTTATGAAGAAAGGCTGAGGGACTTGGGTCTGTTCTCATTGGAGAGAAGAAGGCTCAGAGGGGATTTGATAGAGACATACAAGCTGATCAGAGGATTAGGTAGGGTAGACAGTGAAAGTCTTTTTCCTAGGATGATGACGTCAGCGTGTTCGAAGGGGCATAACTATAAATTGAGGGGTGATAGATTTAAGACAGATGTCAGAGGCAGGTTCTTTACTCAGAGTGGTAAGGGCGTGAAATGCCCTACATGCTAATGTAGTCAACTCAGCCACATTAAGGAGATTTAAACAATCCTTCAATAAATATATAGATAATTTTGGGATAGTGTAGGGGGACAAGCTGAAAATAGTTCACAGGTCGGTGCAACATCAAGGGCCGAAGGGCCTGTTCTGCGCCGTATTGTTCTATGTTCTATATGCAGGTCAGGTGAATTGGCCATTCTAAATTGCCCATAGTGTTAGGAGCATTAGTTAGGAGTTAATACAGGGTGGGGGGGATGGGTGTGGGTGGGTTGCTCTTCGGAGGGTCGGTGTGGACTTGTTGGGCCAAATGGCCTGTTTCCATATTGTAGGGAATCTAATCTAAAAAATCTAAAAGCCTAAGAGGCTATCAGATAGAGGTTTTAGAATCAGAAAATAGGAGTAGGCTAATCAGTCCTTTGAGCCTGCTGTGCCATTTAGTGTGATAATAACTGATCATCCAGCTCCATATCCTTAGTACTTTCTCCCCATACCCTTTGATCCCTTTAGTCCTAAGAACTATGCATAAATCTTTCTTGAAAATGTTCAATGCTTTGGCCTGAACTGCTTTCTGTGGCAGAGAATTCCACAGACTCACCACTCTCAGGAAGAAACGTTTCCTCATCTCAGTTCTAAATGGCCTGCCCTGTATTCTTAGACTTTGACCCGTGGATATCAGTCATGTTATCAGAGGAATTAATCTGCTAAACCTTTGTTGCACTCCCTGCACAGCTAGAAAATCCTTCCCTAAGTAAGACCAGAAGAATAGGAGAACACCATTTGGTGCCTTGAGCCTGCTCTGCCATTCAAGAGGATTATGAATGATCCAACATTCACCACATCCATATTCCTGCCCATTCTCTGTAACCTTTGATTCTCTGACTGATCTAGAATCCATCTAAGCTTTAAATTTACACAAGGACTCTGTCCCTACAGCTGTCTGTGGCAAGGAGTTCCAAAGGTACTCAACTCCAGGAAAAAAAAATTCCTCCTCATCTTAAAATGATGCCCCTTTATCCTGAGACTATATCCTCTGGTGCTGGATTCATATACAGAATTCTCATACATTAGAGTTGATCCTTCTCTGTAGCTGTGACACTATATGCTGCATTCTGTTCAATTACCTTGATATGTAACGTATGATTTGTCTGGTGAGCATGCAAAACAATACTTTTCAGTGTATCTTGGTACATGTGACAAAAATAAACCCAATCAAATCAAAACTATTCACAGCACTCCAGATGTGGTCTAACCAGCACCTTGTATCATTGCAGCAACATTTACTGACTCTTATAGTGCAACCCCCTGGAAATAAATGCCAACATTCCATCAGCCTTCCCAATTACCTGCTGCCCCATGTGCTAGTTTCCTATGTTTAGTGCACAAATACCTCCAAGTCCCTTACTGTTCTGGCTTTCTACAATTTTTCTTCTTTTAAATGCTGTCCCTTCCAAAATGAACTTTGTATTTTCCCAAATTGTACTCCATTTTTCCCAACATTTTGCGCACTTAACATATCAATATCTCTTTGCAAACTGCTTGTATCCCTCTCGCAACCTGCCTTTCCACCTATTTTTATTTGAGTAAATCCATATGTGGCATATGGTAATCTTTTAAAGGCCAGTTGATTAGAATTCAGGACCAGCATGTTCCTGTCAAAGTGAAAGATAAGGATGGCAAGATTTGGAAACAGTTGATGACGAGAAATTGTGAACTTCGTCAAAAAAAAGGAGGCATACATAAGGTTTAGGAAACTGAAGAGATACAGAGCCCTTAAAGAATACAAATATAGCAGGAAAGAACACAAAGTATTGTGAAGGCTAAAAGGGACCATGAAAAGTCTGTGGCAAATAGAATTGAGAAAAGTCCCAAGTGTTGTAGACATATATAAGGAGCAAGAGGGTAGCTAGGGAAAGGGTGCGTCACAAAGGAGGTAATTTGTCCATGGAGCTTGATGAAGGAGATGAGGACCTTAAAAAATATTTTACTAATTATCGAGAATTGATTGCAAAGTTGCTTGGTATCATCAACAGTATTATTAAGCTGCACCTAATCAGCAATAACGCAATGATGGCCAATTTGGGATCTGCCAGAGCAATTCAGCTCCTGACCTCATTACAGCATTTTTTTCAAACATGATGGTTCAGTAGTTAGCACTGTTGCCTCACAGCACCAGGAACCCAGGTTTGATTTCAATCTCAGGTGACTGAATGCGTGGAGTTTGCATGTTTTCCCAGTGTCTGCGGAATGTCTCTGCAGTTTCCCCTGGGTGCTCCTGTTTCCTCACACAGTCCAAATATATGTTGGTGAGGTGGATTGACCATGGTGAATTGCCTGTAGTGTCTAGGGATGTGCAGGCTGGATGGATTACCGTGGAAAATGCAGAGTTAGGGGATAGGTCGGGGATGGGCCTGGATGGAATGCTCTTCGAAAGGTCAGTGTGGACTCGACAGGCCAAATGGCCTTCTTCCACACTGCAGGTATACTATGAATTCTGTTCTATGGACAAAAGAGCTGAATTCCAGACATGAGGTAAGAGCCCTTGATATTAAGGTTGCATTTGATTAAGTGTAGCATCAGGAGCCCTAACAAAACTGGAATCAATGGAATCAGGCGGCAAACTCTCCACGCGTTGGAATCATACCTGTCACGTAAGAAGATGGTTGTAGTTATTGGCAGTCTGTTATGTCACACCAGGGCAACTCTGTAGGAGTTCCTCCATTCGCCGAGAGGTGCGAGGGAGGAGCAAAGGACTTCTGGGAAGGTGAGTCTAACAATTTAAAAACCTTAGTTCAGGATTGGGCCTCCATGTGTCGAGAGGTGCGAGGGAGGCGCGATGGACTTCTGGGGAATTTTTAAGTGGGTGAGATCTAGGACAGGTGTCAGATCTCGTGGTGGGAGAGCACTTTGGTGAAAGTGATCACAACTGCCTCACATTTAGCATAGCCTTGGAGAGGGAAAGGAGCAGTTACCGAGGGAAAATAATTGGGGAAAAGGAAATTATGACTCTATCAGACAGGAGTTGGGAAGTACAGACTGGGAACAATTGTTCCACAGAAAGGGCACAGCAGAAATGTGGAGACTATTTAAGGAGCAGTTGTTGCGAGTGACGCACAAATTTGTTCCTCTGAAACAGGCAAGAAAAGGTCTCGTTAAAAGGAAGAAGACAGCTTACGTAAGGTGGAGGAAGCAAGGATCTAGCACAGCTTTAGAGGACAACAGGGAGGAGAAAGTGAGGACTGCAGATGCTGGAGACCAGAATTGAGAAGAGTGGTGCTGGAAAAACACAGCAGGCCAGGCAGCATTCGAGGAGCAGGAGAATCGACATTTCAGGCATAAGCCCTTCTTCAGGAATTTTCTTCCTGAAGAAGGGCTTATGCCCGAAACGTCGATTCTCCTGCTCCTCGGATGCTGCCTGGCCTGCTGTGTTTTTCCAGCACCACTCTTCTCAATTCTGGTCTCCAGCATCTGCAGTCCTCACTTTCTCCTCCCTGTTGTCCTCTAAAGCTGTGCTAGATCCTTGCTTCCTCCACCTTACGTAAGCTGTCTTCTTCCTTTTAACGAGACCTTTTCTTGCCTGTTTCAGAGGAACAAATTTGTGCGTCACTCGCAACAACTGCTCCTTAAATAGTCTCCACATTTCTGCTGTGCCCTTTCTGTGGAACAATTGTTCCCAGTCTGTACTTCCCAACTCCTGTCTGATAGAGTCATAATTTCCTTTTCCCCAATTATTTTCCCTCGGTAACTGCTCCTTTCCCTCTCCAAGGCTATGCTAAATGTGAGGCAGTTGTGATCACTTTCACCAAAGTGCTCTCCCACCACGAGATCTGACACCTGTCCTAGATCTCACCCACTTAAAAATTCCCCAGAAGTCCATCGCGCCTCCCTCGCACCTCTCGACACATGGAGGCCCAATCCTGAACTAAGGTTTTTAAATTGTTAGACTCACCTTCCCAGAAGTCCTTTGCTCCTCCCTCGCACCTCTCGGCGAATGGAGGAACTCCTACAGAGTTGCCCTGGTGTGACATAACAGACTGCCAATAACTACAACCATCTTCTTACGTGACAGGTATGATTCCAACGCGTGGAGAGTTTGCCGCCTGATTCCATTGATTCCAGTTTTGTTAGGGCTCCTGATGCTACACTTAATCAAATGCAACCTTAATATCAAGGGCTCTTACCTCATGTCTGGAATTCAGCTCTTTTGTCCATAGAACAGAATTCATAGTATACCTGCAGTGTGGAAGAAGGCCATTTGGCCTGTCGAGTCCACACTGACCTTTCGAAGAGCATTCCATCCAGGCCCATCCCCGACCTATCCCCTAACTCTGCATTTTCCACGGTAATCCATCCAGCCTGCACATCCCTAGACACTACAGGCAATTCACCATGGTCAATCCATCTCACCAACATATATTTGGACTGTGTGAGGAAACAGGAGCACCCAGGGGAAACTGCAGAGACATTCCGCAGACACTGGGAAAACATGCAAACTCCACGCATTCAGTCACCTGAGATTGAAATCAAACCTGGGTTCCTGGTGCTGTGAGGCAACAGTGCTAACTACTGAACCATCATGTTTGAAAAAAATGCTGTAATGAGGTCAGGAGCTGAATTGCTCTGGCAGATCCCAAATTGGCCATCATTGCGTTATTGCTGATTAGGTGCAGCTTAATAATACTGTTGATGATACCAAGCAACTTTGCAATCAATTCTCGATAATTAGTAAAATATTTTTTAAGGTCCTCATCTCCTTCATCAAGCTCCATGGACAAATTACCTCCTTTGTGACGCACCCTTTCCCTAGCTACCCTCTTGCTCCTTATATATGTCTACAACACTTGGGACTTTTCTCAATTCTATTTGCCACAGACTTTTCATGGTCCCTTTTAGCCTTCACAATACTTTGTGTTCTTTCCTGCTATATTTGTATTCTTTAAGGGCTCTGTATCTCTTCAGTTTCCTAAACCTTATGTATGCCTCCTTTTTTTTGACGAAGTTCACAATTTCTCGTCATCAACTGTTTCCAAATCTTGCCATCCTTATCTTTCACTTTGACAGGAACATGCTGGTCCTGAATTCTAATCAACTGGCCTTTAAAAGATTACCATATGCCACATATGGATTTACTCAAATAAAAATAGGTGGAAAGGCAGGTTGCGAGAGGGATACAAGCAGTTTGCAAAGAGATATTGATATGTTAAGTGCGCAAAATGTTGGGAAAAATGGAGTACAATTTGGGAAAATACAAAGTTCATTTTGGAAGGGACAGCATTTAAAAGAAGAAAAATTGTAGAAAGCCAGAACAGTAAGGGACTTGGAGGTATTTGTGCACTAAACATAGGAAACTAGCACATGGGGCAGCAGGTAATTGGGAAGGCTGATGGAATGTTGGCATTTATTTCCAGGGGGTTGCACTATAAGAGTCAGTAAATGTTGCTGCAATGATACAAGGTGCTGGTTAGACCACATCTGGAGTGCTGTGAATAGTTTTGATTTGATTGGGTTTATTTTTGTCACATGTACCAAGATACACTGAAAAGTATTGTTTTGCATGCTCACCAGACAAATCATACGTTACATATCAAGGTAATTGAACAGAATGCAGCATATAGTGTCACAGCTACAGAGAAGGATCAACTCTAATGTATGAGAATTCTGTATATGAATCCAGCACCAGAGGATATAGTCTCAGGATAAAGGGGCATCATTTTAAGATGAGGAGGAATTTTTTTTTCCTGGAGTTGAGTACCTTTGGAACTCCTTGCCACAGACAGCTGTAGGGACAGAGTCCTTGTGTAAATTTAAAGCTTAGATGGATTCTAGATCAGTCAGAGAATCAAAGGTTACAGAGAATGGGCAGGAATATGGATGTGGTGAATGTTGGATCATTCATAATCCTCTTGAATGGCAGAGCAGGCTCAAGGCACCAAATGGTGTTCTCCTATTCTTCTGGTCTTACTTAGGGAAGGATTTTCTAGCTGTGCAGGGAGTGCGATGGACAGGTAGGACGGTAAAGAGGGCAGTGCCAAGTTACAGGGTTGGATCTAGGATGAGGTGGGGGAGGGGAGATTTGGAAACAGGTAAAGTCATTGTTGATACCATCTGGCTAAAAGGTCTCAAAGTGAAAGATGAGGCGTTCTTCCTACAGTTGTCAGGTGACTTAGATTTGGCAGTGGAGGTGGCCCAGGACTTTCATGTCCTTGGGGAAGTGGGAGGAGAAGTTGAAGTAGTCGGCCACAGGGTGATGGGGTTGTTTGGTGTGCACGTCCCAGAGTTGTTCCCTGAAGTGTTCCGCGAGTTGGCATCCTGTCTCCCCAATGTAGACGATACCGCATCGAGAGCAACAGACACAGTAGATGAGCAGAAAATTCTCTGCCAGATGTGAAAAGATATTTTGGGGCCTTGGATGAGGTAATTAGATTTAGACTACATTACCGTGTGGAAACAAGCCCTTCGGCCCAACAAGTCCACACCGACCCGCCAAAGCGAAACCCACCCATACCCCTACATTTACCCCTTACCTAACACTACGGACAATTTAGTTTGGCCAATTCACCTGACCTTGCACATCTTTGGACTGTGGGAGGAAACCGGAGCACCCGGAGGAAACCCACGCAGACACGGGGAGAACGTGCAAACTCCACACAGTCAGTCGCCTGAGGCGGGAATTGAACCCGGGTCTCTGGCGCTGTGAGGCAACTGTGCCACCATGCCTCCCACGGTAATGAGGTAGGTGTGGGCATAGCTTTCACACTTCCTGTGATGCTAAGGGAAGGTTGAGAGTGGGTTGGTGTGGAGGCATGGACCTAATGAGGGAGTCAGGGAGGGAATGGTCTCTGCAAAACACACATAGGGGTGGGGAGGGAAATACATTTTTGGTGGTGGGAATGGCAGAGGATAATGCACTGTATCTAGTGGGCTAGGTGAGGACCCGGGGAAGGAGGGTCTATCCTTGTTGCGGTTGGAGGGGTGAGTATCAAGGGCAGAGGTGCGGGAACTAGAGGACATGTGCTGGAGAGTGTGGTTGATCATGTGGGAGGGGAAATTGTGATCCTTGAAATAGGAGGCCATCAGAGATGTTCAGGAGTGTAATTGGTCCTCCTAGGAGCAGATACATTGGCGGCAGAAAAATTGGGAGGAAGGGATTTCATTTTTATAATGGGGGGGTGGGGGAAGAGATTGAAGAGGTAGTCCACGTAGCTGTGGGAGTTGGTGGGTTTGAAATAGATGTCCGTGTTGAGTTGGTTGCCAGAGATAGAGATTGAGAGGTCCAGGAAGGGGAGGGAGGTGTCAGAGATGGTCCATGTGAACTTAAGGTCAGGATGGAAAGTGTATGTGAAGTTGATGAACCGTTCAACGTCCTTGTGGAAGTACAAGGTGGCGCCAGTACAGTCATCAATGTAGCAGAGGAAAAGGTGGGGGATGGTGTTGGTGTGACTATGGAAGGTGGACTGTTCCACAAATCCTACGAAGAGGTAGGTAAAGCTGGAGCCCATGCGAGTACCCATGGCCATCCCTTTGATCTGAAGGAAGTGGAAGGATTCAAAGAAGAAGTTGTTGAGGGTGAGGACCAGTTCCACCAAACACATGAGTGTGTCAGTAGAGGGGTACTGGTTGGGTCAGCAGGACAGGAGAAAACAGGGCTTGGAGGCTTTCGCCATGGTGGATGGATGTATATAAGGACTTGATGTCCATGGTGAAGATGAGGCATTGGGGGCTGGGGAAATGAAAGTCATGGAGGAGGTGGAGGGAGTGGGTGGTGCCCGAATGTATGTGGGGAATTCCTCGACCAAGGGGGAACAGGGCAGTGTCGAAATATGAAGGGATCTGTTCACTGGGACAGGAGCAGGCAGAAACAATAGGTCGACTGGGACAGTCAGGTTTGTGGATTTTAGATCAGAAGTAGAACTGGTCAGTGGGGGTTCCAGGACTATGAGGGTGGAAGCTGTAGATGGGAAATCGCCTGAGGTGATCAAGTTATGGATAGTCTGGGAAATGATCGTATGAGGAAAGATTGAGACACGTGGGGCTGTTTTCATTAGAGAAAAGAAGGTTTAGGGGTGACTTGATTGAGGTGTACAAGATGATTAGGGGGTTAGATAGGGTTGACAGTGTGAACCTTTTCCCGCGTATGGAGTCGGGTATTACAAGGGGGCATAGCTTTAAATTAAGGGGGGGTAGATATAGGACTGAAGTTGGGGTAGGTTCTTCACTCAGCGAGTCGTAAGTTCATGGAATGCCTTGCCAGTAGCAGTGGTGGACTCTCCCTCTTTATGGGCATTTAAGCGGGCATTGGATAGGCATATGGAGGATAGTGGTCTCGTGTAGGTTAGGTGGGCTTGGATCGGCGCAACATCGAGGGCCAAAGGGCCTGTACTGCGCTGTATTCTTCTATGTTCTATGTTCTATGATGGTTTGGTGATGGGAGGTGAGGTTGTGGTCAAGGGGGCAGTAGGAGGTGTTACCTGTGAGTTGGTGCCTGGCTTCGGCGATGTAGAAGTCAGTGCACCAAACTACCACTATGCCGGTAGGTTTAGGCAGTCAATGCCATGGCGAAGGTTGGAGATAAAGAGGTCAAAGGCAGGTAACAGACCAGTACAGGATATCCAAGTGGATGAAATATGTTGGAGGTGAGAGAAGGGGTCCTCAGAAGGTGGATGGGAAGTCGTGTTTGAAAATGTAAGCTCGGAGGTGGGGGCAACAGAGAAAAGTTTGATGTCGCAACATGTATGGAATTCGTTGACCTGGGAGCGTAGTGGGATGAAGGTGAGACTTTTAATGAGGACCGATTGTTCATCCTCAGTGAGGGGGTGTGGTAAAAACACGGCAGGGGTGGGGCCTGGTGTAGAGCTGGAGTTGGGAGTTGGAGCATTCATGTGATCATTGGTGACATTATTGGAGGAAGTGACAGAGTCACAGAGATGTACAGCATGGAAACAGACCTTTCGGTCCAACTCGTCCATGCCGACCAGATATCCCAACCCAATCTAGTCCCACCTGACAGCACCCAGCCCATATCCCTCCAAATCCTTCCTGTTCATATGCCCAACCAAATGACTCTTAAATGTTGCAATTGTACCAGCCTCCACCACTTCCTCTGGCAGCTCATTCCACACACGTACCACACTCTGTGTGAAAAGGTTGCCCCTTAGATCTCTCTTGTATCTTTCCCCTCTCACCCTAAACCTATGCCCTCTAGTTCTGGAGTCCCCCACCCCAGAGAAAAGACCTTGTCCATTTACCCTATCCATGCCCCTCATAATTTTATAAACCACTATAAGGTCATCCCTCAGCCTCCAACGCTCCAGGGAAAACAGCCCCAGCCTGTTCAGCCTCTCCCTGTAGCTCAGATCCTCCAACCCTGGCAACATCTTTGTAAATCTTTTCTGAACCCTTTCAAGTTTCACAACATCCTTCCAATAGGAAGGAGACCAGAATTGTATGCAATATT
>NC_057722.1:84104904-84139145 GCF_004010195.1 Chiloscyllium plagiosum | reverse complement strand
ACTCTCTGCCTTCTGTCAGCCAGCCAATTCTGAATCCAGATAGCCAAATCTCCCTGTATCCCATACTTCCTGACTTTATGAATGAGCCTACCATGGGGAACCTTATCAAATGCCTTGCTGAAATCCATATACACTACATCCACTGCTCGACTGTTGTCGACCTGTCTTGACACCTCCTCAAAGAACTCAATAAGATTTGTGAGGCATGACCTGCCCCTCACAAAGCCATGCTGACTGCTTTTAGTGACACTATGCTTTGCCAAATAGTCAAAAATCCTATCCCTCAGAATTGTTTCCACAACTTTGCTGACCATAGACATAAGACTGACTGGTCTTTAATTGCCAGTGATTTCCCTATTACCCTTCTTGAAAAGAGGAACAACATTTGCCTCCTTCCAATCCTCCGGTACGATTCCCGTGGAGAGTGAGGAGGCAAATATCCTCGCCAATGGCTTAGCAACCTCCTTTCTCGCTTCTCGGAGCAGCCTAGGATAAATCTGGTCTGGCCCAGGGGATTTATCAATCTTAATGATTTCCAAAATTTCTAGCACATCAACTTCATTCAATCTTGATCTGGTCAAGATGTATCCCAGTTCCTCTAAGTTTTCATTTACAATAAGTTCCCTTTCCTTGGTGAAAACCGAAGCAAAAAACTCATTTAGGGCTTCCCCTATCTGCTCAGACTCCACGCACAAGTTCCCTCCGTTATCCCTGATCGGCCTTCTCCCTGATCATTTTCTTACTCACTTCTGTTCTCAACTAAACCAGTCAGATTGATCTCTTTCCTCACTATCTCCCTGGGTCCCACCCCCCACCTTATTAGTTTAAATCCTCCCGAGCAGCTCTAGCAAATTTCCCTGCCAGTATATTAGTCACCTTCCAATTTAGGTGCAATCCGTCCTTCTTGTATAGGTCACTTCTATCCCAAAAGAGATTCCAATGATCCAAAAATGTGAGTCCTTCTCCCATACACCAGCTCCTCAGCCATGCATTCATCTGCTTTATCCTCTTATTCCTGCCCTCACTAGCTCGTAGCACGGGGAGTAATCCAGATATTACTCCCCTTGAGGACCTCCATTTTAAGTTTCTGCCTAACTCTTTGTAATCTCCCTTCAGAATCTCAACCTTTTCCCTTCCTATATTGTTGGTTCCAATGTGGACAATGACCTCCTGCTGGCCCCTCTCCCCCGTGAGAGCATTCTGCACTCTCTCTGAGACATCCTTGATCCTGGAACCAGGGAAACAAAACACCATTCTGCTTTTGCTCTGCTGGCCACAGAAACGTCTGTCCATACCTCTGACTACAGAATCCTCTAACACAATTGATCTCCTAGAACCCGATGTACCCTTCATTGCATTAGAGCCAGTCTCAATACCAAAAACTTGGCTGTTCGTGCTACGTTCCCGAGAATCCATCAACCCCTACATTTTCCAAAACAGCATCCTGTTTGAAATAGGTGTATCCACAAAAGGCTCCTGCCCTAGGTGCCTACCTCTCTTACCCTTCCTGGAGTTAACCCATCTATGTGACTGTATCTGAGACTTCCCCCCCGTTCCTAGAACTGCCATCCATCACATACTGTTGCTGTTGCAAATTCCTCATCGCTTCTAACTGTCTCTCCAACCGATCCATTCGATCTGATAAGATTTGCATCCAACAGCATTTATGGTCGATATAATCTGCAGTAACCCTTAAACTCCCACATCTGACAAGAAGTACATATCACTGCAAAGGCCATTTTTAGTCCTTCACAATCTACACTGTCTTATTCCTCTACAAAGCACTGCACCAGGTTAAATTAATAGTTATGGCTTATATTTTAAGTTTAATCAAGAGACTTATATCCAAAAACGTATACTCACTACTGCAGCCTTTCTATTGGACAAACTTAAAACAATGATTAACTTATCTGATTCTGTGTTGTGAACTTTGCCCAAAAAGGTTCTTCCAAGATTAGTTGTGAAATTCACTGTTTGTTAATTTTCCCAGACCCACTCCGATGTCCAGCGATACATGAATTCAAAAACAGGAAAGACAATAACTGTGCAGGTTCTCTCTCTCTTTCTCTCTCTCCTGCACTGTCCTCACCATGTGCTTCCTTTGTCTGTTCTTCTCCCTTTTAAAACTGCTGTTGTTTTGACTATTTTTCCCCCAAAGTTCCAAAACAATGCAACAGCATATAAAACAGTAATTGCTGCTCCTGGAATTCGAGGAACTCATCTCCAGCACCTAAAATACCTCAAAAAAAAGGAGCAGCTGTTACAGCCAGAAATTTTTCCCATCCTCCATCCTGGATTACCTAGAAACCTTACACATAAATGGTGGCAGTCTAGGGGCAGAGGTGGTGCGTCAGTGGCACCTGGTGGTGGGGGGAGCGGAAGTGATGTCCCGACAGGTGTTTGTGGAAGTGGTGGCTACATGGTCGACAGGGCTGGGGTAAATGACGTCAGTGGGGGCGACAACCACGGAGATGGAAGTGACGTGGTAGGCAGCTTTCATGGAGGTTTTGGCGGCAGAGGTTTCAGTGGCATTTGTGGATGCAGTCGTTCTGGCAGTGGCCATGGCCAGTTTGATGGCAGGGACGGAAGTGACGCCATCATTGAGGCAGTAGTGGTGGCCGTAGCAGCCACATGGATAATGGTGTCTGACCAGGTTTGGAGGTATGTACGTGAGAATTTGGTGTACTTATGTTCCTGATGTCCAGTAAGCTCAAGAAAAAGCATTTGTTGAGTTTATATATCCTTCTCCCTGAGCTGGGACAGGGCTGCCTGCAGGGAAAGTAGGTAGCAGTACATGGCTGCGAGCGTGGAGCAGAGGATCTGGAGGGAGAACCATTTCTGGAGTCTTTGGATTTGCTGTAGGTAATGGTTGTTCCGGTCAGGCTGACAAATGGCAAGTAACATTTATGTCACACAAATGCATAACAATGATCATTCCAAAGAAGGGATAATCTCATCACTGTCCCATCAATGGTGCTATGATCACTGAATTTCCCAATGTCAACCCAAATGAACTCATCACATAAACACAGTTATGGGCATTTATATGTACAAGTCTGGAATAACGTAGTAAGAAACACACCACCTGACTCCCTAAAGCCTGTCCACCATCTATAAGGCACGTGAAAAGTGTGATGGAATATTCCCCAATTGCTTGTATAGGTGTAGTTCCAATAACACTCAAGCAGCTAAACACTATCCATGACAATGCAGTCCAGTTAATTGGCACCACACGCATAAGCATCCACTCGCTCCACCACCGAAGCTCAGTAGCAGAAGTGTGTACCATTTACAAGATGCAGTGCAGAAATTCAACAAAGATCCTTTAACACCTTTCAAAGCCACGATCACTTCCATCTGGAAGAACAAGAGCAACACATACTTGGGAACACTACCATCTGCACATTCCTCTTGAAGCCATTCACCATACTGACTTAGAAATATATTGCTGTTCCTTCTCTGTTGTTAGGTTAAAGTCCTGGAATTCAATCCACTAACGGATCAAACTACAGCACATGGACTACAGCGGTTCAGACAGATAGCCCACCACCTTCTCAAGGACAACTGGGAATGGGCAATAAAGTGCTGATCAGCCAGCGACTTCCATGTCCCACAAGTGAGTAAACAAGTGTTGGGTCTTTTAAAAATCATTAAGGTAGACTAGTTCCCAAGACCTGATGGGGTCTGTCCCACAAAGCTGAGGGTGGCAGGTGAAGAAAATGCTGGAGCCACATATATCCACTTTTTTCTTTATTTCCTCTTTAGTCACAGGAGAGGTTCTAGAAGACTGGAGAATAGCTAGCTTTGTTCTTTTGTTTAAGAAGGCAATGGGGATAATCCAGGAAATTACATACTGGCGAGCCTTATATCACATTTACAAAAATATGGACTTACTAGCGATAGGGAGCATAGCTTTGTCCAGGGAAGGTCAAGCCTCACAAACTCGATTGTTTTTTTTTGAGAAAGTGACAAAGATGATTGATGATGGCAAGGCAGTGGATGAAATCTATATGGACTTTAGCAAGGCACCTCATGGTAGGCTGATACAAAAGGTGAAGTTACATTGAATCTGCAGTGACCAAGTAAGATAGATACAGAACTGATTTAGTCACAGAAGGCAGGCAGTAGTGATGGAAGGGTATTTTTCTGACTGGAGATCTGTGACTAATGGCAATCTGCTATAGCAGCCCTGTTTGTAATATATATAAATGAAGGAGAATGTAGGTGACCTGATTACTAAGTTTACAGGTGACACAAAGGAGAGGCTGTGAGTAGTGAACAGAATTGCCAGAGGATACAGAATGGTTGAAAACTTGGGCAGAAAAATGGCAGATGGATGGAGTTTAATCAGGGCAAATGTGAGGTGATACATTTTGGAAGGTCTAATGCAGGAGGGATGTATACGGTAAATGGCAGAATACTTAGCAGTATCAACATATGGAGAAATCTTGGTGTACAGGTCCGCAGTTCCCTGAAAGTGGCAACATAAGTGGATAAGGTGGGCAAGATATAGAGCATGCTTCCCTTCATCATTTGGGGCATAGGGTATAAAAATTGGCAAGTTGCATTGCAGCTGTATAGTACTTTAATAAGGCCAAATTTGGAATATTATGTACAGTTCTGTTCACCACACGAGGAGGAGGATGTGGAGGCTTTGGAGAGGATACAGAAATCGTTTACCAGGGTGTTGCCTGGTTCAGAGGGTATTAACTATGAGGAGAGGTTGGACAATCTGGTTTGTTTTATTTGAACGTCAAAGAATGAGGGCGACCTGGTAGAAGTTTACACAATTATGAGAGACATGGATAGAATGAATAGACTAAGTCTTTTTCCCAGAATAAAAACTTCAATCATTCGGGGATATAGGTTTAACTTAAAAGGGGTTAAGTTTAAAGAGATATGACAGGCAAGTTTTTTTTTTGTACACAGAGGGTGGTAAGTGCTTGGACTGCACTGCCAGAGGAGGTGGTGGAGTGGGATTCAATAGCAACTTTAAGAGGCATCTTGAGAGATACATGGATAGGGAGGGAATAGAGGGAAATGCACTGCATAGAGGCAAAAAGATTTTAGTTTAGAAAGGGATAATGTGTCAATGCGGTCTTGGTCAGCCAAAGGGCCTGTTCCTGTGCCGTACTGTTCTTGGTACCTTTGTAAGTATTTAGATGTGCACGTGTGATGCCAAGGCAGACAAGGCTCTGACCAAATGTTGAAAAATTAGATTAGAATAGTTAGGTGGTTGTTTCTGACTGGTGCAGAATCGATGGGCCAAATGCTCTTTTTCTGTGCTGTGGACTTTTGAGTCTGGCGTCCGACAAGGATCCCCATGGGAGGCTGATTAGCAAGGTTAGATCTCACGGAATACAGGAAGACTAGCCATTTGGATACAGAACTGGCTCAAAGGTAGAAGACAGAGGGTGGTGGTAGAAGGTTGTTTTTCAGACTGGAGGCCTGTGACCAGTGGAGTGCCACAAGGATCGACACTGGGTCCACTACTTTTTGTCATTTACATAAATGATTTGGATGTGAGCAGAAGAAGTACAGTTAGTAAGTTTGCAGATGATACCAAAATTAGAGGTGTAGTGGACAGCGAAGAAGGTTACCTCAGATTACAACAGGATCTTGACCAGATGGGCCAATGGGCTGAGAATTGGCAGATGGAGTTTAATTGAGATAAATGCGAGGTGCTGCATTTTGGAAAAGCAAATCTTAGCAGGACTTATACATTTAATGGTAAGGTCCTAGGGAGTGTTGCTGAACAGAGAGACCTTGGAGTGCAGGTTCATAACTCCTTGAAAGTGGAGTCTCAGGTAGCTAGGATAGTGAAGAAGGCGTTTGGTATGCTTTCCTTTATTGGTCAGAGTATTGAGTACAGGAGTTGGGAGGTCATTTTGCGGCTGTACAGGACATTGGTTAGGCCACTGTTGGAATATTGCGGGCAGTTCTGGTCTCCTTCCTATTGGAAAGATGTGAAACTTGAAAGGGTTCAGAAAAGATTTACAAGGATGTTGCCAGGGTTGGAGGATTTGAGCTATAGGGAGAGACTGAAGGGGCTGGGGCTGTTTTCCTTGGAGCGCCAGAGGTTGAGAGGTGACCTTATAGAGGTTTACAAAATCATGAGGAGCATGGTCAGGATAAATAGACAAAGTCTTTTCCCTGAGGTGGGGGAGTCCGCAATTAGAGGGTATAAGTTTAGGATGAGAGGGGGAAAGATATAAAAGAGACCTAAGGGGCAACGTTTTCACACAGAGTGTGGTACACGTATGGAATGAGCTGCCAGAGGAAATGGTGGAGGCTTGTACAATTACAACATTTATGTCATTTGGATGGTTATATGAATAGGAAGGGTTTGGAGGGGTATGGGCCGGGTGCTGGCAGGTGGGACAAGATTGGGTTGGGATATCTGGTCGGCGTGGATGGGTTGGACTGAAGGGTCTGTTTCTATGACTCTATGATTTATGAACCTCAGAAATAAATTAAATAATCCCTGTTTTAGATAGACCAATTCTCTATTCTCAAAAAGTGACCCCTGGTGCTAGAAGGAACAGCCTCCCCCCATCTACTCTGTCAAAATCGGACAGGATCTTACGTTTCACCTCTTGTAAATATCAATGGATACAAGCCAACCCTTTTAAACTTCTTCTCCCAAGTCAATCCTCTCATTCCAGGTATTAGTCTGGTAAACTTTCTCTGGTAAACTTTCTCTGGACTGCCTCCAATGCATTTATATCCATCCTTAAATAAGGTAACCAATACTGTACACAGTACTCCAGATGCATTCCCACCAGTGCTCGCTGTAACTGAAGCATAAACCCTCTATTTTTGTATTAAATTCCTCTCACAATAAATGCTAAAGTTTTATTCACTTTCAAAACAGAAATTACAAAAAAAGATCAGCCGGTCTAGCAGCACCTGTGAAGAGAAATCAGAGTGAACCTTTCTGAGGAAGGGTTACTTGAACCAAAACGGCCAGGTGTTAGATTTGGAAGTAGGTGTGCATTTTGGTGATCATGACCACAATTTGGTTATGTTTACTTTAGTGATGGAAAGGGGCAGGTATTTATCGCAGGGCGAGAGTTATAGCTGGAGGAAAGGCAATTATGATGCAATTAGGCAAAAATTAGGATGCATAGAATGGGGAAAGGAAACTGCAAGGGATGGGCACAGTTGAAATGTGGAGCTTAATTCAAGGACCAACTACTGCAGGTCCTTGATAAGTACGTGCTGGTCAGGCAGGGAGCAAGTTATCGAGCACAGGAGCCGTGGTTGACTAAGAAGTTAAATCTCTTGTCAAGAGGAAGAAGGAGGCTTATGTTAGGATGAGATGTGATGGCTCAGTTAGGATGCTTAAGAGTTACAAGTTAGCCAGGAAAGACCTAAAGAGAGAGTTAAGAGGAGCCAGGAGGGGTCATGAGAATTTGTTGGCGGATAGGATAAAAAAAAACCCTAAAGTTTTCTTAACCTGATTAGAGTAGTAGGAAGCTGAAAATGTGTTGCTGGAACAGCGCAGCAGGTCAGGCAGCATCCAGGGAACAGGAGAATCGACGTTTCGGGCATAAGCCCTTCTTCAGGAATAGTAGGAAGTTGTGCGTGGAGTCAGAGGAGATGGGGAAAGAGCTAACTTTTTATCAGTGTTCACACTGGAAAAAAGACAATGTGGTCGAGATACTGAGATACAGGTAACTAGACTAGATGGGATTAAGATACATAAGGAGGAGATGTCAACAATTCTGGAAGGTGTAAAAATAGCTAAGTCCTCTGGGCCAGATGGGATATATCCTAGGATTCTCTGAGAAGCCAGGGATGAGATTGCAGGGCCTTTTGGCTTTGATCTTTATGTCATCATTGTCTACAGGAATAGTGCCAAAAGACTGGAGGATAGCAAATGCTGTTCCCTTGCTCAAGAAGGGGAGTAGAGACAACTCCAGTAATTACATGAAATTCCTCAGCATAGAAAGATTCATAACCTTCACTCAAAAGACATCTAGACTCACGTTATCACTGACACTCGAAGTATTACAACTCTTCAGTGATAAGTGAGCAAACTACTGTTAACCGGCTCTGGCTGGAGACTAAGACCGGCCAACTGCCACCAAAAAAATGAAATAAAAATAGAAATAAAAAACGGGGGTGCTGGTCCACCTAAACCACGATCAGTCTGACACCAGACTGATGGAAGACCACCAATACCACCCGGCCCTTGGCCTGTGGTGATGCTAGAGAGTACAAAATGTTGACAGGCGATGTAAAGACTCGAAAAAGGCACTCCTGTGACTGTTTCAAAATAGATCAGTAGCCTTACTTTGGTTGTGGGTAAAGTGCTAGAAAGGGTTATAAGAGATAGGATTTATAATCATCTAGAGAGGAATAAATTGATTAGGGATAGTCAACACGGTTTTGTGAAGGGTAGGCCGTGCCTCACAAACCTTATTGAGTTATTTGAGAAGGTGACCAAACAGGTGGATGAGGGTAAAGCGGTTGTTGTGGTGTATATGGATTTCAGTAAGGTATTTGTTAAGGTTCCCCACGGTAGGCTATTGCACAAAATATGGATGCATGGGATTGAGGGTGAATTAGTGGTTTGGATCAGAAATTGGCTAGCTGAAAGAAGACAGAGTGGTGGTTGATGGAGTTCAGTTATTTGTGGGGTACTGCAAGGATGTGTTTTGGGCCCACTGTTGTTTGTCATTTTTATAAATGACCTGGATGTGGGCATAGAAGTATAGGTTAGTAAATTTGCAGATGACACGAAGGTCGGTAGACTTGTGGGCAGTGCGGAAGAATGTTGTAGGTTACAGAGGGACATAGATAAGCTGCAGAGCTAGGCTAACAGGTGGCAAATGGAGTATAATGTGGAAAAGTGTAAGGTGATTACTTGGGAATGAGTAAGAGGAATGCACAGCACTGGGTTAATGGTGAGATTAGCATCGATGAGCAGAGAGATCTCGGTGTCTAGGAACATAGATTCTTGAAAGTTGCCACCCAGGTAGATAGGGTTGTTAAGAAGGCATATGGCGTGTTAGCTTTTATTGGTAGAAGGATTGAGTTTCGGAACCATGAGATCATGCTGCAGCTGTACAAAACTCTGGTGCGGCCTCACTTGGACTAATACGTATAGTTCTAGTCACCGCATTACAGGAAGGATGTGGAAGCTTTTGAAAGGGTTCAGAGATTTATGAGGATGTTGCCTGGTATGGTGGGAAGACCGTATGCAGAAAAGCTGAGGGATTTGAGGCTGTTTTCATTAAAGAGAAGGTTGAGGGGTGACTTAATTGAGACATAGAACAATACAGCGCAGAACAAGCCCGTCAGCCCTTGATGTTGCGCCGACCTGTGAACTATTCTCAGCTTGTCCCCCTACACTATTCCATCATCATCCATGTGCTTATCCAAGGATTGTTTAAATATCCCTAATGTGGCTGAGTTAACTACATTGGCAGGTAGAGCATTCCACACCCTTACCATTCTCTAAGAACCTGCCTCTGACATCTGTCTTAAATTTATCACCCCTCAATTTGTAGTTATGCCCCCTCGTACAAGCTTATAAGACATATAAGATAATCAGGGGGTTAGATAGGTTGGACAGTGAGAGCCTTTTTCCTCAGATGGTGATGGCTAGCACGAGGGGACATAGTTTTAAATTGAGGGGTGATAGATATAGGACAGATGTCAGAGGTACTTTCTTCACTCAGAGAGCAGTAGGGGTGTCGAATGCACCACCTGCAACAGTAATAGGCTCGCCAAACTTAAGGGCATTTAAATGGTTATTAGCTAGGCATATGGATGAGAATGGAATAGTACAGGTTAGATGGGCTTCAGATTGGTTCCACAGGTCAGTGCAAAATCAAGGGCCAAAGGACCTGTACTGTGTTGTAATGTTCTATGTTCCACATTAACTCTGATTTCTCTCCACAGATCTTACCAGATCTGCTGAACTTTTCCAGCAATTTTAGTTTTTGTTTCCGATTTACAGCATCTGTAATTCTTAGGTTTATTCACTTTCTAATTATGTACTGTACCTGCATGCTAATTATTTGTGCTGCAACACTCAGATCCCTTTGCTTCTCAAAGCTCCAGAATCTTTCACCATTTAGATTAATTGTTTTTTTATTCAGTGTGTCAGGAGCAGGAGAATCAGCGTTTTGGGCAAAAGCCCTTCATCAGGAATCTAGCACAGTTGAATCCAGAATCTGGTTTCCAGCATCGGCAGTCATTGTTTTTACTCAGTATGTAGGCAGGCCAAGGAGGAGAGAGGCCAGTTTGAATTTGGTGCTCGGCAATGAGCCAGGACAGATGTCAGATCTCATGGTGGGAGAGCACTTTGGTGACAGTGACCACAGCTGCCTCACATTTACCATAGTCTTGGAGAGGGAAAGAAGCAGTTACCAAGAGATGACATTTAATTGGGGAAAAGGAAATTATGACGCTATCAGACAGGAGTTGAGAAGTATAGATTGGGAGCAATTGCTCCACAGAAAGGGCACAACAGACATGTGGAGACTGTTTAAGGAGCAGTTGTTGCTCGTGATGCATAAATTTGTTCCTCTGAGACAGGCAAGGGTTAAGATTAAGGAGCCTTGGATGACGAGAACAGAGGAAATTCTCGTCAAAAGGAAGAAGGCAACTTACGTAAGGTGGAGGAAGCAAGGATCTAGCACAGCTTTAGAGGATTACAGGCTTGCTTGAAAGGAGCTCAGAAATGGACTGAGGAGAACCAGGAGGGGGCACGAGAAAGTCTTGGCAGGAAGAATTAGGGAGAACCCAAAGGCATTTTACTCATACAAGAGGAATAAGAGAATGAGCAGGGAGAAGGTAGGGCTGGTCAGGGACAGTGTAGGGAACTTGTGTGTGGAGTCTGAGCAGATAGGTGCAAGGAAGGAGTGAAGGAATTCTGGAAAGGTGAGACTAATGGTTTAAAAGACTTACCTCAGGCATCGGGGCCTCCATTTCTGAGCGGTGCAAGGAGGAGCAAAGAATTCTGGGAAGTTTTTAAGTGGGAGAGCTCTAAACTAGAGTCTCTACAGCATAGGGCCTCCCTCTCACCCACCTCCTCTAACCTTACTAAGAGTCTGTAAACCAGGTAAGTTTTCAGGTTTCTCTTTTTTTTCTTCTTTTCCTTTGTTTAGTCCTGTGCGGGCTTTCAGAGCAGCGGGATATGGATGTCAGGGCAGTTGCACGTTCCTCCTGCAGAATGTGGCAGGTGAGAGACACTTCACATGTCACTGCCGACTACATCTGCGGAAAGTGCACCCAACTCCAGCTCCTCGAAAACCGAGTTAGGGAACTGGAGCTGGAGCAACTTCGGATCATCCGGGAGTCTGAGGGAGAAATTGAGAGGATGCTCAGGGAGGTGGTCACTCCCCAGACACAGGATAAGGGCAGGCTTGGTTACTGTCAGAGGGAGGAAAGGGAACCGACGATAAGAGCAGGGATCCCCTGTGACCGTTCCCCTCAGCAATAAGTATACCATTTTAGATACTGCTGGTGTGGACAGCCTACCAGGGGAAAGCCATAGAACATAGACGAATACAGCGCAGTACAGGCCCTTCGGCCCTCGATGTTGCGCCGATCCAAGCCCACCTAACCTACACTAGCCCACTATCCTCCATATGCCTATCCAATGCCCATTTAACTGCCCATAATGAGGGAGAGTCCACCACTGCTACTGGCAGGGCATTCCATGAACTCACGACTCGCTGAGTAAAGAATCTACCCCTAACATCTGTCCTATACCTACCCCCTCTTAATTTAAAGCTATGCCCCCTTGTAATAGCTGACTCCATATGTGGAAAAAGATTCTCACTGTCGACCCTATCTAAACCCCTAGTCATCTTATACACCTCTATCAAGTCACCCGTAAACCTTCTTTTCTCCAATGAAAACAGCCCCAAGTGCCTCAGCCTTTCCTCATACGATCTTTCTACCATACCAGGCAACATCCTGGTAAACCTCCTCTGCACCCGTTCCAGTGCCTCCACATCCTTCCTATGATATGGCGACCAAAACTGCACACAATACTCCAGATGCGGCCGCACCAGAGTCTTATACAACTGCAACATGACCTCAGTACTCCGGAACTCAATTCCTCTACCAATAAAAGTCAGTACGCTATATGCCTTCTTCACCGCACTATTTACCTGGGTGGCAACTTTCAAAGATCTGTGTACAAATCATAGTTGTCAGGTCTCTGGCATTGAGGCTCAGAAGGGAAGGGGGGAAAATAGAAAAGCTCTAGTGATAGGAACTCAATAGTTAGACGGATTAACAGGAGATTTTGTGGTCAGGAACTGGACTCCCGGAAAGTATGTTGCCTCCCTGGTGCCAGAGTCCGGGATGTCGCCGATCGGGTTTACAAGATTCTGAAGGGGGAGAGTAAGCAGCCAGAAATTGTGGTACCTAATGGCACCAATGATATAGCCAGAAAAGGAATGGAGGATCTGAAAAGTGACTACAGAGAGTTAGGTTGGAAGCTGAAGAGCAGGACGAGTAGAGTAGTGATCTCAGGTTTGCTACCGGTGCCACAAGATAGTTAGATGAGGAACAGTCAGCGAATGTACCTTAACATGTGGCTGTGAGGCTGGTGCAGGAGGGAGGGCCTTCAGATACCTTGATCATTGGGATACCTTCTGGGCAAGGTTGGACCTGTACATCAAGGATGGGTTGCACCTGAACTGGAGGGGCACAAATGTCCTGGGTGGGAGATTTGCTCATGTGTTTCGGGAGGGGGCTTTAAACTAGTTTGGCGGGGGGGGTAGGAATCAGAGCCACACGTCTGAGGAGGGGAAAGTTGCATATGGGACAGTGACAGGATACACTGAATCTATCAGGAAGGTTTCTCACACGACGAAACAAAGGGATCGGTCAGTGTGTCTGCTTTAATGCAAGGAGTGTCCGAAATAACTTGAAGCATGGATCAGTACTTGGGCCTACAATGTGGCCATAACAGGGAAGTGGGTTTCTCTGGGGTAGGAATGGTTGCTTGATGTTCCAGGGTTTAGAACATTTAGACCGTGCGGGCGGCACGGTGGTTAGCACTGCTGCCTCACAGCGCCAGAGACCTGGATTCAATTCCCGCCTCAGGCGACTCTCTGTGTGGAGTTTGCACATTCTCCCCGTGACTGCGTGGGTTTCCTCTGGGTGCTCCGGTTTCCTCCCACAATCCAAAAACGTGCAGGTTAGTTGGATTGGTCATGCTAAATTGCCCATAGTGTTAGGTAAATGTAGGGGAATGGGTCTGGGTGGGTTGCGCTTCGGCGGGTCGGTGTGGACTTGTTGGGCCAAAGGGCCTGTTTCCACACTGTAAGTAAGTAATCTAAGTAAACGTTTAAAAAGAACAGGGAGGGTGGAAAAAGAGGAGGGGGTGTAGCATTGCTAATCAGATTGTGCATCACAGCTACAAAAACGAAGGTTGTTGAGGAAGGTTTGTCTACTGAGTCAGTATGGGTGGGAGTTAGGAATAGCAAGGGATCAGCCACCGCATTGGGGATTTTCTACAGACCACCTAATAGCAGTAGAGAGATTGAAGATCTCATAGGAGGGCAGATTCTGGAAAAATGCAAAAGTAGAAGGGTTGTTGTAATGGGTGATTTGAACTTTACAATATCGACTGGAACCTCCTAAGTATAGATGGTTTGGATGGAGCCGTTTTTGTCAGGTGTGTTCAGGAGGGTTTCCTTACTCATTGTGTCAACAGACCGACGAGGGGAGAGGCCATTTTGGATTTGGTGCTCGGCAATGAGCCAGGACAGGTGTCAGATCTTGTGGTGGGAGAACACTTTGGTGAAAGTGATCACAACTGCCTCACATTTAGCATAGCCTTGGAGAGGGAAAGGAGCAGTTACCGAGGGAAGATATTTAATTGGAGAAAAGGAAATTATAATGCTATCAGACAGGAGTTGGGAAGTACAGACTGGGAACAATTGTTCCACAGAAAGGGCACAGCAGACATGTTGAGACTATTTAAGGTGCAGATGTTGCGAGTGGTGCACAAATTTGTTCCTCTGAGACAGGTAAGAAGGGGTAAGATTAAGGAACCGTGGATGATGAGAACAGAGGAACTTCTCATCAAAAGGAAGAAGCAGCTTATGTAAGGTGGAGGAAGCAAGGATCTAGCACAGCTCTAGAGGGTTACAGGCTTGCTAGAAAGGAGCTCAGAATTGGACGGAGGAGAGCCAGGAGGGGACACGAAAAAGGCTTGGCAATAAGGATTATGGACAACCAAAAGGCATTTTACTCATACGTGAGGAATAAGAGAATGATCAGGGAGAAGGTAGGGCCGATCAGGGATAGCGTAGGGAACTTGTGCGTGGAGTCTGAGCAGATAGGGGAAGCCCTAAATGGTTTTTTTTGTTTCGGTTTTCACCAAGGAAAGGGAACTTATTGTAAATGAAAACTTAGAGGAGCTGGGATAAGGATTGAACAGATCAAGATTGATGAAGTTGATGTGCTAGAAATTTGGAAAACATTAAGATTGCTAAGTCTCCTGGGCCAGACCAGATTTATCCTAGGCTGCTCCGGGAAATGAGAAAGGCGGTTGCTAAGCCGCTGGCGAGGATATTTGCCTCCTCACTCTCCACAGGAGTTGTACCGGAGGATTGGAAGGAGGCAAATGTTGTTTCTCTTTTCAAGAAGGGTAATAGGGAAATCCCTGGCAATTACAGACCAGTCAGTCTTACGTCTGTGGTCAGCAAAGTTTTGGAAAGAATTCTGAGGGATAGGATTTATGACTACTTGGCAAAGCATAGTGAGATTAAAAGCAGTCAGCATGGCTTTGAGGGGCAGGTCATGCCTCACAAATCTTATTGAGTTCTTTGAGGAGTTATCAAGACAGGTCGACGACGATCGAGCAGTAGATATGGTGTATATGGACTTCAGCAAGGCATCTGATAGGCTCATCCATAAAGTTAGGAAATATGGGATACAGGGATATTTGGCTATCTGGATTCAGAATTGGCTGGCTGACAAAAGGCAGAGTGTGGTTGTAGATGGAAAGTATTCTGCCAGGAGGTCAGTGTTGAGTGGGGTCCCGCAGGGCTCTGTTCTGGGGCCTCTGCTCCTTTTAGTTTTTATAAATGACTTGGATGAGGAGGTTGAGGGGTGGGTTAGTAAATTTGCAGATGGCACAATAGTTGGACGTGTCATCAATAGTATAGAGGGCTACTGCAGGCTGCAGCACGACATAGACAGGATGCAGAGCTGGGCTGAGAAATGGCAGATGGAGTTCAACCTGGATAAATGCGAAGTGATGTATTTTGGAAGTTCGAAATCAAATGCTGAACAAAGGGATCTGGGTGTGCAAGTACATAGATCCCTTAAAGTTGCCACCCAAGTGGATAGGGTTGTTAAGAAAGCATATAGTGTTTTGGCTTTCATTAACAGGGTGACCGAGTTTAAGAGCCATGAGGTTTTGCTGCAGCTCTACAAGTCCCTGGAGAGACCACACTTGGAATATTGTGTGCAGTTCTGGTCGCCCTACTATAGGAAAGATACAGAGGCTTTGGAGAGGGTGCAAAGAAGGTTTACCAGAATCCTGCCTGGATTGGAAGCCTTATCTTACGAAGAGAGGTTGACTGAGCTTAGACGTTTCTCGCTGGAGAGAAAGAGGAAGAGAAGTGAATTGATTGAGGTATACAAGATAATGAGCTGCATCGAGAGAGTCAATAGCCAGAGATTTTTCCCCAGGGCAGGACTGACTGGCACAAGGGGTCATAGCTTTAAGATATTAGGAGCAAGGTCTAGTAGGTTCTTTATGCAGATAGCTTTAAGATATTAGGAGCAAGGTCTAGTAGGTTCTTTATGCAGAGAGTTGTGAATGCAAGGAATGCATTTCCAGCAGTGGTGGTAGGGACATTTAGGCAACTGCTGGACATGCACATGGATAGCAGTGAGTTGAGAGGTGCGTAGGTTAAGTTATTATATTTTAGATCAGGAATAATCCTCGGCACAACATCGTGGGCCAAAGGACCTGTTCTGTGCTGTACTTTTCTTTGTTTAAACATCAAAGACCCCTCGTACTCTAATGTTGCTCTCCTACAACCTCTTCCGTCCGGCAGAAGATGTAGAAGCTTCAACATATGCACCAACAAGTTCAAGAATTTCTTCCTTCCTGCTGTTATTAGACTGATGAATGGACTCTCTAACTTCAAATAATGTTGATCTTGCTTCGTGCACGCCCTGTGCAGTTGTAACCTGTATGCTTTCTCTGTCTAAATATCCTATGATATTTATGTCATTGTTTGCCATAATCTGCCGGTACCCCTCTCAAAACAAAGCTTTTCACTGTATTTAGGTAAATGTAACTTACAATAAATCCAATCAAAGCACTAGACTATTAATCCGGAGACTAAGGTAATTTTTGGGACCTATGTCTAAATACTGCCATGGCAGATGGTGGAATCTGAATTCAATAAAAATCTGGAATTAAGAATCTGATGATGACTATGAAACCACTGTCAATTGTCAGAAAAAAACCATCTGAATCACGAATGCCTTTTAGAACACAGAACAGTACAGCACAGAACAGGCCCTTCAGCCCACGATATTGTGCCGACCATTGATCCTCATGTATGCACCCTCAAATTTCTGTGACCATATGCATGTTCAGTAGTCTCTTAAATGTCCCCAATGACCTTGCTTCCACAACTGCTGCTGGCAACGCATTCCATGCTCTCACAACTCTCTGTGTAAAGAACCCGCCTCTGAAATCCCCTCTATACTTTCCTCCAACCAGCTTAAAACTATGACCCCTCGTGTTAGCCATTTCTGCCCTGGGAAAATTACAAACAGTAGAGGCCCAAGGACAGAGCCCTGTGGAACACCACTCATCACTGACTTCCAGGCAGAATATTTTCCTTCTACTACCGCTCGCTGTCTTCTGTTGGCCAACCAATTCTGTATCCAGACAGCTAAATTCCCCGTATTCCATTCCTTCTGACCTTCTGAATGAGCCTACCAAGGGGAAACTTATCAAATGCCTTGCTGAAGTCCATATACACCACATCCACAGCTCAACCCTCATCAACTTTTCTAGTCACATCCTCAAAGAACTCGATAAGGTTTGTGAGGCATGACCTGCCCCTCACAAAGCCGTGTTGACTGCATTTAATCAAGCCATGCTCTTCCAGATGGTCGTAAATCCTATCCCTCAGAATCCTTTCTAACACCTTACAGACCACAGACGTGAGACTTACTGGTCTGTAATTGCCGGGGATTTCCCTATTTCCTTTCTTGAAGAGAGGAATTACATTTGCCTCCCTCCAGTCCTCAGGTACGACTCCAGTGGAGAGCGAGGATGCAAAGATCTTCGCAAGTGGTGAAGCAATTGCATTTCTCACTTCCCAAAGCAGCCGAGAACAAATCTGGTCCGGGCCTGGCGACTTGTCAATCTTAATGTTTGACAAAATTTTCAGCACATCAGCTTCCTCTATCTCTATCCATTCCAGCATGCACACCTGCTCTTCAAAGGTTTCATTCACTACAAAGTTTGTTTCTTTCGTAAAGACAGAAGCAAACAGAACTTGGGGGAACAGGTATGTGACTGTGTAACACTGGGGTACAGTACTGGTGGGGACAGGTCTCGGTCAAATCCATCGCACGCAGTACCGCCTTCCTAACCTGCAATCTTCTTCCTGACCTCTCCGCCCCCACCCCAGTCTGACCTATCACCCTCACCTTGACCTCTTTCCACCTATCGCATTTCCGACGCCCCTCCCCCCAAGTCCCACCTCCCTACCTTTTATCTTAGCCTGCTGGACAAACTTTCCTCATTCCTGAAGAAGGGCTTATGCCCAAAACGTCGATTCTCCTGTTCCCTGGATGGTGCCTGACCTGCTGTGCTTTTCCAGCAAGACATTTTAGCTCTGATCTCCAGCATCTGCAGACCTCACTTTCTCCATCACCATCACCATCCCTGGCTATGGCTTTTTGACTCTTGAGCTAATGCCGCCTTTGAGTACAATCATGTCCTGTCTTTTCCTTCAACAGGATAGGTTCAGCAGAGGTGGAAGCACATTGGTATGTAACTGCGAGGGAGTTGGACCACATGACATCTGGTCAAATATGGGCAAGGAAACCACTTGCTGTTTACCATGTACCATCCTCCATCAGCTGAGGAATCAGTACTTTTCAATTTTGAACAACACTTGGAGGAAGCACCGAGAGTGATGAGTCCAGAGTGTACTTTGGTGGAGGATTTCAAATGTCCACCACAAGAGTGGCTCAGCAGCAGCAGCAATAGCACGACTTACCGAGTTGTCGAGTCCTAAAGGATATAGCTCCTAGACTGGGATCTGCAGCAGATGAGAGAACCAACAAGAGTGAAAATATAGGTGACCTCATCCTCACCAATCTGTCTGCCACAGATGTATCTGTCCACAACAACATTGATAAGAGTGACCATTTCACAGCTTTGGAAACAAAATTTCACCTTCACACTGAGATTACCCGCTATTGTGTTGTGTGGCACTATCATCATGCTAAATGGGACAAACTTCTAACAGATCCAGCAATTCAAGACTGGACATACATGAAGTGCTGTAGACCAGTAGCAGTGGCAGAATCATACTCCAACACAATCTATAATTTCATGGCCTAGCATATCAACCATTTCTGAAGCCAGGTGAACAACCCTGGTTCAATAAAGAATGCAGGAGTTTATGCCAGGTGGCACCAGGCATACCTACATTTGAGGCGCCAACCTGGTAAAGCTATCAAACAGGACTACTTGCATGCCTAACTGCATAAGCAATAAGTTGTAGACAAAGTCATCCACAATCAACAGATCAGATTTAAAATCTGCAGTCCTGCCATATCCAGTCAACAATGGTGATGGATTATTAAACAACACATTGGAGGAGGAAGCTTCACAAATATCCCCATCCTCAATGATGGGTGAGTTTAGCACATCACTGCAAAAGATAAGATTGAAGCATTTGCAGCAATCTTCACTACAAGTGCTAAGTGGATGATCTGTCTCCTCCAAAGAGTGCCAGCATCACCCATGCCAACCTTCAGCTGATTTGATTCACTTTGTGACATCACGAAATATCTGAAGATGGATACTGCAAAAGTCTACAGACCCTGACCACTTTCCAGCAATAGTGTTGAAACCTTGTATTCCAGAACTTGCCACACCCGTGGCCAGTACTGTTACAACATTTGTATCTACCTGACAATATGGAAAATTGCCCAGGTATATAAAAAGTACATAAAAAGCAGGACAAGTTCAGTCCAATCAATTACAACCCCACCAGTCCATTTTTGATCATCAGTGAAGTGTAGAAGGGGTCATCAACAGTGCTATCAAGCAGCATAACCTGCCTAGTGATGCCTAGTTTGAGTTCTGCCAGGGCCATTCCTCTTCTGACTTCATTACAGCCTTAGTTCAAACATGTGCAAAGAGCTGAATTCTGGAGGTGAGGTGAGAATGACTGCCCTTGAAACAAAGGCCGCATTTGACTGTGTGCGATGTCAAGGAGTCATGGCAAAACCACAGTCATTGGGAATCAAGGGATTCTACTGATTGGAATTATACCTATCACTTTGGAAGATGGTTGTGGTTGTTAGAGGTCAGTCATCTAAGCTCCGACATCTCTGCAGGACTTCCTAAGAAAGTGTCATAGGCCCAACCATCTTTAGCTATTTCATCAATGACTGTCCCTCCATCATAGGGTCAGAAGTGGGGATGTTCATCCAATGACTGCACAATGTTCAGTACCATTTCCGACTCCTCAGATTACTGAAGCAATCCATGTCCAAATACAACAAAATCTAAACAATATCTAGGCATGATCTCACAAATGGCAAAATATTTGCATCACTCAAATGCCAGGAATTGACGATCTCCAATAAGAGACATGACATCAACTGCCCCAAGACAGTCAACAGTGTTACCATCACTGAATCTTCCACTATCAACATTTGAGGGATTGCCATTGACTCAACTGGATTTGCCATATAAATACAGTGGCTACATAAGGAAGTCAGAGGCTAGGAATACTGCAGCGAGTAATTTACCCAAGTCCCTGAAGCCTATCATCTAAAGGCACAAATCAGAAGCATGATGGAATATCTCTACTTGCTTGGATGGGTACAGCTCCAACCACACTCAAAAGGCTTGACACTGTCCAGGACAAGTAGCCCACTTGATTGGCACCGCTCCTTCCACCACTGATGCTCAGTAACAACAATGTGCACTGTAGAAACTCACTAAAGATCCTGAGCCCACATTTTCCAAACCTACAAACTCTGCCATCTAGAAGGACAGGGGCAGCAGATATATGAGAATACCATCACCCACAAGCTACTCATTATCCTGACTTTGAAACATATCACTGTTCCTTCACTGTCATAAGGTCAGAATCCTGGAGTTCCTTCCCGAATGACATTATAGATTAGATTTGATTAGATTACTGATTAGATTACTTACAGTATGGAAACAGGCCCTCCGGCACTTTGAAACATATCACTGTTCCTTCACTGTCATAAGGTCAGAATCCTGGAGTTCCTTCCCGAATGACATTATAGGTGCACCCACAGCTCATAAACTGCAGCAGTTCAAGAAGGCTGCTTGCCACTAATGTCTCAAGGATAACTTAGGACAGGCAATAGATGCTGATCCAGCCAGTGACACTTACATTCCACAAGTGAATAAAACAAGTGACATAAGCATGATGTCATCACCTCCCCCATCAGAGGGGGAGCAAGCTACCTGACGAAGGAACAGTGCTCCGAAAGCATGTATTTCCAAACAAACCTGTTGGACTATAACCTAATGTGTGATTTTTAACTTCACTACTATAAGACACTATTTAACTCCAACTTCTTTACTAAGTACTTGCCCATCTGCCTAAATACGGTCTAGAGTGGACATGCAGGAGGCAGTGGTAGTGTCACTGGACTAGCAATCCAGATCACTGTGTTAATATTCTAGGGACAGAGTTTGAATCCCACTATATTTGAATCCCAGATGGTGAAATTTAAATTCAATAAAATCTGGAATACAGAGCTGGACACATGGTAACCATGTAACCTGGAAAATCCTGGCTCACTAATGTCTTTAAGCAAAGGAAATCTGTCATCTTTGTGTGGTCTTGCTTGCATATGACTCAAGTTTAACTGTAATACTATAATAATTGGAACAGGAGTAAGCTATTTGGACTCCTGAGCCTGCTCCAGCATTCAAAAGGGCAGTGGCTGATCGATAGTCCTGACATCCACTTTTCTGCCCTGTCTTCATAAATCTTGGTTCCCCTACTGATCAAAAAAATCTATATCTCTCAACCTTAAATACACACAAGGACTCTTCCCCACAGTGCTCTGCAGCAAGGAGAGGGTAATAGTGGAAGGGTACTTGTCAGACTGGAGGCCTGTGAGTAGTGGAGTGCCTCAGGAGTCAGTGCTGGCCCATAACTGGTTGTTATTTATATCAATAATTTGGATGAGACTATACAAAGCATGATTAGTAAGCTTGCAGATGACACTAAAATAGCCGTTATTGTGTACAGTGAAGATTGTCAGAAATGTTTTACAACATTTTTACATAGAGGGTGGTAGGCATGTGGATTGAGCTGCCAGCGTAAATTGTTGAGGTTTAGAAGTATAGGGGCTAAGTGCAGGAAAATGGGGTTAATGTGGTTGGATATTTTGGTCGACATGGACCAGTTTGGGTCAAAGAGCCTGTCTCTGTGCTGTAGGACTCTATGACTCTAGAAGAAATGCCTCATCTCGGGTCTTAAACTGTTACCCCTTTACTCTAAGACTATATCCTCTGGTCTTAGATTTGCCCATGAGTTTTGAGAAGATTTATAGCTCAGGTTGAGGTTCTGGATGTAAGTCTGCTCGCTGAGCTGGAAGGTTCATTTTCAGACCATACTAGGTAACATCTTCAGTGAGCCTCTGGACGAAGCACTGCTGATGTTTCCTGCTTTCTATTTATATGATTGGGTTTCTTTGGGTTGGTGATATCATTTCCTGTGGTGCTGACATTTCCTGTTCTTCTTTTCAAGGGGTGGTAAATGGGGTCCAAGTCAATGTGTTTGTTGATAGAGTTTCAGTTAGAATGCCATGCTTCTAGGAATTCTCGTGTGTGTCTCTGTTTGGCTTGTCCTAGAATAGATGTGTTGACCCAGTTGAAGTGGTGTCCTTCCTCATCTGTATGTGCGGATACGAGTGAGAGAGGGTCATGTCGTTTTGTGGCCAGCTGATGTTTGTGTATCCTGGTGGCTAGTTTTCTGCCTGTTTGTCCACTAAAGAAGAGGAAAACAACAAACTGCCATTCCTAGATGTCACGGTAGAGCAAACAGCCAATGGGGAGCTTCAAATCAGTGTCTACAGGAAAACAACTCATACGGACCAAATATTGAAATACAGAAGCAATCAGCCCAATATCCACAAACAAAGCTGCATCAGAACATTATTTCAATGAGACAACACAGGCTGCAGCACAGAGGAACTACGCAGAGCAGAGGAATATCATCTATACAGTGTACTAAAAAAAAGGGTACCCAATGAACATAGTCTACCGATTTCTCAGCAAAAAACCCAAACAAGCAGACAAAACACGTCCAGAAACCCTAGCCACCCTCCCCTATATCAAAGACATCTCAGAAATGACTGCCCAACAACTCAGACCCCTTGGCATCATGGTAGTCCACAAACCTACCAACACACTAAAACAGCAGCTACTGAACTTGAAAGACCCTATACAGACAACAAGCAAAACTAATGTCATTTTCAAAACTACTGAGCAAGAACTGTTACAAACACTTCATTAAACAAACAGGGCAGAAAGTACCCATCAGGATACATGAACATCAACTAGCCACAAAAGGACATGACCCTCTCTCACTAGTATCCTTACATACAGATAATGAAGGACACCACTTCGACTGGGATAACACATCCACCCAAGGACAAGCCAAACAAAGATACGCACAAGAATTCCGAGAAGCATGACATTTCAACCGGAACTCTATCAACAAACACATTGATTTGGACCCCTTTTGCCACCCCCTGAGAAAAAGAACAGGAAATGACATCACCACAGGATTTGACATCACCAACCCAAAGGAACCCAAGCATATAAATAGAAAGCAGGAATTATCAACAGTGCTTTGTCCAGAGGCCCACTGAAGGTGTTACCTAGTAGGGTGACGAAACGTGGGGAAATGAACCTTCCAGATCAGCAAGCAAACCTATATCCAGAATACAAGGCGTTGGCCAAGTGCTGGAAAATGGCTTAAAATGCACAAATGTTTGGTGACTGGTACAGACATGATGGGACAAAGGTGCATTTCCCATTCAGTAATAAATCTATGACTCATTTTATACTTCGCACTTGACAAACCCAAAAACTTGAGAGTAAGTTCTACATTTTCAGAGTATAATCTGTCCTCCATTTTTAATATAAATCAACCACCCTCCCCAAGTCGTGTCTTGTTTAAGTTAACTCTGCTTTCAACTGAGTGCATCCATTTTCATCACACCCATTTCACACTTACGGCTCACCTTTACCACCAATAGCACTATCGTTGTCTTTTGCTTTGGGTGACCTCAATCTTTGCCACTCTCTCATTTTCCATCTCCGTAAACAGCATTAAAACCATTACTTTCTGAAGAAAAGTCACATTGGACTTGCAACATTAACTTTGTTCACTCCATAGATGCTGCCAAACCTGTTGAGTTTCTCTAGCATTTCCTGTTCTCATGCCTTTTGTCTAAGTTCATTTAGAACAGACAAACGGATGCATAGACTTTACATCAAACCTGTTTCTATAGAAAGTTATAACTTGTCAATCCTTTTATTGATTTCCCAGCTCCTTCAATCAGAAACTGTAACTAAGCATGTTCCCATATTTGCACACACTTTGTATTTTGATTTGAATGTTTCCCTTTTTTTTGGACAGTCTATAGCTGGTATCAACTGATTGTGAAAATCCATCAATTAGTCCTCATTTCTGTCATCATCAGCAGGATATAGGAGAAAGGCCCCACATCTACTCAGCACTACTCGATCAGTCATCTGTAGGATCTCTTCCAGACGCTGGAAAGAGCCACTGAGCTGTTGCACTTTAGGCATGGAGAATAAATTAATTAAGGGTATGTGAAGTTTACCATCAATCTTACACACTTCCAGCCTTTTACTATCTTTCGGCTTAAAAGTTTTCTCTCGTTTACTGTCATCAGTTTGTGCAGATCCCCTTTCATTCTGGTTCCAATTCTCAGCCCCTTGCCCCTCATTGTCATAACGAGTGTTAATGATCTGTCTTCTCACACATTCTGCTGCGTAGATAACTTCATTAAGGACAATATCCTGCTGGATTTTCTTATCTTTCAGACTTGGGTAAACAACTTCATACACCTTGGAAATAAAGGAAAGAAATTTGTAAATCAGTATAAAATCTGTAGCAGGATTATACAGTTTTGAATTAATCCAAATTTAAAGTAAGTATTATTCCTTGTGAATGATTGGAATAAATAAAGATTTCTGAAGGCGATCATGAAAAACAACTGTTGAAACAAGGTTGTTTCTGCTTGGGAATGGAACTGGGACAGAACAACCTGGGATGGATTAATGTGGGTCTGATTAGCATGGGAATGAATAACTGTGATTGATTATTGATTATTTTCTTTGCATTTTACATTATTTTTGACTGCAAACTGAAAGGGGAAAACCCAGGGTTGTGGAAGGAATTGTTGCATTTTAAAAAGCAAGTTACTGAAACACATTATAAGTCATGTTTACACTGCTGTTTTGCTCAAGCTGTTTGCAGACAGGCCTGCACTAGCAGATGTGTACAATGTGAGATATAGTTATTAACAGGTTGCTGATTAGTTTGTAAAGTTATGACCAATTGTTGTTGCCAAAGGCCACTAGTCTGGCAAGAACTATCTGACTGTCTCCTGGGTAACGAAACAGCTTGTGAGGGTGAATGATACAGGAAGTAGTCTTCCAACATATGCACTGACAAATGATGCGTCTCTCTCCCTCTCCAGAAAAATACCTAAAAGCCCGAAGAAAGCTAGTTACTTTCTTTCACCACTTACTGTAGCTGTGATCTTTAATCAGTAATTAAGAGACTTTGCAGTTAATGTACCAATCACCTGTACATGCTGCAAAGAAATGAAAAGAACCAGAAAAACAGGGATTGTAGAACAGAAATTAGATAGGAGTTCTAAATTTAAAAAAAGAGAATAAGAAATACATTAAATGAGCTGCAGGCACAAATTCAAATTGGAGATTACAATATAATAACCATTAATGAGATATGGCTACAGCATGGTTGCAACTAGGAACTAAATATACCGGGGGTTACAGGATGGGCAGGGAGTCCAGAGAGTCGAATCCTTTTATAATCTTACATGTCTCAATCAGATCCCCTCTCATCCTTCTGAACCCAAGTGTATACAAGCCTAGTCCCTCCAATCTTTCAACATATGACAGTCCCGCCATTCAAGGAATTGACCTTGTGAACCCAAGCTGCACTCACTCAATAGCCAGAATATCCTTCCTCAAATTTGGAGACAAAAACTGCACATCATACCGGGGCCCACTACAGCTGCAGAAGGACCTCTTTGCTCCTATACTCAATTCCTCTTGTTGTGAAGGTCAGCATGTCATTAGCTTTCTTCACTGCCTGCTGTACCTGCATGTTTGCTTTCATTGACTGATGTACAAGAACACCTGGATCTCGTTTTACTTCCCCTTTACCTAACTTGACTCCATTTAGGTAGTAATCTGCCTTCCTGTTCTTGCCAAAGTGGATAACCACACATTTATTCACATTAAACTGCATCTGCCATGCATCCATCCACTTACCTAGCCTGTCCAAGTCACCCTGTATTCTCATAACATCTTCCTCACATTTCACCCTGCCACCCAGTTTTGTGTCATCAGTAAATTTGCTAATATTACTTTTAATCCCTTCATCTATATCATTAATGTATATTGTAAACAGCTGCGGTCCCAGCACTGAACCTTGTGGTACCCCACTGGTCACCGCCTGCCATGCTGAAAGGGACCCATTTATCACTACTCTTTGCTTCCTGTCAGCCAGCCAATTTTCAATCCAAGTCAGTATTTTGCCCCCAGTGCCATGTGCCCTAATTTTGCTCACTGATCTCTTATGTGGGACTTTATCAAAGGCTTTCTGAAAGTCCAGATACACTACATCACTGGCTCTCCCTTGTCCATCTTCGTAGTTACATCCTCAAAATAATTCCACAAAATTAGTCAAGCACAATTTCCCCTTTGTAAATCCATGCTGACTCTACCTATCCTGTTAATGCTATTCAATTGAGTCATAATTCTATCTTTAATAATTGATTCTATCTTGGGTGGCATGGTGGCACAGTGGTTAGCACTGCTGCCTCATAGCGCCAGAGACCCAGGTTCAATTCCCGCCTCAGGGATTCTCTGTGTGGAGTTAGTACATTCTCCCCGTGTCTGCGTGGGTTTCCTCCGGGTGCTCCGGTTTCCTCCCACAATCCAAAAATGTGCAGGTTAGGTGAATTGGCCATGCTAAATTGCCCATAGTGTTAGGTGAAAGGGTAAATGTAGGGGATTGGGTCTGGGTGGGTTGCGCTTCGGTGGGTCGGTGTGGACTTGTTGGGCCGAAGGGTCTGTTTCCACACTGTAACTAATCTAATCTAAGTAATCTAATCTAATCTAATCTAATCTAATCTTTCCCACCACTGACGTCAGGCTAACCGGTCTATAATTCCCTGTTTTCACTCTCTCTCCTTTCTTGAAAAGTGGGACAACATTTGCCACCCTCCAATCAGCAGGAACTGATCCTGAATCTAGAGAATCCTGGACTAGCACTCCCAGATCCCTGTGTACTTTGGCTTTATGAATTTTCTCACCGTTTAAAAAATAGTCCATGCCTGTATTCTTTTTTCCAAAGTGCAAGACCTCACACTTCCTCATGTTGAATTTCATCAGCCATTTCCTGGACCACTCACCTAAACTGTCTAAATATTTTTGCAGCCTCCCCACCTCCTCAGTACTACCTGCCTGTCTGCCTAACTTTGTATCATTGGCGAACTTCACCAGAATGCCCCCGTCCTTTCATCCAGATCATTAATATATAAAGTGAACAGCTGTGGCCCCAACACTGAGCCCTGCGGGACCCATGTCACCAGCTGAACCTTTTATCCCAACTCTCTGCCTTCTGTCAGACAGCAAATCCTCAATCCATGCCAGTAGCTCATCTCGAACACCATGGGCCCTCACCTTACTCAGCAGCCTCCCGTGAGGCATCTTATCAAAGGCCTTTGGAAGTTTAGATAGATAACATCCACTGGGTTTCCCTGGTCTAATCTACTTGTTACTTCTTCAAAGAATTCTAACAGGTTTGTCAGGCATGACCTCCCCTTACTAAATCCATGTTGATTTGTTCTAATCCGATCTTGCATTTGCAAGAATTTAGAAATCACATCTTTAACGATGGATTCTACAATTTTACCTACAACTGAGGTTAGGTTAATCGGCCTATAATTTTCCATCTTTTGTCTTGATCCTTTCTTGAATAAGGGGTTACAACAGCGATTTCCAATCATCTGGGACTTTCCCTGGGCAGCATTGGGGGGGGGGGGGGGGGGGGGGAGGGATACCCAAGGCGCAAGGTGGCACGGGATCATCCGAGTCCCGGCATGGCATGGGGGAGCCAGAATCCCTGGGCAGCGTGGGGGGAAAACCCATATCCTGGCGTGACACAGGGGGAAACCAGAGTCCCAGGTTGGCACAGGGGTAATACTGAGTTCCGGAGGATGTGGGGGGAAACCAGAGGACTCAGGGTAGCACGGAGGTAAACCAGAATCCCAAGGTGGCACGGGGTGATCCAGAGTCCAGTGGTGGCACAGGGGTAGTCCCGAGGTGGCATGTGGTAATCCTGAGTCCCGGGGTGACGCGGAGGGATAGCCGAGTGCAGGTGCAGCATGAGGGAAGCGAGTCCTGGTACAGCAGCATCAAGGTAAGTTGTGCTGAGTGCCAGTGAGGAGCAAACTGGAGACTAGAGAGAAGCAGGACAGTTGTTGGACTTGTTCCAGGCGCAGGTGGCCTGACCATGTGCTGAGCTGCTGCTATCTAAAACTATTTACCAGGCTGTAATATAAATCCTTTAACTCTGTTCTAACTATCTTATTTCTAACTTATTTTTTATTCACTGTAATAATGCTACCATCTCTTCTTTTAATCCACTTTTGTATCTAAGATTTGTACCTAGATACTTGTACCTAAGATGGCACCATTAAAGGCAGCTATTGTAAAAAACTTTTCATTGTACCCTCTGTATTTCTGTACAAGAGTACATGACAACAAAGGATATTCTATCCTACATATTTCTACCAGTATAGCTTGCTGTCTGGTTGGCATCAGACCATGTTCTATAAAACCATTCTTTGAACTCTTCAACTAAGCGACCTTTACCTCTCTTATTTTTCCAGTCAATAGGTAGAGTATTACAGAATTGATGAACATGAAATTGTCTAACAAGGCTACGAGCCAGCATCAGATTTAAAGAAGAATCTAAGGAAACAAAGTGATCTCTATAGCTGGGTGACTGCCTCTTCAAATTAAATAGAAAATATAGAGATTGATTTCTCACGACTCACCATTTTATATAGCTGTTTGGAATGTTTAGTCTCTATTTGAGGTGCTTTTGATAGCTGTCTCAGAAATATAGATACTTGAGTGCAGAATCCCAACTGCTCTGTCCCGAGAGGTCCTTTTCCTACACCAGTGAATTCCACTTTATAACCAAATTTATTTCCAATGTTCAAAGACCTGAATGTGAAACAGAAAGTTTAAATTACATAGAATGCAATTAACAGTTCCCATTTTAAATAGAAGATAGTCTTCAACTGCATTGTCATGCACAAGAACTGAAATTCAGATAACTTGTTGCCATTGACCCTGTGCTCCACTGCCCTGCTCAGTCACTCCGTAATGAGCCCAGCTGATTTTCTTACTAGTCACATCATATCCCAGAGAGAAACCTGCTTGATGGATCATATTTTGTTTTGTTTCAGTTTTAACAAAGTGGTCTCTCACTGAACCATAAGTATACAATGCTTCAGATTTGGTTTTAATAATAAAACAGAAGCTTAACAAAACAACAAGAAATGAAGACATCAAGACATTGGAGCAGAAGTGGGTCATTCCTTCAGAGGTTACCCAGTGAGTCTATTCTGCCATTTAATAAGATCATGGCATATCTTATAAGTATAATCTTTACTAATGCTGGGCTCTCACTATCTAAATGACACATTTTGCCTCTCAGGCAAAATGAGCAGAGAGTCTGTGAACATTGGGATTACTTTGGTGAAAACAAGGGCTAAATCAGTCCTGTATTATTACCACATACATATGTTTGAACATCTGGTTTAGTCTGCATTTTTAGTCCTAGTGACTTCTTTGCTGGTAGAGATTAAAACACACCACCTTTTGGATGAATGCCTCTGAGAATATACTACTTGCTGAAGACTGCACCAATACTCAAAGTGCTTCAGAAAGTCTTCCAACATATATAAAAGTCCTCTTCAACTTTCCAGGAACAATTGAATAATCGAAGATGATGCAACATCTTTAAGTAACACTCCAGGTCCTCAGCTACTTGGAAGGAAGCAAAGGATACCAGAGAGGGTTCAGAAAAGCTTTACCAGGATGTTGTTGGGAATGGAGGATTTGAGTTTAGATTAGATTAGATTAGATTAGATTAGATTAGAGTGTGGAAACAGGCCCTTCGGCCCAACAAGTCCACACCGACCCGCCGAAGCAAAACCCACCCATACCCCTACATTTACCCCTTACCTAACACTACAGGCAATTTAGTATGGCCAATTCACCTGACCCTGCACATCTTTGGATGGTGGGAGGAAACCGGAGCACCTGGAGGAAACCCACGCAGACACGGGGAGAACGTGCAAACTCCACACAGTCAGTCGCCTGAGGCGGGAATTGAACCCGGGTCTCTGGCGCTGTGAGGCGGCAGTGCTAACCACTGTGCCACCGTGCCGCCCACCGTGCCGTTATAAGGACAGACTGGATAGTCTGGGACTGTTTTCCACTGCAGCATACGAGGTTGAGAGGTGACCTTTATAGGGGGTTTATAAAATCATGAAGGGTATAGATAAGGTGTGTTTTCCCTATGATTGGGAATTTCAAGACTAGGGTGCATATTTGTAATGAGAGAGTGGTAAAATTTTAAAGTCATGAGGGGCAACTTTATTTACAAAGTAGTTCCTGTGTGGAATGAACTTCCAGAGGAAGTGGTGGATTCGAGTACAGTTACAATGTTTAAAAAAACATTTTGTAAGGGCATGAATAAGAAATGTTTGGAAGGATATGGGCCAAGCGAAGGCCATAGTTTAGTTTGGGATTATGGTCGGCATAGATTGGTTGGACCAAAGGGTCTGTGTTCGTGCTGTATGATTCTTAAATATCTGATAATCCTCATTTCCACTTTGCTATCGTTTTGCCACGACCCTTGATTTCCTTAACGATTAAAAATCAATCTCAGCATTCAATATACTTAATGACCCAGCCTAGACAGACCTCTGTGATAAACATCTCCAGAGTTTTAATATCCTCTGACAGAAGAACTCCTCTGTCTTCTCTGTCCTCATCTTTGTCTAAACAAGATAACCCCTTATTCTGAGATTGTGCCCTCTGCTCCTCGACTCTTCCATAAGGGGAAAGAACCTTGTCACACTAACACTATCAAGTCCCCTAATAATTCTTTGTTTCAATAAAGCTGTCTCTCATTCTTCTGAATTCCAATAAGTACAGGCCCAACTGGCTCAAACTCGTCACAAAGCAGTCCTTCTATATTACATATCAGGCTATCGAAACTTCTCTGGACTGCTTCCAATTACAATACATCTTTAATCAGATAAGAGACCCAAACTAATCACAATATTCCAACTTTGGTCTGACCAGTGCTTTAGGAAAACCTTATGACTTTTACACTCCATTACCTTTGAAATAAAATCTAACATCCTCTGTGCCTTCCCTCTTATACACTGAATTTTAATGCTAGACGTGATTCATGACAAAGACTCCCAAACTTCTCTGTTCCATAGCTTCCTGCCGTTTTTGTTCAATGAAATAATATTCAGCTCCACCATTCGTTTCGCCAAAGTGTGAAATTTCACATTTTCCCACATTATATTCCATTTACCAAGTCTTTGCCTCCTCATTTCACCTGTTTATGTCCCTCTGTATCATCTTCACCATTTGACTTCCTCCTTATTTATCTGTCATCCACAAACTTGACTTTAGTACATTCACTTTCTGAACCCTAACTCAATTAATATACATTGCAAATATTGTGATCCCAACACTGATCCCTGCAGCACACCACTTGTTTTAGGTTGCCATCCTGAAGATTCCCCCCCATTATCCCAAATCTCTGTCTTTTACTAATTAGCCAATTCTCTACCCAAGCTAATATACTGCCTTCAACACCATGGCATTTATCTTACTAAGTAGCATCTTTTAAAATGCCTTCTCAAAATCTAAATCTATTACATCCACTGCTTTCTTTTATCTGCTTGAATCTGTGAGACATGACTTCAATTTCCTGAAGCCATGCTGACTTTGATTAAACCCTATCTCTGCCATTTGATCTTTATGGATGTTAAAATTTTCTCAATAATTGATGTTTAGCTAATTGGCCTACAGCTATTTGCATTTTGTTTCCTTCCCTTTTAAATGGAGGCATTACATTGGCAGGTTTCCAAACCTCTGAGGCTTTCACAGAATCTAAGGATTCCTGGAAGATAAGAGTCATAGAATCATGAAATTATAAATACAGAATTCTATAGTCCTTAAAGAATATAGAGAAAGTAGGAATGAGATCAAACAAGGAGTTAGGAGGGCTAAAAGGAGCAGAGTTAAGGAGAATCCCAAGGCAATTTATACATATATTAGAAACAAGAAGGTAGGTAAAGAAAGAGTAAGCCTACTCAAAGATAGAGGAGGAGATTTTGTGTAGAGCCAAAGGAAATGGGTGAGATCCTTAGTATTCACCAAACAGAAGGACATGAAGAATGTTGAGGTGAGGAAAAGATGTGTGAATACTCTCAGGCAAGTCGACATAATGAAACTTGAAGTGTTGGGTGTCTTAAAATGCATTAAGGTAGACAAGTCCCTATGTAAAAACAATGACTGCAGATGCTGGAAACCAGATTCTGGATTGGTGGTGCTGGAAAAGCACAGAAGTTCAGGCAGCATCCGAGGAGCAGTAAAATCGACGTTTTGGGCAAAAGCCCTTTATGGCCAGATGGGAGCTATCATCAGATATTGCTGGAGACAAGGGACAAAACAGGTGTATTTGCATCCTCTTTGGTGTCAGGTGAGGTTTCAGAGGACTGGAGAATGGTCAATGTTGTTTTCTTTGGTTTAAGAAGGGAAACAGAGATAATCCAAGTAATGTCAGGACAGTGACCCTGAAGACAGTGGTAGGAATGCCATTGGAGAAAATACGGAGAGTCAGGATTTATTCACATTTAGAAGTGAATATACGTGTTAAACATAGGCAGCAAGGGTTTGTACGGGGAAGGTTGTGTCTTACCAATTTGATTAGATTAGATTAGATTACAGTGTGGAAACAGGCCCTTCGGCCCAACAAGTCCACACCGACCCGCCGAAACGAAACCCAACCATACCCCTACATTTACCCCTTACCTAACACTATGGGCAATTTAGTATGGCCAAATCACCTGACCCTGCACATCTTTGGACTGTGGGAGGAAACCGGAGCACCCGGAGGAAACCCACGCAGACACGGGGAGAACGTGCAAACTCCACACAGTCAGTCGCCTGAGGCGGGAATTGAACCCAGATCTCTGGCGCTGTGAGGCAGCAGTGCTAACCACTGTGCCACCGTGCCGCCCACTTTTTTGAGGTGGTGACAAGAATGATTGATGTGGGAAGGTCAGTGGAAACAGTCTACATGACTTCACTAAGGCACATGATAAGGTACCTCATGGCAGGTTGGAACAGAAGTTAAACTCGCAAGGAATCAGAGATGAGCTGGCCAAGTGAATACAAAACTTGGTCATAGAACATAGAACAGTACAGCGCAGAACAGGCCCTTCGGCCCTCAAAGTTGCGCTGACCTGTGCACTAATCTAAGCTCCTCTGCCTACACTATCTCATCATCACACTCTCTGAGTAAAGATCCTGCCTCTGGCATCTGTCTTAAATCTATTACTCTTCAATTTGTAACGATGACACAAAGGTTGGAGGTGCCATTGATAGTATCGAGGGCTATTGCAGGCTGCTGCTCGACACAGACGAGATGCAGAGCTGGGCTGAGAAATGGCAGATGGAGTTCAACCTGGATAAATGCGAAGTGATGCATTTTGGAAGGTCAAACTCAAATGCTGAATATAGGATGAAAGACAGGATTCTTGGAAGTGTGGAGGAACAGAGGGATCTGGGTGTGCAAGTACATAGATCCCTCAAGGTTGCCACCCAAGTGAATAGGGTTGTTAAAAAAGCATATGGTGTTTTGGCTTTCATTAACAGGGTGACCGAGTTTAAGAGATGTGAGGTTTTGCTACAGTTCTACAAGTCCCTGGTGAGACCACACTTGGAATATTGTGTCCAGTTCTGGTTGCCCTACTATAGGAAAGATACAGAGGCTTTGGAGAGGGTGCAAAGAAGGTTTACCCAGGATGCTGCCTGGACTGGAGGGCTTGCCTTATGAAGAAAGGTTGAATAAGCTTGGACTTTTCTCTCTGGAGAGAAGGAGGAAGAGAGGAGATCTGATTGAGGTATACAAGATAATGAGAGGAATAGATAGTCAATAGCCAGAGACTTTTCCCCAGGGCAGGATTGACTGGTACAAGGGGTCATAGTTTGAAGATATTAGGAGGAAAGTATAGAGGAGACGTCAGAGTAGGTTCTTTACGCAGAGAGTTGTGAATGTATGGAATGCATTGCCAGCGATGGTGGTGGAAGCAGAGTCATTAGGAACATTTAAGCGACTGCTGGACATGCACATGAATAGCAGTGAGCTGAAGGGTGTGTAGGTTAAGTCATTATATTTTACATTAGGATTAAACCTTGGACAAACATCATGTGCCTAAGGGCCTGTTCTGTGCTGTACTGTTCTATGTTAAATGCGTGGCTACAGGGATGGTGCAGGAGGGAGGGATTCCGGTATTTGGATAACTGGGGTTCTTTCTGGGGAAGGTGAGACCTCTATAAACAGGATGGTCTGCAGCTGAACCTGAGG
>NC_057722.1:84087123-84102062 GCF_004010195.1 Chiloscyllium plagiosum | reverse complement strand
AGAAAGATTGTATGAGGAAAGGCTGAGGCCCTTGGGGTTGTTTTCATTGGAGAAAAGAAGGTTTAGGAGTGACTTGATAGAGGTGTACAAGATGATTAGGGGTTTAGATAGGGTTGACAGTGAGAATCTTTTTCCACGTATGGAGTCAGCTATTACAAGGGGGCATAGCTTTAAATTAAGGGGGGGTAGGTATAGGACAGATGTTAGGGGTAGGTTCTTTACTTAGCGAGTCGTGAGTTCATGGAATGCCCTGCCAGTAGCAGTGGTGGACTCTCCCTCATTATGGGCATTTAAGTGGGCATTGGATAGGCATATGGAGGATAGTGGGCTAATGTAAGTTAGGTGGGCTTGGATCGGTGCAACATCGAGGGCCGAAGGGCCTGTACTGCGCTGTATTCTTCTATGTTCTGTGTTCCCTCATACAAGCTGACGTCATCATCCTAGGAAAAAGACTTTCATTGTCTACCCTATCTAATAATTTTGTATGCCTCTATCAAATACCCTCTTAGCCCTCTTCTTTCCAATGAGAACAGACCCAAGTCTCTCAGCCTTTCCTCATAAGACCTTCTCTCCAGACCAGACAACATCCTGGTAAATCTCCTCTGCACCTTTACCAATGCTTCCATATCCCGCTTGTAATGGGGCGACCAGAACTGTACATAATATTCCAAGTGTGGCCACACTAGTGTTTTGTATAGTTGCAGCATGACAACTGGAATTCAATCCCTCTACCAATAAACCCTAACACACCGTATTCCTTCTTAACAAAACTATCAACCTGGGTGGCAACTTTCAGGGATCTATGTACATGGACTCCAAAACCCCTCTGCACATCCACACTGCCAAGAATCTTTTCATTGACCCAGTATTCTGCCTTCCTGTTATTCTTCCCAAAGTGAAACACCTCACATTTATCTGTATTGAACTCCATGTGCCATCTTTCAGCCCAATTCTACAGTTTATCCAAGTTCCCCCTGCAACATTCTTCCACACTGTCCACAACTCCACCGACTTTAGTGTCATCTGCAAACTTACTAACCCATCCACCTATGCTTGTATCCAAGTCATTTATAAAATTGACAAACAGCAGTGCTCCCAAAACAGATCCTTGTGGCACACCAGTAGTCACTGTCCAGACAGAATATTTTGCATCAACCACCACTTGCTGCCTTCTTAAAGAAAGCCAGTTCCTAACCCTAACTGCTAAATCACCCTCAATTCCATGCCTCTGCATTTACTCCAACAACCTACCAAGTGGAACCTCATCAAAGGCCGCCTTATTGAAATCCATGTACACCACATCAAATGCCCTACCCTCATCTACATGCTTGGTCACCTTCTCAAAAAACTCAATGAGGTTTGTGAGACATGACTTGCCCTTGATGAAATCATGTTGACGATCTGAAATCAAATTGGTGCTTGCTAGATGATTATAAATCCTATCTCTTTTAATCCTTTCCCAAACCTTTTGTACAACAGACATAAGGCTCACTGGTCTACAATTACTTTGGTCATCTCTAGTGCCCTTCTTGAACAAGGGAATAACATTTGCAATCCTCCAGTCCTCCGGTACTAAACCTGTAGTCAATGACGACTCAAGTATCAAAGCCAAAGACTCTACTATCTCCTCCCTAGCTTTCCAGAGAATCCTTGGATAAATCCTATCCGGCCCAGGGACTTGTGTACTTTTACGTCTTCAAGAATTGATAACATCTCTTCCTTACGAACCTCGATCCTTTTTAGTCCAGTATCTCGTATCTCATTCTTCTCTACAATATTCTCCTTTTTCTGAGTGAAAACCGATGAGAAATATTCGTTTAGCACCTCTCCGATCTCCACAGAGTCCACACACAATTTCCCACTTCTGTTTTTGATTGGCCCTATTCTTACCCTAGTCATCCTTTTATTCCTCACATACCTATAGAAAGCTTTAAGATTCTCCTTTATTCTACCTTCTAAAGGTTGGTCATGCTCCCTCTTTGCTCTTCTTAAATCTCTTTAAATCCTTCCTTGCTAATCTGTAACTCTCCATCACCTCATCTGAGCCACCTCGTCTCAGCATCACATAAGTCTCCTTCATCTGCTTAACAAGATATGCAATTTCTGTAGCAAACCATGGTTCCCTTACCTTATCACTTCCTCTCTGTCTGACAAGGACATAGCTATCAAGACATAGCTATCAAGACTATCAAACCAGCTCCACATTTCGATTGTCCCCATCCCCTGCATTTTGCTACCCCATTCTATGCATCCTAAGTCTTGCCTAGTCACATTTTAATTGCCACTCCCTGGGGCATGTACCTATCTCTTTCCATCGCTAAACTAAACGTAGCTGAATTATGGTCACTCTCTCCAAAGTGCTCACCTACCACTAATCAAACACCTGGCCTGGTTCATTACCAAGCACCAGATCGAGTGTGGCCTCCCCTCTTGTTGGCCTTTCAACATACTGTGTCTGGAAACCCTCCTGTACACATTGAACAAAAACTGATCCATCCAACGTACTGGAGTTATAGCATTTCCAGTCAATGTTGGGGAAGTTAAAGTTCCCTCATAATGACCACCCTTTTCCTTTCACTCCTACCAAGAATCATTTTACCAATCCTCTCCTCCACGTCCACAGAACTCTGCAGAGGCCTATAAAAAACTCCCAGCAGTGTTACCTCTTCTCTCCTGTTTCTAACCTCAGCCCATACTACCTCAATAGAAGAGTTCTTGTCAAAAGTTCTTTCAGCCACCGTTAAACTATCTTTGACTAACAAGGCCACACCTTCCCCTGTTTTACCACCTTGCCTGTTCTTAATGAAAGATCTAATCCCTGGAATCTGCAACACTGATTCCTGACCCTGCTCTATCCATGTCTCAGAAATGGCCACAACATCAAAGTCCCAGGTACCTATCCATGCTGCAAGCTCACCTACCTTATTTCGGATACTTCTGGCTTTGAAGTAGACACGCTTCAAACCAGCTTGCTGTCTGCCAGCGCATTCCTGTGACCATGAGAAGATGGAGAATGGAAAGGTGCCTTTCAGAATGGAGGTAACTAGTGGTTTGCCGCTGTTCACCTTTGTTGTTTCTAATATATAAATGATGTGCAGGAAAATGTAGGTGGTCTGATCAGTAAGCTTGCGGATGACACCAAAATTGGCAAAGTTGCAGATAGTGAGGAGGACTGTCAAAGGCTGCAGTGGGATATAGACAGATTGCAAGCTGGGGCAGGAAAAAGGTGTTGTGCGTCTTAAACAGTATTAAGGGAGAAAAGACCCCAGGTCCTGATGGGAACTATCCCAAAATATTGAGGGATGGAAGAGAACAAATTACTGGAGCATTGACAGACATCTTTGTTTTCTCTGTGGCCAGAGGGGAGGTCGCAGAGGACTGGAGAATACTGAATGTTGTCCCATTGTTTAAGAAGGGTATCAGGGATAATCCTGGAAATTACAGAGCTGTGAACCTCACATCAGTGATAGGGAAATTATTGGAAAAGGTTCTCAGAGGCACAAAAAGACATGACCCACTCTCACGAGTATCCTTACATACAGATGAGGAAGGACACCACTTCAACTGGGACAACACATCCATCAGAGGACAAGCCAAACAGAGACACACATGAGAATTCGTAGAAGTGTGGCATTCCAGCTGGAACTCTTATCAACAAATACTTTGACTTGGATCTCATTTACCAACCCATGAGAAAAAGACCAGGAAATGACATCACCACAGGCAATGATATTACCAACCCAAGGAAACCTAAACACATAATAGAAAGTGGGCCATGCCACCAGTGCTTCATCCGGAGGCTCACTGATGATGTTACCTCAAATGGTGACGAAACATCTGAAAATGAACCTTCCAGTTCAGTGAGCAAACCTATATCCAGAATCTCACTTTGAGCTACAAATCTTCTCAAAACTTGCTAGTGCTGAAGAATGTTGCAGGTTACACAGGGACAATAGATAAACTGCAGAGCTGGGCTGAGGAGTGGCAAATGGAGTTTAAAATGGAAAAGTGTGAGGTGATTCACTTTGGAAGGAACAGCAGGAATAAAGAGTACTGGGCTAATGGTAAGATTCTTGCATTGTAGATGAGCAACAAGATCTCGGTGTTCATGTGCATAAATCCATGAAAGTTGCCACCCAGGTGGATAGGGTTGTTAAGGCAGCATACGGTATGTTGGTTTTTATTGGTGGACAGATTCAGTTTCGGCGCCACGAGGTCATGCTGCAGCTGTACAAAACTCTGGTGCGGCTGCACTTGGAGTATTGCGTACAGTTCTGGTTACCGCATTACAGAAAGGATGTGGAAGGGTCAAAAAGGGTTCAGAGGCAATTTACTAGGATGTTGCCTGGTATTGAGGGGAGGTTTTGAGGAAAGGCTAAGGGACTTGAGGCTGTTTTCATTAGAAAGAAGAAGTTTGAGAGATGACTTAATTGAGATATGTAAGATAATCAGAGGGTTAGGTAGGGTGGACAGGGAGAGCCTTTTTCCTTGCATGGTGATGGCTAGCACAAGGGGATATAGTTTTAAATTGAGGGGTGATAGACATAGGACAGATGTCAGAGTTTCTTTACTCAGAGCACAGTCGGGGCATGAAATGCTCTGCCTGCAACAGTTATAGACTCACCAACTTTAAGGGCATTTAAATGGTCATTGGATAAACATACGAATGAAAAGGGAATAGTGTAGGACAGATAGGCTTCAGATTGATTCCACAGGTCCATGCAACATCAAGGGCTGAAGGGCCTGACCTGTGCTGTTATGTTCTATCCTTTTGGCTAGTTTTCTGCCTCTCTGTCTGATGTAGTGTTTGTTACAGTCCTTGCATGCTATTTGTAAATGACATTCGTTTTGCTGATTGTTGATACAGGATTCTTTAGGTTCGTCAGTAGGTGTTCGTGTATTGGCAGGTTTGTGGGCTACCATGATGCCAAGGGGTCAGAGTAGTTTGGTAGTCATCTCCAAGATGTCTTTGATGTTAGGTAGTGTGGCTAGAGTTTCTGGGCTTGTTGTATCTAGTTGTTTGGGTTTGTTGTTTAAGAATCGGCAGACAAAAAGGATGCAGAGGATACAGAAACAGCTAACAAAATGTTACCTGGTTTGCAGCATATTACATATGAGGAGAGATTGGACAAACTTGGCTTGTTTCACTTGAACACAGAAGGATGAGGCGCAACCTAATAGAAGTTTACAAAATTATGAGAGGCATTGTTAGAATGGTTACGGGAGTATTTTTCCCATGGTAGAAATGTCAATTACTAGGGGACATAGGTTTAAGGTAAAAGGGAGTAAATTTAACAGAGAAGTGAGACACAGATTTTTTTTAAACAGAGGATAGTAAGTCCTGGAATGCACTTTCATAGGTGGTAGTGGTTAGCCAGATAAAATAGCAAAGTTTAAGAGGCATCTTAACAGACACATGAATAGACAGCAAATAGAGGAATACAGATTGCATAGAGGCAAAAAGGCTTTTAATTTAGAAAGGCATTATGTGTCAATGCAGTATCGGTGGGCCGAAGGGCCTGTTCCTGTGCTGTAACGTTCTTTGTCCAGCACTATTCACAACTTCTCAATTACTGAAGCAGCACAAGATAACGTGCAACAAAACCTTGACAACATCCAGGCTTGGGTAGAAGTGGAAAATAACATTTGCACCACTTAATTACCATGCATTGACCATCTCCAATAAGACAGAATCTAACCATCTGCCCTTGACAATCAACAGCATTATCATTGCTGAGTCCCCTATCAACATCCTGGTGTTTAACCACTGATCATGAAAGAAATGGGCCAACCATTCAAGTACTGTGGCTGCAAGAGTAGGTCAGAGGCTAGGCATTTTGTGTTGAGTAACTCACCTCTTACATCCTCTCTATTTGCAGCTCCAAAAAACACTCAGAAGCTTGATACAAAGCCAGAATTATTTTAAACATTCATGAACTCCACCACCAATGCACAATGACAGCAATATGTATGATCCACAAGATGGACTGTAGTAACGAAAGCATCCCATGATACCATTTTCCAAACCCTCAATCTCTACCATTCAGGCCAAGGATTGAAAATGCGTGAGAATCCACCAACTGTAAGTTCCCTTCAAAATCATGCACCATCTGACTTGGAACCAAGTCACTGTTACTTCATTGTAGCTGGGTCAAAATCCTTGAACTCCTTAACAACATTGCGTGCATCAACATTACATGGACAATAGCAGTCCAAGAAGGCAGCTCATATTCTCCAGGGTAATTAGGGATGGGTAATAAACACCCTCATGTCATGAATAAATAAAACAAAATGAGAATACTGCCACAGAATTGAAGAATTGTAAATTTAAAACAAAAGCAAAATATCATAAATGCTGGAAATTTGAACAATAAGCTAAAAATACTGCAAGCACTGTGCAGGTTAGAGACAGTTTTGTGAAGAGAAAATCAGAATTAATGATTCAGGATTGTAACCGTTCACAATAATACATTGTAGTCCAGCTAAAGTTGTGTGGAGGGACTTTCAAAAGACTTTCAAATAAAGTGTTACATTATAAGCTTATAATGGTATAAATTGATTCAGCCATTGTAAAAGGTCCTGAACTCTAAATCAAGGCAGCTTTAATTTCAGTTCATACTCTCCATTGAAATCCAATAAGAATGACCAACCAGACCAAATGACTCCTTGAATTATCTCCTCTATTATTTTCTATTCCATCCAATAGTCATTGGCTTACTCATTTATTTTGTTTCGAGATCTACATTTAAAGTGACACGCAAATGAAGCAAAGGTGATGTGAGAAAAACACCGTTTCAAATAGTGAGTAGTTGGTGTATGGAATGCCTGGAATTGTGATGGAGACAGGTTCAACTGATGCATTCAACATTTTCTTTTATAGGAGTGGGTGCGCACAGACATGGAAAAAAAAGGCAGGAGATTAGCACTAGATAGAACCAGACAAGACAACAGAGCTAGTGTAGGTGCGATCAGTTGAATGCCATCCATCTGCTTTGTAATAATTCTGAGATTCTGTGACTCTCTGATATTTGTATGCCTCTATTTAGCTTGGTTCCTTATTTTATAATCGACAATAGTATGGGATATTTGCAGCCCTCTACACTCACCAAGCTTGGAATTCTGCCCTGCTCCACTCAAATTTATGGTCCCAGTGTCTGAATCGCATTATTCCTGGAAGTAAGGGGTTGAAATCTGCATTTGGAGTTGTAATTACAACTACTGCTGGATTCATGTATCCAAACACCACCTCTGAAAATCTCTCAACCTCTGAGATGTTTAGGTGTTCTACTCTGAAATGGAAACAGAAAATGAGCAAAGTCAGATGAAAGGAATTTGACTTTAACATGAATAGTTAAACTGAGAAATATATCTCTTATTCCTTTATAGAAAAAGTGCACATTGCTGGTAAGGTCAGTATTTTGTGCTCATCCCCATTGGCTCTTGCTAAGGTGACAAAATCATAAGACATAAAATTGGTGTAGACCATTCAGTCCTTTGAGTCTGCTCTGCCATTCAAAGAAACAGAGAAACTTAGAAAACAGGAATAGGAGTAGGCCATTCGGACGTTCAAAGTGTTTCACAATTCAATATGATCATGGCTGATCTTTCACCTCAGTATCCAGATCCCACTTTCTTTCCATCTCCTTTGATTGCTTTAGCCATCAGAATTGCCTCTCTTTCTGGTAAACATTGAATGTTTTGGCCTCAATTGCTTTCTATGACAGAGAATTCCACAGGCTAACCACATTCTGGGTGAAGAGATTTCTCCTCATCTCAGTTCTAAACTGCCATCCTGTATTCTCAGACTGTGAAGCCAGGTTCTGGACCCAAGGTCATCAGGAACATCCTTTCTGCATATATCTTGTCCAGTCCTGTTAGAACTTCATAGGTTTCTAGGAGAACTCCTCCTCATTCTTCTAAACTCAAGTGAATATATTCCTAACGGATCTAGCAACTCTTTATATGTCAGTCGTGCCATCTCAGGAATCAGTTTGGTAATCCTTTATTACATTCAGTCCAATAGGAAAAATATCCTTCCTCAGGTAAGACAAAACATAGAACAATACAGTGCAGAACAGGCCCTTCAGCCCTCGATGTTGCGCCGACCTGTGGAGTATTCTCAGCTCGTCCCCCTACACTATCCCAAAATCATCCATGAGCTTATCTAAAGATTGTTTAAATCTCCCTAATGTGGCTGAGTTGGCTACCTTAGCAGGTAGGGCATTCCACGCCCTTACCACTCTCCGCGAAAGGAACTTGACTCTGACATCAGTCTTAAATCTATCACCCCTCAAGTTGTAGTTATGCCTTCTCACACAAGCTGACGTTATCATCCCAGGAAAATGTCTTTCTCTGTCTACCCTATCTAATCCTCTGATCATAGAACATTACAGCGCAGTACAGGCCCTTCGGCCCTCGATGTTGCACCGACTTGTCATACCAATCTGAAGCCCATCTAACCTACACTATTCCATGTACGTCCATATGCTTGTCCAATGACGACTTAAATGTATTTAAAGTTGGCGAATCTACTACCATTGCAGGCAAAGCATTCCATACCCTTACTACTCTCTGAGTAAAGAAACTACCTCTGACATCTGTCCTACATCTATCACCCCTCAATTTAAAGCTATGCCCCCTCGTGCTCGCCGTCACCATTCTTGGAAAAGGCTCTCCCTGTCAACCCTATCTAACCCTCTGATTATCTTATATGTCTCTATTAAGTCACCTATCAACCTTCTTCTCTCTAACAAAAACAGCCTCAAGTCCCTCAGCCTTTCCTCATAAGACCTTCCCTCCATACCAGGCAACATCCTAGTAATACTCCTCTGCACCCTTTCCAAAGCTTCCACATCCTTCTTGTAATGTGGTGACCAGAACTGTACACAATACTCCAAGTGCGGATCGAGTTCTGGAACCATGAGGTTATGCTGCAGCTGTACAAAACTCATGGTTCCAGAACTCGATCCCTCTATTAATAAAAACTAAAACACTGTATGCCTTCTTAACAACCCTGTCAACCTGGGTGGCAACTTTCAAGGATCTGTGTACCTGGACACCAAGATCTCTCTGCTCATTTACACTACCAAGAATCTTACCATTAGCCCAGTACTTTGTATTCCGGTTACTCTGACCAAAGTGAAACACCTCACACTTGTCCGCATTAAACTCCATTTGCCACCTCTCAGCCCAGCTCTGCAGCTTATCTATGACTCTCTGTAACCTATAACATCCTTCGTCACTATCCACCAACCTTAGTGTCGTCTGCAAATTTACTAACCCACCCTTCTATGCCTTCATCCAGGTCGTTTATAAAAATGACGAACAGCAGTGGACCCAACACCGATCCTTGTGGTACACTACTGGTAACTGGACTCCAGGATGAACATTTTCCATCAACCACCACCCTCTGTTTTCTTTCAGCAAGCCAATTACTGATCCAAACTGCTATATCTCCCACAATCCCATTCCTCCACGTTTTGTACAATAGCCTACTGTGGGGGACCTTATCGAACGCCTTGCTGAAATCCATATACACCGCATCAACCGGTTTACTCTCATCTACCGGTTTGGTCACCTTCTCAAAGAACTCAATAAGGTTTGTTAGGCACGACCTACCCTTCACAAAACCGTGCTGACTATCCCTAATCAAATTATTCTTTTCGAGATGATTATAAATCCTATCTCCTATAACCTTTTCCAACACTTTACCAACAACTGAAGTAAGGCTCACTGGTCTATAATTACTGGGATTGTCTCTACTCCCCTTCTTGAACAGGGGAATCACATTTGCTTTCCTCCAGTCTTCTGGCACTATTCCTGTAGACTATAACGATTTAAAGACAAATGCCAAAGGCTCGACAATCTCTTCCGTGGCTTCCCAGAGGATCCTAGGATAAATCCCATCCGGCCCAGGGGACTTATCTATTTTCACACTCTGCAGGATTTCTAATACCTCTTCCTTGTGAACCTCAAACACACCTAGTCAAGTAGCCTGTATCGCAGTAATCTCTTCGACAACATTGTCGTTTTCTAGAGTGAATATTGTTGAAAAATATTCATTTAGTGCTTCCCCTACCTCCTCTGACTCCACACACAACTTCCCACTACTATCCTTGATTGGCCCTAATCTTACTCGCGTCATTCTTTTATTCCTTAAATACCTATAGAAAGCCTTAGGGTTTACCCTGATCCTATCCAGCAACAACCTGTCATGTCTCCTCTTGGCTCTTCTGAGCTCTCTCTTTAGGTCTTCCCTGGCTACCTTGTAACCCTCAAGCGCCCTAACTGAGCCTTCACATCTCATCCTAACATAAGCCTTCTTCTTCCTCTTGACCAGAGATTCCACTTCCTTTGTAAACCACGGCTCCCGGGCTCTACAGTTTTCTCTTGCCCGACAGGTACATACTTATCTAGGACACACAGTAGCTTTTCCTTGAACAAGCTCCACATTTCTAATGTGCCTATCCCCTGCAGTTTCCTTCTCCATTCTATGCTTCCTAAATCTTTCCTAATCGCGTCGTAATTGCCTTTCCCCCAGCTGTAACTCTTGCCCAGTGGTATACACCTATTCCTTTCTATCACTAAAGTGCTCACCTACCTCCAAGTCTAACACCTGGCCGGGCTCATTACCCAGTACCAAATCTAATGTGGCTTCACCCCTGGTTGGCCTGACTACATACTGTGTCAGGAAGCCCTCCTGCACACACTGGACAAAAACTGACCCATCTATAGTACTCGTACTATAGTGTTCCCAGTCAGAAATGAGAAAAGACCCAAGTCTCTCAGCATTTCAAAACTTCGCATAATACTCCAGATCTGGTCTCACCAAGGCATTGTACAACTGCAGCAATACATCTCCGATCCTGTACTCGAATCGTTCATGATGAACAGAGTCATAGAGGTCTATTGCACATAAAAAAGCCCTTTGGTCAATTAAGTCCCAAGCTATTTTAAACCCATTTTTCAGCACTTGCTTATTGGACTTGTAGAACATAGAACATTTTGGCGCAGTACAGGCTCTTCGGCCCTCAATGTTGCGCCAATCTGTGGAACCAATCTGAAGCTCATCTAACCTATGCTATTCCATTCTCGTCCATATGCCTATCCAATAACCATTTAAATGCCCTTAAATTTGTCGAGTCTACTACTGTTGCAGGCAGTGTGTTCCACGCCCCTACTGCTCTGAGTAAAGAAACTACCTCTGTCCTATATCTATCACCCCTCAATTTAAAACTATGGCCCATTGTGCTAGCCATCGCTGTCTGAGGAAAAAGGCTCTCACTGTCCAACTTATCTAACCCTCTGATTATCTTATATTGTATGTTTTAGCATTGCAAGTGCACATCTAAATATTTCTTGAAGTTTTTTTTAGTGTTTTGGCCTCTATTTCTATCAGGCAGTTAGCTCCAGATTCCCACTATCCTCTGAATGAAATATTTTTCCTCAATTTCCTCTAAACCTCCTGCCCGTTACGTTAAATACATGCCTCCTGGTCATTGATCCCTTCACCATGGGAGAGTAGCTTCCAGTCTAAACACCCACGGCAATATAATTTCATATATCTCAATCATGCCTCCCCCCCAACAACCTTCTCTGCTCCAAGGAAAACAACTCAAATCTATCCTATTTCAGACTATCAACAGTTTAGAGGGGACAGATTTTGCACGGTATTCAGGAGAGTTTATAATACCAACTCCCAGAAGGCTTAACAAGTTGCTGGACTTAATTATGGGGAGCAAAGTCAGGCACATATTCGAAGTGGAAGTGGGAGGGCATTTCAGTGATTGCAACTACAACACTATATTTGCTATGAAATATGAAAAAAGATGGTCTGCAAAAAAGGGTTTTGATTTGGGGGCAAGGAAGATTTCATTAAAATTATACATGATGTGGCCAGAGTGGATTAGGAACACCTGATTCTGGGTAAATTCACAGCACAACAGTGGGGTAGTCAGATCAACAAGCTCTGCATGCACAGGAACGAGAGACCACATCCGGTGTGAGAGATAGACTGACTGCGTGAATATATAATTTGGGGATTAGATTAGATTCCCTACTGTATGAAAACAGGCCCTTCGGCCCAACAAGTCCACACCGACCCTCCGAAGAGTAACCCACCTGCACCCATTCCCTTACCCTGTATTTACCCCTGAATAATGCACCTAACACTATGGGGCAATTTAGCATGGCCAATTCACCTGGCTAGCACATCTTTGGACTGTGGGAGGAAACCGGAGCACCCGGAGAAAACCCACGCAGACACGGGAGAATGTGCAAACTCCACACAGACAGTTACCCGAGGCAGGAATTGAACTCGGGTCCCTTGTGCTGTGAGGCCGAAGTGCTTACCACTGAGCTACCATGCCACCCTACAGATTGCCAATCTGAAAAGAATCCCTTATTCCCACTTGCTGTTTCCTGCCCATTAGCCATTTCTCTACCCATGCCAATATATTACCTCCAACACCACTGGCTCTTATCTTGTGACATCTCTTTGTGAGGTTAGAAACAGCATGGGAATTAGGCGCAGAGGGGAAGCAGTGCTTTTTCCTTGCTTATTTTTTGAACAGTATAAACTGAAGCAATGGGTCTGGGGCCCAGTCAGAACAAAAAAAGTGATATCACAGGAAAATCACAAGTTCATTGGTTGGTAAAAGCTGCTAATTTGACTCTTACGGGTTACTTTCAGTGTGAAAGTAAATAGGAGAAATATGAACTAAAAGAGCTGTAGGAACTTTTTTAAGAACTAAGTAAATAAAACAGAGATGCAGGGTCAGGGCAGTGTGCTTCATAGTGACCACATCTGTAGAAAGCTGTTAGCTTAAGAAATTCCAGCTAAGAGAACCATGATATTTGCATGGCTGGTTTGTATTGAGGTTTGACCTGAGCAGAAAACCTGGTCATCAGGTGTGAGGCACTGTCATTGCTGTTATACGTGGCACAGGTCTGGCCTATTCCCAGAACCTGTGCCGCTGCAGTCACCCGGGCCATTTTCCAATTTATATGGAGGTCAAAGATGGACCGGGTCCGAAGGGACTCTATGTATAAAGATCTGGCCAACGGGGGAAAAAACACACCCAATGCCCCCACCATCATCCTGATGGCCACCTTTGTGTGTGGTTGAATCAAGCTGTGCGTGGATCCCCGGTATGCAAACGCCAAGTGTCACTACGTACTGAGGTTCTACCTGTCCCCGGTGTTGCGATGGATGGGCCTGGCCTCGCTGCCGCTGAACTCTCCGAGTAGTTGGACCGCAAGTGGCAGGTCAGGGTAACCCTGAAGGTCGCTGCCAGTGGGAACATCCTCCACCCACCCTCCAGCTTACCTGACATACGCAGGGCAGCCGAACGTAGGCCGAACCTGCAGGAGGTCAGGCCACATGGCGACGGATTGTAAGGTGACCATCTGTCAAAACTGCAAGCAGGAAGGCCACCTGACCAAGGAATGTAAAGAGGCCAAGAACTGTAACGTGTGCGGAGAGGCAGGCCACATGTACAAGGCCTGCCCAAGACGAGGGGCCACCACCTATGCCCAGATGGCCGGAAGTGGCAACACAAGCCGAGAACCGCATAAGACCAGCAAGGTACCACAAAACAGCATGGGAACGGTGTCTGGTGGCATCCAGAAGGAAGGGCAGACTGGAGCGGAGCAGATGGCAGACAGCGGGGACGTGCAGCAGCCGATCCAAGCTCCTTCAAGACGGAGGAAATGGAAGAGGAGGGAACAAAGGAGGCAGAGGATTGGATTACTGTCAAAAACAGGAAGAAGAAACCTTGCCAGGCTCCCAAAGCCACCCAGCAAAAGGGGAAACGACATCTACACGACGAGGATACAGGCAACTCTTCGGATGGTGAGGGTAGGCACAAGGAGGGTTGTCCCCAGAGGAAGAGACAGACCGCCATGGGGAAAAAGGAGGGCAGCACCGCCCAAACAGGAAAAGACGATCCCTCTGAGAGAACGGGTAAAGACCACTCCCCCACCCAGTGAGAACCAAGAGGTACCCACAGCCCCACAGCTCCAGGTAACTGGGAGCAGCGGTCCTGTGACAGCCCCGCTGTCAGACAGAGAACTGGACTGTGTGGGCCCTGGGCCCAACCCGAAGACACCAGAGCGGGGAAATGGCCCCAGCGTGAAGCAGGACAGCTACCTCAGCCCCGGGAGGGTCCAGCAGTTTGCTGTCACCACGGGGATGCACACAGCTATCCCAGAGAGGCAAGACCAGCAGCAAATGGACACTGGTAACCTCGTAAACTGTTAAAATGGGGATAAAAACTGCCAGTATCAATGTGCTACGCGATGTGTTTTCTACAATGACCTTCCTGGCCAACGTTAAAGCCAACATCCTGTTTCTGCAGGAGTGTGGGATACCGCACCTCAGCAGCTACAGGAGATGGTCGAGCTTGAGGCCCCATGGGCCGTCAGTTTGGTCGGGGGGCAACGATAGCTGCGCCTCCGGCCTGGATATCCTGTTGTGAGGAGGCAACTTCACCATCTCCGAGGTTAAGGAGATGGTGGGCGGGCGCCTCCTTGTCAATGACGTCATGTACAGGAATGCTCCCCTGAGACTGATTAATGTGTATGCCCCAGTGGGTAAGAGTGAATGGTTGGCCGTCCTGCAGCAGCTTCCACTGTTGCTGGCTACATCCAGACCAGTCATTCTGGCCGGAGACTTCAACTGTATCATTGATGCAGATGGACGATCCGGCGGGGGAGACAGTAAACTGGACTCCGCATCCAGAGCCCTGATGGAAACGGTCAAAGATGCCAAGCTGCACAACGTCTTCAACACCCCTGCAGACTGAGCACAGCGTAGATACACCTGGTCATGGGCAGACGGGTCTATCTGCTCAAGGACAGATTACCTGTTTGTGTCCCGAACGCTCTCAGTCAGCTCCACCGACGTCAAGCCTGTGCTCTTTTCTGACCACTGCCTCCTG
>NC_057722.1:84082063-84086623 GCF_004010195.1 Chiloscyllium plagiosum | reverse complement strand
TCGACTATGTGCTGAGGGATGCACTAAAGCTTGGGGCAGCTACTGCCAAGGTGCAGTGAGGAAGGACCACTGTCTGAGATCTTCCTCCAGAAGATGAATGGGGGGTCAGTTCAGTTGCTGGACCATTCTAGTTCCTTAAGCATTTTGTTTCATGCAAGATGGTAGCAGAGTAAGACGTTCAGCTGGAGCTCCTTTGCTCCACCCATTCTTTTTCCTTTCTTTTCCTTTTTTTACTCTCCTGCTTTTTTTTTCCCAATAATGACTTTGATTTACCTCGAGGAGAGTGGAGGAGCTGGCAAGCCCCAGAGGTGAATCCTGGAGTAGAGGCCAGTGAGGGAAATTGAATCCCGGAGCAGAGGCCACTGAGGAGAATAGAGTCCCAGAAAAAAACTTACCTTGGAGCACCTGAGATCCAGTGCAGAGTAGACTGGAGGTTTGGAGCGAAGCGGGGACAATTGTTGGACTGGAGTCTGGTATGACCTGCTGTGCTTTTCCAGCACTACTCTAATTCAGATTCTGATCTCCAGCATCTGCAGTCCTCACTTTTGCCTAATTTCTAGGATAGCAGGACTGATATATGAAGGAAGACTGGATTAATTGGGCTTGTACTCACTGAAATTTAGAAAAATGAAGAGGGATCTCATAGAAGCATACAAAATTCTGTTGGGATTTGACAGACTAGAGGCAGGAAGAATGCACCCGATGTGGGGGAGGTCCAGAACTAGGGGTCACATAAAAATATGGGAAAAGCCATTCAGGACTGAGATGAGGAAGAATCTCTTCATTCAAAGAATTGTGAATCTGTGGAATTCCCTACCACAGAAAAATGCTGGGGCCAATTCGGGAGATATAATCAAGAGGGACCTGGACATAGCCTTGCGGCCAAAGAGATCAAATGATATGGAGAGAAAGTGGAAGTGGGACACTGAAATTTTATGATTATGGTGGTGCAGGCTCAAAGGGCCTAATGGCCTGCTCCTTCAACCGTGTTCTATGTTTCCATGTTTTACCTCTCCAAATGCATGTAAATTCTATCTCTCAGAATCCACTTCAACAACTTACCCAGTACTGATGTCAAACTCACCAATTTATAGTTCCCATGCTTCTCCTTACATCTTTTATGAAATAAAAGTACAACATTAGCCAATCTCCAGTCCTCTGGCACCTCATCTATGACTATAGATGATACTAATATCTGTGCAAGAAGCCCCGAATTTTGGAAAGTTATATTAATAAATTTTCATCTCACAGGAAATTATTAGAGAAGATTTTTAGGGTCAGGATTTACTCACATTTACAAGAATGTATACTTATCAGGGATAGGTAGAATGGCTGGCAGCATCTGTAAGGAGAGTAAAGAGCTGACGTTTCGAGTCTAACTGACCCTTTGTCAAAGCTTTGACCAATTTTGACAAAGGGTCAGTTAGACTCGAAACTTCAGCTCTTTTCTCTCCTTACAGATGCTGCCAGATGCTGCCAGACCTGCTGAGATTTTCCAGCATTTTATCTTTTGGTTTCAGATTCCAGCATCCGCAGCAATTTGCTTTTATCGCTTATTATAGGTAGAATGGCTTTGTGCAGAGAACGTTGTGGCTCATAAACCTGAATGATGAAGGAAGGTTGGTAACTGTTGTCTATATGGACTTTAGTAAGACTGTTGACATGGTCTCCTCATGGCAGGCAAATAGAAAAAGTGAAGTCACATGAGCTCTGCAGTGAGCTAGTAAGATGAATACAGAACTGGCTTAGTCACAGAAGACAGAGTCGCAGTGGAAGGATGGGGCTTTTCAGACTATAGATCTGTGACAATGGTGTTCTGCAGGGATCAGTACTGGTGCCTGGAATGTAGGTGGCCTGATTAGTAAGTTTGCAGGCAACACAAAGATTGGGGGAGCTGCTGATAGTGAGGGGGAATGCTAAAGGATATAGCATGATATAGATAGGCTGGAGACTTGGGCAGAGAAATGGCAGACAGAGTTTAATTCAGACAAATGTGAGGTGATATAGTTTGGAAGATCAAATACAGGAGGGAAGTATACAGTAAATGGCAGAACACTTAGGAGCATCAAGAGGGATCTTGGCATTCAGGTCCACAGTTCCCTAACAGTGGCAGCACAAGTAGCTAAGGTGATCAAGAAGGATTATAGTAAACTTGCCTTCATCAGTCAGGGCACAGAGCATAAAAACTGGCAAGTCCTTTTGTTTACCAGGATGATGCTTGATTTGAAAGTTATTAGCAATGAGAGATTGGAGAAACTTGGTTTGTTTTCACTTGAACATCAAAGGATGAGGAGCAACCTGACTGAGTTCACAAAGTTATGAGAGGTATGTGTAGAATGGGTAGTTGGAGTCTTTCTCCAGGGTAGAAACATAAGTTATGAGGGGAGATGAATTTGAGGTAAAAGGGGGTATGTTTAAAAAAGATGTCAGAAGCAAGTTTTAGAGAGGCTGGTTAAATGCCTGAAATGCGCTGACAGAAGTGGTGGCAGAGGGGAATACAATAGTAGTGTTTAAGAGGAATCTTAACAAATATATGAATGGCCAAGGAATAGAGGGATATGCACAGCGTAGAGGAAAAGAAAGGGTTTTAGTTTAGAAAGGCATCTTGATGGGCCATAGGGCCTGTTCTTGTGCTGTACAGTTCTTGGTTTCTACCACCAGTTGCTTTACTATGCTGAATAAACCCTAAACATTTACCAGATTCTCACCAAATAACTCACTTATTTTCCTGCAATGGGTAAAAACCAATTTCTCAAGGCTGAAATGGCAAGAAAAGGCAAAAACAATGGAACGCCAGTTTCTTTCTTCCTTTAACTCTCTTAATCATTTAACGTGGCACTCCATTGGAAGTAACAGTCAAGTGTTCAGTCTTCCTAAGTGGGTTAGTTTCATATGTTCCCAACACAAAAGGTCTCACAGATCCCCTCATTGAGGAACTGGGTTTGAGCTAATTGTTAATTATGGCTAACTGCTCTTCAACTGAAAGTTTTTTTTAAAATTCTGCTTTAGGTGGAAACTACATAATTTAAACTGTAAATTTCACTTAAATGCCACTTCCAAAATTAAATTTGTAAAGAATCAAAATTTAGATTTTCTTCCCCAGTCAAATTTAGAACTGAGATGAGGAGAAATATTTTTACTCGAGGGGTTGTGGATCTTTTTGGAATTCTCTCCCCAAAGAGTTGTACATTCTATTCTTGAAAATATTTAAGGCTGAGGTGGATATATTTTTGACATAAAAAGAAACACATATTGGAAAAACTCAGCAAATCTGACAGCATCTGTGGAGAGAGAAGCAGAGTTAACATTTTAAGTTCAATTTGATTCTTCTTCAAATCAGAATTTTTTTTCTGGATTTCTAAGGAAATCAGTGACTGGAAGAGTGGGTGGGGAAATGGAATTGAGGCTCAAGGTCTCCACTACCACAGATCATATGGCCTTCTCCCACTCCTATTTCTTATATTCTCATGTTACCATTATCATCCATTTCACAAATTGCTTAAAGCTAACCTAATGGCAATCATGTAATTATCGTTAATTGCTGTAAAAGCCCAAGTCATTCACGAAGTCTTTTATGGAGGGAAATCTGCAATTCTTATCTGGACTGGCCTAAATGTGACTTTAGATCCACAGCAATGTGGTTGGCCCCCAAATAGCCAGCTGTTACTAGCGGAGCAGACGTGTAGAGAGATTGCAGATACCTGGAGGAATAATAAAATAGCATTGGTTGGAGATTTTAATTTCTATAAGATCATAAGACATAGGAGCAGAAAGTAGGCCATTCAGCCCATCGAGCCTGCTCTGCCATTCAGTCATGGCTGCTAAGTTTCACAACCCCATTCTCCCACATTCTCCATGCAACCCTTGATCCCTTGACAAACAAGAACCTATCTATCTCTATCTTAAATATACTCAATGGTCTGCCCTCCACAGTCTTCTGTGGCAGTGAATTCCATAGATTCACCACTCTCGAGCTGAAGAAGTTTCTCCTTATCTCCATTCTAAGGATGTGCTCTCAGGTCCTCGTCTCTCCTACTAATGGAAACATCTTCACAACATCCACTCTGTCCAGGCCATTCAGTATTCTGTCAGTTTCAATGAGATTCTCCCCTCATCCTTCTAAACTGCATCGACTATAGGCCTACAGTCCTCAGGCATTCCTCAAATTTAAGCTATTCGTTTCTGGGACCATTCTCGTGAACCTCCCCTGAGCACATTCTAGGGCCAGTACATCCTAGAGTGTGGGGCCCAAAACTGTGCACAATAGTCCAAAGGTAGTCTAACCAGAGCCTTATAAAGCCTCAGAAGTACATCTCTGCTTTTATAAAGAACATAGAAAAATACAGTGCAGTACAGGCCCTTTGGCCCTCGATGTTGCGCCGATCCAAGCCCACCTAACCTACACTAGCCCACTATCCTCCATATGCCTATCTAATGCCGGTTTAAATGCCCATAAAGAGGGAGAGTCTACCACTGCTACTGGCAGGGCATTCCATGAACTCACAACTCTCCGAGTAAAGAAACTACCTTTGACATCTGTCTTATACCTATCTCCCCTCA
>NC_057722.1:84076323-84081991 GCF_004010195.1 Chiloscyllium plagiosum | reverse complement strand
AAAACTGCACACAATACTCCAGATGCGGCCGCACCAGAGTCTTATACAACTGCAACATGACCTCAGGGCTCGGGAACTCAATTCCTCTCCCAATAAAATCCATATGCTTTCTTCACCGCACTATTTACCTGGGTGGCAACTTACCCATCTTTTTGTTACTCTTACCAAAGTGAATCACCTCACACTTACCTACATTTGCCACCTTTCTGCCCAGCTCTGCAATTTATCTATATCCCGCTGTAAACTGACACATCCTTCCTCACTGTCAACAACTCCACCGACTTTCGTATCATCCGCAAACTTGCTCACCCAACCTTCTAGCCCCGCCTCCAGGTCATTTATAAAAATGACAAACAGCAATGGTCCCAAAACAGATCCTTGCGGAACTTATATTCAAGTGCTCTCAAAATAAATGCCAACATTGCATTTTCCTTCCTAACTATTGACTAATCGACTGTGGCATCCAGAGTGTAAAAGGCTCTAATAGGGTGGAATTTGTCAAATGTGTCTAAGAAAGTTTCCTAAATCAATACATAGAGGGCTCTGCTTAGGAGGGTGAACCCTGGACGACTACTTCAGAAACGAGGGTGGGCAAGTGACTGCAGCGAGAGTCGTGGAGCATTTTGGGATCAGTGACCGTAAATCTCCTAGTTCTAACACTGTTACGAATAAAGATAGGACAGGTCCACAGGTTAAGGTGCTAAACTGGAGCACAGCTAATTTTGGGGCTCACACAGGATCTAGTAGAGGTCAACTGGGAGAGTCTGCTTGAAGGAAAAGGAACGACTGGCAAATGGGAAGCTTTTAGAAGTGTGATATCAAGAATCCAGTGATAGTATGCCCAGTAGGGTGAAGGGAAAAGCAGGCAGGTTTAGGGATCCTTGGCTGACAAGGGATATTGAGGCTCTGGTCAGGAAAAGGTAGGCATATATAAAGTTTAGACTATCGGGCTCAAGTTAATCTCTGGATGATATAAAAAGTGTCAGAGCACACTTAAAAGGAAAATCAGAAGAGCAAAAAGAGGGTATGAGATGGATCTGGTAGATAAGGTTAAAGATAATCCCAAGAGGTTCTATTGCTTTACTGAGGAGAGAATCAAGGTTGCAAAGGAAATAAGGGAAGCAAGTAGGGATGTTTTGACCACATACAATTACGAGAGGGGGTGTTTGCAGCCTTAGAGCACATTGAGATGGATAACTAACCCTGGGCCTGATCAAGTCCATCCTCTGACATTGTGGGAGGCTAGAGAACACATTGCAGAGGCCCTTGCAGAGATTTTTGCCTCATCTTTAACCATTGGTGAAGTTCCGGAAGACTGAAGGGTGGCTAATGTTGTTCCACTGTTTAAGAAAGGTAGCAAAGACAAGCCAGTGAACTACAGGCTAGTTAGCCTGACATCAGTGGTTGGCATGTTGTTGGAGAGGATACTGAGGAACAGGATCAACCAACATTTGGATAGTCAAGGTCTGATTAGGGATATTCAGCATGGATTTGTGCATGGAAAGTCATGTCTGACAAATCTTTTAGAGTTTTCCGTAGAGGTAACCAAGAGGATAGATGAGGGTAGGGCAGTGGTTGTTGTCAAAATGGGCTTTAGTAAGGCCTTTGACAAGATCCCGGATGACAGGCTAGTCATGAAGGTTCGGTCATATAGAATCCGGGAAGCACTAGATAAATGGATTCAAAATTGGCTCAATTGTAGGAAGCAGAAGTTGATGATTTAAAGTTGTTTCTCAGACTGGAGGCATGTGACTAGTGGTGTGCCACAGGGTTGGCGCTGGGATCTTTGTTATTTGTTACTTATATAAATGATCTGGGTGCGAATGTACAAGGCACGATTACTAAGTTTGCGGATGATACAAAATTAGGGTGTTTCGTTAACAGCGAGGAAGGTTATCAAAAATTACAGATGGATCTTGATCAGATGGGGAAATGAGCTGAGGATTGGCAAATGCAATTCAATACGGAGAAGTGCGAGGTGTTGCACTTTGGAAAGTCAAACCAAGGTATGACTTATACAGTAACTGGTAAGATCCTGAGGAGTGCTGTGAAACAGAGGGACAACACAGAGCCACGTCACAGGCAGACAGGGTGATGAAGGTGGCACTTAGCATGCTGGCCTTCATCTGTCGAGGCACTGAGTAAGTATAGGAATTGGGACATTGTGTTATTGTTGTACAACCGTTGGTGAAGCCGGTATTGGAGTATTGTATACAGTTTTGGTCATCCAGTTATAGGAAATACATCATTAAACTGAAAGGAGTGCAAAAAAGATTTACAAGGACATTGCCAGGATTAGTAGGCCTGAGTTATAGGGAGAGGTTGGCCAGGATAGGACTTTATTCCTTTGAACATAGGAGGATGAGGGGTGACCTTATTGAGGTATATAAAATCATGAGGAGCATTGATAGGATTAATGCACATAGTCTTTTTCCTACGGATGGGGAATTGAAAACTAAACGGCATAGGTTTAAAGTGAGAGGGGAAAGCTTTAAGAAGGACCTGAGGGGCAACTTCTTCAGAGAGTGGTGCGTATATGGAATGGGCTGCCAGAGAAAATGATTGAGGTCGGTATAACAGCAACATTTGGAGAGGTACATGGACAGGTTTAGAGGCATATGAACCAACTGAAACTAGCTGAGTGAACACCATGAACAGTGTTATGAAGTTGAAGGCATGTACTGTACCCTTGAGAGTGGATGCTGTTCTGCACTGAGAGCTTACTAGCACCTGTCATACAACTAATGAGCAGTCTCAGAATGTACTAGAAAATTGAAAATATGTACCATTTGGTTGTGAAATGGATACCAGAGATGGTTGCAGTTTTGACAACAATGGGAATTTAGCCAGTTTAAATTATATCCCAGGATATTAAAACCCAAACAAATTTCAATTTATTATTTTACCAACATTGAACCAATGATACAATCCGATGTTAGGGGTATTAAAAAAAAGGCAGGCAGTTTGTAAGTCAGATAGAATAACTGCCATCGAGAAAGACCCAAGATATTGAAACACTCTCTATCAAAGGTACCTTTTCATATGAAACATATTTGCAGCAAAAGAAAGACGACAACACAGGGAGATCTTCAGCTGGAAGGTGGAGGACACCAACAATGACAACTACCGTATGGTTTTGAAATTAAACTCATGTAATTTTAGTAAGTGTTTTACTGGAGCAGTATAGAGTGGAGGCAGATAGTAAGCAGTTAAAAGAAAGGGAGGTTAGAGTTGTGAATAGCTGTTGTTTAATGTTCACTTTTAGAGTTAAAGAATGTGTTGATATTACTTTCCTGAAATAGTGGAATTTGGGAGTTCTCTGTCACTCATATTTTAACAAGTTATGAGACGAGGTGAGTTTTCCAGGCATTTGGTTTAATTAAAAGAAGGGTTCACTGCCGTGTCGTAACAGTCAGCATGGACCAGTTTGGATTGAAGGGCCTGCTTCCATATAGTATTATTCTATGACTCAACTGCTCTCTGAAGTGGCATAGGCAAGCCACAAAAATCAAAGGACAATGGGGTTGGGCAATAAATGCTGGCCCAGCCAGCCACTCGAAGGTCACATGAATTTAAAACCAAAATTCACACATACAATTTCCATTTCAGCTGCTAAATAAATGTACTCAAAATGATTAAAACAAGGTTTACTTGGCAATTATTCCTTTTAGTATAAGTACTTACAATTCAATGCATGACACAAAGTCACAGTCCAACATGCGAGAGTCTTTTACAGTTGCTGATCCATGATACAAACTTACTGTTAACATGGATGCCCGGGGCTGTAGATAGTCGCATGGAAGGGGAGAGACGCGATACCTACCAGGTGGAGAAGTGCAAGGTGAATTTCTCTTATTCATATTTCAGGTATACAGCGATACTGATGCAGCAAAACTATAAGATAATATCCCATTTTGAAACAAGGTTGTTCTGCGATTACAATTAAAATTTTCTTAAAAAGCTTTCTACCACAGAAAGCTGTAGATGCTTAATTGTTGAATGCATTCAAAGCATAGTTTAATACAATCTGGAGCCATCATTTACCTTTGTGGCGAGGATCAGAGAAAGCTGACATAATGCAATTTGGTACCATAGGCAGCTGTGCCATAAAGATGTTTAGCATATTGGACAAGCCAGGGAACTATAGACCGGTGAGCCTGATGTTGGTGGTGAGCAAGTTGTTGGAGGGAATCCTGAGGGACAGGATGTACACGTTTGGAAAGGCAAGGACTGATGAGGGATAGTTAACATAGCTTTATGCATGGGAACTCATGCCTCACCAACTTGATTGAGTTTTGTGAAGAAGTAATGAAGAGGACTGATGAGGGCAGAGTGGTGGATGTGATCTATATGGATTTCAGTAGGGTGTTTGACAAGGTCCTCCAGGGGAGACTGGTTAGTAAGGTTACATCTCATGGAATACAGGGAGAACTAGCCATGTGGATACAGAACTGGCTCAAAGGTAGAAGAGAGGTGGTTGTGGAGGGTGTTTTTTTTTTTAGAATGGAGGCCTGTGACCAGTGGAATGTCACAAGGATTGGTGCTGGGTCCACCACTTTTTGTCATTTATATAAATGATTTGGACGTGACATAAGAGGTATAATTAGTAAATTTGCAGATGACACCAAAATTGGAGGTGTAGTGGACAGCAAAGGTGGTTACCTCAGATTACAACGGGTTCTTGATCAGATGGGCCAATGAGCTGAGAAGTACCAGACGGAGTTTAATTTAGATAAATGTGAGGTGCTGCATTTTGGGAAAACAAATCTTAGCAGCGCTTATACACTTAATGATAAGGATCTAGAGAGTGTTGTTGAACAAAGAGACCTTGGAGCGCAGGTTCACAGCTCCTTGAAAGTGGAATCACAGATAGATAGGATAGTGAAGGCGGCATTTGGTATAGAACATAGAAAAGTACAGCACAGAACAGGCCCTTTGGCCCACGATGTTGTGCTGAGGTTTAGTCCTAATGTAAAATATAATAACTTAACCTACGCACCCCTCAACTCACTGCTATCCATGTGCATGTCCAGCAGTCATTTAAATGTCTCTAATGACTCTGCTTCCACCACCACAGCTGGCAACACATTCCATGCATTCACAATTCTCTGCGTAAAGAACCTACCTCTGACGGCTCCTTTATACCTTCCTGCTAATATCTTCAAACTATGACCCCTCATACCATTCAATCCTGCCCTGGGGAAATGTCTCTGGCTATTGACTCTATCTGTTCCACTCATTATCTTGTATACCTCGATCAGGTCTCCTCTCTTCCTCCTCCTCTCCAGAGAGAAAAGTCCAAGCTTATTCAACCTTTCTTCATATGGCAAGCCCTCCAATTCAGGCAGCAACCTAGTAAACCTTCTTTGCACCCTCTCCAAAGACTCTATCTTTTCTATAATAGGGTGACCAGAACTGGAGGAGAAAGTGAGGACTGCAGATGCTGGAGATCAGAGCTGAAAATGTGTTGCTGGAAAAGCGCAGCAGGTCAGGCAGCATCCAAGGAACAGGAGAACCGACGTTTCGGGCATAAGCCCTTCTTCAGGAATGAGGAAAGTGTGTCCAACAGGCTAAGATAAAAGGTAGGGAGGAGGGACTTGGGGGAGGGCCATTGGAAATGCGATACGTGGAAGGAGGTCAAGGTGAGGGTGATAGGCCGGAGTGGGGT
>NC_057722.1:84047263-84076195 GCF_004010195.1 Chiloscyllium plagiosum | reverse complement strand
GAGTGGTCTTTTCGGAACGCTGATAGGGGAGGGGAGGGAAATATATCCCTGGTGGAGGGGTCCGTTTGGAGGTGGCGGAAATGACGGTGGATGATACGCTGTATATGGAGATTGGTGGGATGGTAGGTGAGGACCAGTGGGGTTCTGTCCTGGTGGCGGGGCGGGGCTCAAGGGCGGAGGAGCGGGAAGTGGAGGAGATGCGGTGGAGGGCATCGTCAACCACGTCTCGGGGGAAATTGCGATCTTTGAAGAAGGAGGCCATCTGGGTTGTACGGTATTGGAATTGGTCCTCCTGGGAGCAGATGCGGCGGAGACGAAGGAATTGGGAATATGGGATGGCGTTTTTACAGGGGGCAGGGTGGGAGGAGGTGTAGTCTAGGTAGCTGTGGGAGTCGGTTGGTTTATAGTAAATGTCCGTGTTGATTCGGTCACCCGAGATAGAAATAGAAAGTTCTAGGAAGGGGAGGTTTACAAAATTATGAGGGGCATGGATAGAATAAATAGGCAAAGTCTTTTCCCTGGGATTGGGGAGTCCAGAACTAGAGGGCATAGGTTGGGGGTGGTGCCAGTGTAAGCGGAGGAAAAGGTGGGGGGTGGTGCTAGTGTAAGCGGAGGAAAAGGTGTTAACTTGACACCCTCCTTCGACTGACTGAACTGGTCCTCACCCTGAAAGACACCCTCCTTCGACTGACTGAACTGGTCCTCACCCTGAAAGACACCCTCCTTCGACTGACTGAACTGGTCCTCACCCTGAATTCTTCCATGATTTTCGCTTTCCCGGTCCCCAATGCCTTATCTTCACCATGGACATCCAGTCCCTGTACACCTCCATCCCCCATCACGAAGGACTCAAAGCCCTCCGCTTCTTCCTTTCCCGCCGTACCAACCGGTACCCTTCAATGACATCCACCTTCGACTGACTGAACTGGTTCTCACCCTGAACTCCCACAAGGAGGTTGAACCGTTCATCCACTTTACCAACACCTTCCACCCGGACCTCAAATTCACCTGGTCCATCTCAGATTCCTCCCTCCCCTTCCTAGACCTTTCCATTTCTATCTCGGGTGACCGAATCAACACGGACATTTACTATAAACCGACCGACTCCCACAGCTACCTAGACTACACCTCCTCCCACCCTGCCCCCTGTAAAAACGCCATCCCATATTCCCAATTCCTTCGTCTCCGCCGCATCTACAACCCAGATGGACAAGAAATGCAAAACTTGCGCCCCACCTCCCCCCTCACTTCCCTCCAAGGCCCCAAGGGATCCTTCCATATCCATCACAAACTCACCAGCACCTCCACACACATCATTTACTGCATCCGCTGCACCCGATGTGGCCTCCTCTACATTGGGGAGACAGGCCGCCTACTTGCAGAACGTTTCAGAGAATACCTCTGGGACACCCGCACCAACCAACCCAACCGCCCCGTGGCTGAACATTTAACTCCCCCTCCCACTCCACCAAGGACATGAAGGTCCTTGGCCTCCTCCATCACCAGACCATGGCAACACAATGCCTGGAGGAAGAGCGTCTCATCTTCTACCTAGGAACCCTCCAACCACAAGGGATGGAGGGTCAACCCGCGGACTCAGCACCGTCTTCCTGACCTGCAATCTTCTTCCCGACCTCTCTGCCCCCATCCCCTCTCCGGCCTATCACCCTCACCTTAACCTCCTTCACCTATTGCATTCCCAACGCCCCTCCCCCAAGTCCCTCCTCCCTACCTTTTATCTTAACCTGCTTGGCACACCTTCCTCATTCCTGAAGAAGGGATTATGCCTGAAACATCGATTCTCCTGCTCCTTGGATGCTGCCTGACCTGCTGCGCTTTTCCAGGAACACATTTTTCACCTCTTCAAAGAACTCAATAAGATTTGTGAGGCATGACCTGCCCCTCACAAAGCCATGGTGACTGCCTTTATTCGCACTATGCTTTGCCAAATAGTCAAAAATCCTATCCCTCAGAGTTCTTTCCAAAACTTTGCTGACCACAGACTTAAGACTGACTGGTCTGTAATTGCCAGGGATTTCCCTATTACCCTTCTTGAAAAGAGGAACGACATTCGCTTCCTTCCAATCCTCCGATACGACTCCCACGGAGGGTGAGGAGGCAAATATCCTCACCAACGGTTTAGCAACCTCCTTTCTCACTTCCCGGAGCACCCTCGGATAAATCTGGTCTGGCTCTGGGGACTTAGCAATCTTAATGTTTTCCAACATTTCCAGCACATCAACTTCATCGATCTTGATATGGTCAAGACTGTGTCCCAGCTCCTCTAAGTTTTCATTCGCATTAAGGTCCCTTTTCTTGGTGAAAACCGAAGCAAAAAACTCATTTAGGGCTTCCCCTATCTGCTCAAAATCCACGCACAAGTTCCCTCCGCTATCCCTGATCGGCCCTACCTTCTCCATGATCATCCTCTTATTCCTCACGTATGAGTAAAATGCCTTTCGGTTCTCCCTAATCCTTGTTGCCAAACTATTTTCGTGCCCCCTCCTGGCTCTCCTCAGTCCATTTGAATTCCTTTCTAGCTAGCCTGTAATCCTCTAAAGCTGTACTAGATCCTTGCTACCTCCACATTACATAAGCTGCCTTCTTCCTTTTGATGAGAAGCTCCTGTGTTCTCATCATCCAAGGTTCCTTAATCTTACCCCTTCTTATCAGCCTCAGAGGAACAAATTTGTGCATCACTCGCAACATCTGCACCTTAAGTAGTCTGCACATGTCTGCTGTGCCCTTTCTGTGGAACAATTGCTCCCAGTCTGTACTTCCCAACTCCTGTCTGATAGTGTCACAATTTCCTTTTCCCCAATTAAATATCTTCCTTCGGTAACTGCTCCTTTTCCTCTCCAAATCTATGGTAAATGTGAGGTAGTTGTGATGACTGTCACCAAAGTGTTCTCCCACCACAAGATCTGACACCTGTCCTGGCTCATTGCCGAGCACCAAATCCAAAATGGCCTCTCACCTCGTCAGTCTGTCTACATGCTTTCCTTTATTGGTCAGAGTATTGAGTACAGGAGTTGGGAGGTCATGTTATGGCTGTACAGGACATTGGTTTGGCCACTTTTGGAATATTGCATGCAATTCTGGTCTCCTTCCTATCGGAAGGATGTTGTGAAACTTGAAAGGATTCAGAAAAGATTTACAAGGATGTTGCCAGGCTTCAAGGATTTGAACTACAGGGAGAGGTTGGATAGGCTGGGGCTGTTTTCCCTGCAGCAGTGAAGGCTGAGGAGTGACCTTATAGAAATTTATAAAATCATGAGGGCATGGATAGGATAAATAGACAAAGTCTTTTCCCTGTGTTGGGGGAGTCCAGAACTAGAAGGCACAGGTTAGGGTGAGAGGGGAAAGATATAAAAGAGACCTAAGGAACAATGTTTTCACGCAGAGGGTGGTATGTGTATGGAACGAGCTGCCAGAGGAAGCGGTGGAGACTGGTGCAATTACAACATTTAAAAATCATCTGGATGGGTATATGAACAGAAAGGGTTTGAAGGGATATGGGCCGGGTGTTGGCAAGTGGGAGTAGATTGGGTTGGGATATCTGGTCAGCATGGATGAGTTGGACTGAAGAGTCTGTTTCCATGCTGTACACCTCTATGACTCTATATTATCATTTGAGAATTTGGATTTTAAAGTACAGGTAATATATTTATCCAATTTTAATTTTATGAAAGCAACTTCCTTCAAAGAGGTCAGGAATACATTTGGAACAATGAGCAAAAGATATTATTTTCAAGGAAGTTCACTGATGCCCACTTTGGGTTTTGCAGGACAACACAGTCCTTCACCTTATTATAGCCTTGGTTCAAACATGCACAAAAGAGCTGAATTTCAGAAGCAAGGTGAGATGAGAGTGACAGTGCCTGACATCAAAGCCGCACTCAACGAGTGTGGCTTCAAGGAGCCTCAGCAAAACTGATGTCGATCTTGCTTTTGTGCACCTCCTGTGCAACTATAACCTTATTTGCTTTGCTCGGTCTAAACACCCCATGATCCTATGTCCTTGTATGTTAAGATCTGAATGGACCGCTCACAAAACAAAACTTTTCACTCTACTTAAGTTCATGCGACAACAATAAATAAATCAAATCTAAAGTTAATTCCATTTCTCTCCACAGATACTGCCAGATCTGCTGAGTTTCTCCAGCTTTGTGTTTGTTTCATTATTTACTATTTCCTCTCTGCTTCTAATTTCAGAAATCAGTCAACAAATTGTGCATTTTTTAGTTAGCTTGCATAACGTCAGAAACGTTCAGATCAGCATTTATCAAAAAGACATTACATTTTTTCCTTCAGCAGTTCTAAGTCAGTATCGACTCCTACAAGAACCTCAACGCAGTTGCAGAATTTTAAACGTGACAGCAGCATACAGTCAGCACATCCCAAATCTGCAACCTGAAAATAATAAAAGATTAAAAAAAGTTCAATAATTAATTGCTCACATTTGGCATTTTACGGAAGTGGCAAACTGTTAAGTCAATAATTTTTCTCAAATTCTCTAAAAGTCAAACTGGAGATCCTTTCATAATTATTTTGCTACATTATAGGTACTGTATGAATGGAAGTCGTTATTACATTTGTAATACTAAATTGTTATATCTACATCTGCTTCAGGACCTATCACTTCTTCAACTACTACACAATAGAACAGCGATACAAGATTTGTATCTGCCTGTCAAAGGCTTGCCATTCACAGGTATCAAAGGAACAGTCATTTCCAGTTTGAATATTTGCTTCTACACAATGAAGTATTAGTTAAAACAGGGATAGGAAGAATAATAAAACATTAACAGATCTGAATCAAACCAATCGCAGTAATTAAGAGATAGGCATCCTCTAAAGGTTTATCATTCCAACGGCAGATTACTTAGTAAAATATAGATCACATTTTAAAAGGAAATACTGTTTTGAAAAGTGAATTAAATCACATAACCCAGAAGGTGAAAAGTTCAAACCAATTCAGCTCAAGTTAGCTATAAAATAATTCTGTGAATGAAGAAGGAAGTGAAATTAATGGGTTGGGCAGGACAGGCATAAAAGATTAAATGGTCTCCTGTGCTGAATCATTTTATGACTATTGACAACAGGAAATGAAAGAAAAACCTTCACTTCTCAATGACATCTCATGGGAGTATGGCTTGCAATACCTCAGAAAGTAATTTGGACAACTGCACTTTTGATTGTTCTTTGGAAGAGTTATCAATATAATCCAGCTTCCCTCTCCACCTCATCCCTTTCTCATCAAATGTTCCCTTTCAAGTAATCTATTCAATTCCCTTTTGAAACTTTCACTAAATCCAGCATATGCTCTGCTGGACTTAATCTTTAATATTTAGGAGAGAAAATCAAATATCAACTGCATGAAGGTTGCAGATGATTATATTTTTTAGTTCTGTAGGGAATCAAGGGATATAGGGATACTGCAACAAAATACGACTGAGGAATAAGATCAATCACCATCAAATTGAATGGTGGTACAAACGAATGGCCTAAGTCTCTTGTTTTTATAATCTCAGGGTCTCTGCTAATCGTAACGGGTATGTCTGTTTCTTGTAAAATGTCCTGAAGAAAGCTTCAATGTCAAGATAAAAAGCTTCAACAAAATATGCCTTTTCTCAGCAATAAAAAATCTGACAAGGCCGAACAGACTAGATACAGGGGGACCAGAACAAAAGTTCAAGGCTTCAGGATACAGAGTGGGCCATTCTGGATTGAGATGAGGTGAAATTTATTCACCCAGAAGGTAGTGAATCTGTGAAATTCTCTGCCTCAGAAAGCTGTAGAGGCCAAGTCATTGGATGTAAGCATATATATTGCTGGAGTCTAAAAGTGTCAAGAGTCATTGGGAGAGAGTGGGTATTGAAATTTAGATAATCTGCCGTGATTATGTTGAATAGCGGAGAAGGCTTGAAGAGCCAAATGACCGCATCCTACTGCTATTTTCTATGCTTCTGTTAAGAAATAGAAAGCATTATTTTTGAAACCACCAAGACCAGTGGTTACCGGATTTACCCTAGGCTGTTCTGGGAAGCAAGAAAGGAGTAGCTAAGCCACTGGTGAGGATATTTGCCTCCTCACTCTCCACCGGAGGATTGGAAGGATGTTGTTCCTCTATTCAAGAAGGATAATAGAGAAATCCCTGGCAATTACAAAACAGTCTTACATCTGTGGTCAGCAAAGTTTTGGAAGGAATTCTGAGGGATAGGATTTATGACTATTTGGCAAAGTATAGTGTGATTAAAGGCAATCAGCATGGCTTTGTGAGGGGCAGGTCATGCCTCACAAATCTTATTGAGTTCTTTGAGGTGGTGTCAAGACAGGTCAACGAATGTTGAGCAGTAGATGTGGTGTAAATGGACTTCAGCAAGGCATTTGACAAGGCTCATTCATAAACTCAGGCGTTATAGGATACAGGGAGATTTGGCTATCTGGATTCAGAATTGGCTGGCTGACAGAGGGCAGAGAGTGGTTGTTGATGGAAAGTATTCTGCCTGGAGGTCAGTGTTGAGTGGGGTCCTGCAGGAATGTGTTACATAGATCATAGAACATTACAGCGCAGTACAGGCCCTTTGGCCCTCGATGTTGGGCCAACCTATCATACCAATCTGAAGCCCATCTAACCTACACTATTCTATGTACGTCCATATGCTGGTCCAACGACTACTTAAATGTACTTAAAGTTGCCGAATCTACTACCGTTGCAGGCAAAGCATTCCATACCCTTACTACTCTCTGAGTAAAGAAACTACCTCTGACATCTGTCCTATATCTATCACCCCACAATTTAAAGTTATGCCCCCTCGTGCTCGCCGTCACCATACTTGGAAAAAGGCTCTCCCTGCCCACCCTATCTAACCCTCTGATTATGTTATATGTCTCTATTAAGTCACCTCTCAACCTTCTTCTAACGAAAACAGCCTCAGGTCCCTCAGCCTTTCCTCGTAAGACGTTCCCTCCATACCAAGCAACATCCGAGTAAATCTCTTCTGCACCCTTTCCAAAGCTTCCACATCCTTCTTGTAATGCGGTGACCAGAACTGTACACAATACTCCAAGCGTAGACGCACCAGAGTTTTGTACAGCTGCAGAACTCGATTCCTCTATTAATAAAAGCTAAAACACTGTATGCCTTCTTAACAACCTTGTCAACCTGGGTGGCAACTTTCAAGAATCTGTGTACCTGGACAGCAAGATCTCTCTGCTCACCTACACTACCAATAATCTTACTATTAGCCCAGTACTTTGCATTCCAGTTACTCCAACCAAAGTGAATTGCCTCACACTTATCCGCATTAAAGTGGATAAGTGGATAGTAACTATAGGCCGGTGAGTCTCACTTCTGTTGTGGGCAAAGTCTTAGAGAGAATTGTAAGGGATAGGATTTATGCACATCTGGATAGGAATAATGTGATCAAGGATAGTCAGCATGGTTTTGTGAAGGGCAGGTCGTGCCTCACAAACCTTATTGAATTCTTTGAAAAGGTGACGAAGGAGGTGGACGAGGGGAAAGCGGTAGATGTGGTATATATGGATTTTAGGCGTTTGATAAGGTTCTCCATGGTAGGCTACTGCAGAAAATACGGAGATATGGCATTGAGGGTGAGTTGGAGGTTTGGATTAGGAATTGGCTGGATTTTTATTACTACTTTAGACTGAGAAGGACTGTAAAGTCAAACTTTTAATTTATTTTAACTTATTTCTTTGTTTTTCTACATTTTACCTAAGATTTTGCAGCTAGGTGCCTATATCTAAGATGGTGCCAGGACTGGCGACATTGTAAATGTTTCAGTGTACTCCTGTATCCCTCCGTGTAAGTACACATGACGGTAAAGCCTCATTCTAATTCTATCTTGGCATCTGTTATGTTGCTTTCATTCTGCAGCTGTCTGATGTTCCAGGGACATTTGAACCACTCACAAGCCTTAGGGTGACTGCTGGACAACAAGCTTAATGGCTCTTGTACACAAACCATGCACAAATTCATAGTGTGTACATAATGAAAGTCATGCTTTGATGCCAAGTGTGTTAGGGAAGATCATTGCTGCATTGATACAACATGTCAAGACCTCTTGGGGAGCCCCGTTGTATTCTTGGCAGAGCAGGAGTCAGAATTTATCTCAGTCTGCTGCACGCAAGGAGAAAGTGAGCACGGCAGATGCTGGAGATCAGAGTCGAAGAGTGTGTTGCTGGAAAAGCACAGCCGGTCAGGCAGCATCTGAGGAGCAGGAGTATCGATGTTTCGGGCATATGCCCTTCATCAGGAATGAGGCTGGACATGCTAGGCAAACGCATTAACATTAAAAGACAGCCCTGCTCAACAATGAGCGCCTCAAGAGGATGAAGAGGGAGAGGAGGAACAGGACGTGTGGAGGGAGCAGCTGGAGGACGGGAAGAGGAAACTTGGAGAACCCATTTCTGGCAGCACTGTCCTTGAAGGTGATACAGGAAGGGGAAGGTAGGGACGTGGGTTGTGGTGGGTGGAGTGTGAGAAAGAGAGTTAGGTTTAATAACAGTGCCACCTTCAATGATTTCAGTGTTGGCTATTAGCTATGACTGCAGCAAGGTGCTGAGCACCATCTCCTCTGTGGGAATAAGGAAATCCAGCTGTACCTATGACCCTCAGGATATCTCCTGCAGCCTATGGATGTGCACATCGTGTCCTGAAGGAGAGAGTGAAGATCCCCAAAGAGTACCATGTAATCTGGTCAAAATAGTTGAATAGCTGATAGTGTGTGTGTGCACTGTAAGACCTGACTGTGTGGTTTGCAACAGTGTTAAATGCTTAAGAGTGTGCTCTTGAAAGTCAGGTATGAGCCCAGAGTGATACAATGGTTGGGATCTGAGATTTAGAGATGTGGTGTTTAATCAGTCTGGAGATATTGTTACATTTGGCAGGGTATGGCATTTAAATAAATATTCATTGTATATGTCTAGTTGTGTAATGTCATTACCATTCATATCGTTCATGGAATGCCCTGCCAGTAGCAGTGGTGGACTCTCCCTCTTTATGGGCATTTAAGCGGGCATTGGATAGGTATATGGAGGATAGTGGGTTAGTATAGGTTAGGTGGGCTTGGATCAGCGCAACATCAAGGGCCAAAGGGCCTGTACTGCGCTGTATTCTTCTATGTTCTATGTTCTAAACTCCATTTGCCACCTCTCAGCCCAGCTCTGCAGCTTATCTATGTCTCTCTGTAACCTACAACATCCTTCGTCACTATCCACAACTCACCGACCTTAGTGTCGTCTGCAAATTTACTAACTCACCCTCTATGCCCTCTTCCAGGCCGTTTATAAAAATGACGAACAGCAGTGGACCCAACACCAACCCTTGCGGTACACCACGAGTAACTGGACTCCAGGATGAACATTTCCTTCAACCACCACCCTCTGTCTTCTTTCAGCAAGCCAATTACTGATTCAAACTGCTATATCTCCCACAATCCCATTCCTCTGCATTTTGTACAACAGCCAACTGTGGGGAACCTTATCGAATGCCTTGCTGAAATCCATATACACCACATTTACTCTCATCAATCTGTTTGATCACCTTCTCAAAGAACTCAATAAGGTTTGTTAGGCACGACCTACCCTTCACAAAACCGTGCTGATTATCCCTCATCAAATTATTCTTTTCTAGATGATTATAATTCCTATCTCTTATAACCTTTTCCAACACTTTACCAACAACTGAAGTAAGGCTTACTGGTCTATAATTAACAGGATTGTCTCTACTCCCCTTCTTGAACAGGGGAACCACATTTGCTGTCCTCCAGTCTTCTGGCACTATTCCTGTAGACAATGATGATTTAAAGACAAATGCCAAAGGCTCGACAATCTCCTCCCTGGCGTCCCAGAGGATCCTAGGATAAATCCCATCTGGCCCAGGGGACTTATCTATTTTCACAGTCTGCAGGATTTCTAGTACCTCTTCCTTGTGAACCTCAATCACACCTGTTCTTGGGCCTCTGCTCTTCGTAGCTTTTATAAATGATTTGGATGAGGAGGTTGAGGGGTGTGTTAGTAAATTGGCAGATGACACAATGGTTGGAGATGTCGTTGATACCATAGAGGGCTACTATAGGATGCAGAGCTCAGCTGAGAAATGGCAAATGGAGTTCAACCTGGATAAATGCGAAGTGATGCGTTTTGGAAGGTTGAACTTGAATGCTGAATATAGGATTAAAGACAGGATTCTTGGCAGTGTCACGGAACAGAGGGATCTGGCTGAGCAAGTACATAGATCCCTCAAAATTGCCACCTAACTGGATAGGGTTGTAAAGAAAGCATATGGTGTTTTGGCTTTCAATAACAGAGGGATCGAGTTTAAGAGCTGCAAGGTTTTGCTACAAGTCCATGGTGGGACCACACTTGGAATATTGTGTGCGGTTATGTTCGCCCTATTATAGGAAAGATACAAAGGCTTTAAAGAGGGTGCAAAGAAGGTTTACCACGATGCTGCCTGGACTGGAGTGCTTACCTTATGAAGAAAGGTTGAATAAGCTCGGACTTTTCTCTCTGGAGAGAAAGAGGAAGAGAGACCTGGGCGGCACCTGGGCGGCACGGTGGCACAGTGGTTAGCACTGCTGCCTCACAGCGTCAGAGACCCGGGTTCAATTCCCCCCTCAGACGACTGACTGTGTGGAGTTTGCACGTTCTCCCCGTGTCTGCGTGGGTTTCCTCCTGGTGCTCCGGTTTCCTCCCACCATCCAAAGATGTGCAGGGTCAGGTGAATTGGCCATACTAAATTGCCTGTAGTGTTAGGTAAGGGGTAAATGTAGGGGTATGGGTGGGTTTCGCTTCGGCGGGTCGGTGTGGACTTGTTGGGCCGAAGGGCCTGTTTCCACACTGTAATCTAATCTGTAAATCTGAGACCTGATCGAGGTATACAAGATAATGAGTGGAAAAAATAGAGTCAATAGCAGGAGACTTTTCCCCAGGGCAAGATTGACTGGTACGAGGAGTCATAGTTTGAAGATATTAAGAGGAAGGTATAAAGGAGACGTCAGAGGTAGGTTCTTTACACAGAGAGTTGTGAATGCATGGAATATGCTGCCAGCTGTGGTGGTGGAAGCAGAGTCATTGGGGACATTAAGCGACTGATGGAAATGCACATAGATAGCAGTGAGTTGAGTAGGTTAAGTTATTATATTTTACATTAGGATTAAACCTCGGCACAGCAAAGTGGGCCATGGGCCTGTTCTGTCCTGTACTTTTCTATGTTCTAAAGGCCATCTCTGGATTGAGGTCAAATGAACAAAATCCTCTTTATTCACAGATTGGTGACTCTCAAAAATGACAACTCCATCCATCAACGCTGGTAGGACATTTCCAATAACTTGTCAATTATGAATTCTCAGTAATAGTCGATACTCTTGGGCTATTCCCAACATCATACAGTAGAATTCAGTTTATTCTTCAATAATTAGCTCATGATTTGGTAACATGTAATTATCAAGCATACGAGGTAATTAATAAATATTATATGGTTTAATAACAGTCAAAATAAGACACTCATATTGCACCACGTGTGCCTATGCCTGTATCTGCATTTCTGCTTGACAAGTGAAATATGCCAAATTTCCCTCGCCCAAAGTAAAGTCATGACGTAATGGTTTTTAACAGAACAAATGTTGCAAGGAGGCCCACTGTTACATGTAATGGCTTGATTATAGAACAAATGTGAGGGCACTTTGTAGTTTCATTGTCAAAGTTGGATATAGTTAAGGATTGTTGGAGTAGTTTTTTAAGGGAAGCATTTTAAAATAAACAGTCATTTTCTTTTAAAGTACGTAACAGGTCTATGTATAAATATGCTACTTTGGAATTTGGTTCTTTAATGAGTTTTGTTTTGCAATTATGGTACCATATTAGCAATCAAGAAGTTATGAGTTTTAAACCCATCAAAGCCATGAAGGGTGGCACAATGGCTCGGTGATTAGCACTGCTGCCTCGCAGTGCCAGGGACCCGGGTTCGATTCCAGCCTCAGGCTGCTTTCCTCCATAGCAGAAATATAGGAGTTGGGAGGTCATATTGAGGCTGTGCAGGACATCGGTTAGGCCACTTTTGGAATACTGCGTGAAATTCTGGTCTCCTCCCTGTCAGAAGGATGTTGTGAAACTTGAAAGGGTTCAGAAAAGATTTAGAAGAATGCTGCCAGGGTGTGCAGATTTGAGCTATAAAGAGAGGATAAATAGGCTGGGACTGTTTTCCCTGGAGCGTCGGAGGCTGAGGGATGACCTTATAGAGGTTTATAAAATCATGAGGATCTTATGGATAAGATAAATAGACAAGGTCTTTTCCCTTGAATGGAGGAGTCCAGAACTAGAGGACATAGGTTTAGGGCGAGAGGAGAAAGATAGAAAAGATACCTAAGGGGCAACTTTTTCACGCAGAGGGTGGTGCATGCATGGAATGAGCTGCCAGAGGAAGTGGTGGAGGCTGGTACAATTATAGCATTTAAAAGGCATCTGGATGGCATATGAATGAGAAAGGTTTAGAGGGATATGGGTCAACTGCTGGCAAATAGGATAATATTAAGTTAGGATATCTGGTTGGCATGGAGAAGTTGGACTGAAGAGTATGTTTCAGTGCTGTACATCTCTCTGATTCTATGACTGTCAGTGTGGAATCTGCACATTCTCCCTGCATCTGTGTGGGTGTCCTCTGGGTGCTCCAGTTTCCTCCCGCAGGTTAGGTAAATTGGCTATGGTAAATTGCCCATAGTGTTCCGGGATGGGTAGGTTAGGTACTATTAGTCACGGGAAATGTAGAGTAATAGGGTAGAGTAATGGGTCTGAGTGTGATACTCTTCGGAGGATCAGTGCGGACTTGTTGGGCCAAATGGCCTGTTTCTACACTGTAGGCATTCTACAATTCAAAACAAATTGCAAAACTAATTAAATTAGTAAAGGTAGGTACAGACACAACATTCAAAGACATTTGGACAAGTACGTGAATAGGCAAGGTTTGTAGGTTATGAGGCAAACGCAGGCAAATGGGACGGGTTTTGGAAATGAACGAGTTGTCATGAACGAGTTGGAGTAAAGGGTCTGTTTTCATGCTGTATGGCTTGGTGACTATGACTCTATAACTCTGGCTGTAGAAATCTCCAGCCATAGAGTCATAGAGATGGAAACAAACCCTTCGGTCTCACTCTTCCATGCCGATCAGATATCGTAAACTAATCTTGGCCCATATCATAGAACAATGCACTGCAAAACATGCCCTTCGGCCCTCGATGTTGCACCAAACTCTGAATTATTCTCAGCTCATCCCCCGACATTATCCCATCATCATCCATGTGCTTATCCAAGGATTGTTTAATCTCCCAAATGTGGCTGAGTTGACTACATTGGCAGATCGGGCATTTCACGCCCTTACCACTCTCTGAGTAAAGAACCTACCTCTGACAACTGTCTGAAATTTATCACCCCTCAATTTGCAGTTATGCCACTCGTACAATCTGACGTCATCATCCTAGGAAAAAGACTTTCACTGTCTACCCTATCTAATCCTCTGATCATCTTGTATGTCTCTATCAAATTCCCTCTTAGCCGCCTTCTTTCCAATGAGAACAGTCCCAAATCTCTCAGTCTTTCCACAAAAGACCTTCCCACCAAACCAGGCAACATCCTGGTAAATCTCCTTTGCACCTTTACCAATGCTTCCACATTCTTCTTGAAATATGTGGGCGGCACGGTGGCATGTGGGCGGCACGGTGGCACAGTGGTTAGCACTGCTGCCTCACAGCGCCAGAGACCCAGGTTCAATTCCCGCCTCAGGCGACTGACTGTGTGGAGTTTGCACGTTCTCCCCGTGTCTGCGTGGGTTTCCTTCGGGTGCTCCGGTTTCCTCCCACAGTCCAAAAGATGTGCAGGGTCAGGTGAATTGGCCATACTAAATTGCCCGTAGTGTTAGATAAGGGGTAAATGTAGGGGTATGGGTGGGTTTCGCTTCGGCGGGTCGGTGTGGACTTGTTGGGCCGAAGGGCCTGTTTCCACACTGTAATCTAATCTAATCTAATCTAATATGGTGACCAGAACTGTTCACAATATTCCAAGTGTGGCCACACTCGCGTTCTGTACAGTTGCAGCATGATATTGCGGCTGCGGAACTCAATCCCTCTACCAATGAATGGTAGAGGCACAACGTATGCCTTCTTAACAGCACTATCAACCTGGGTGGCAACTTTCAGGGATCTATGTACATGGACTTCAAGATCCCTCTGCACATCCACACTACCAAGAATCTTTCCATTGACCCATACTCTCTGCCTTCCTGTTATTCTTCCCAAAGTGCATCACCTCACATTTAGCTGCATTGAACTCCATTTGCCACCTTTCAGCCCAATTCAGTTCAATTTATCCAAGTCCCCCTGCAACGTGTAACATTCTTCCAAACTGTCCACTACTCCACCGACTTTAGTGTCGTCTGCAAATTTACTAATATTTCCACCTATGCCTGCGTCTAAGTCATTTATAAAAATGACAAACGGCAGTGGTCCCAAAACAGATCCTTGGAGTGCACCACTAGTAACCGGACTCCAGGCTGAATATTTTCCATCAACCACCACTCGCTGCCTTCTTTCGGAAAGCCAGTTTCTAAACCAAACTGCTAAATCACCTTCAATTCCATGCTTCTGCATGTTCTCCAACAGCCTACCATGTGGAACCTTATCAAAGGCAAGGTTATAGTCCAACTGGTTTAATAGAAAGCACTAGCTTTCGGAGCGCTGCTCCTTCATCAGGTGGTTCGGAGCAGCACTCCGAAAGCTAGTGCTTCCAATTAAACCTGTTGGACTATAACCTAGTTTGTTAGATTTTTAACTTTGCACACCCCAGTCCAACACCAGCATGTCCAAATCTTTATCAAAGGTTTACTGAAATCCACGTATACCACGTCAACTGCCCTACCCTCATCTACATGCTTGGTCACCTTCTCAAAAAACTCACCTGCCCTTGATGAAATCATGTTGACTATCTGAAATCAAATTGTTGCTTGCTAGATGATTATAAACCTTATAATCCTTTCCAAAACCTACAACTAAATCAAACACCTGGCCTGGTTCATTACCAAGCACCAGATCTAGTGTGCCCTCCCCTCTTGTCGGCGCTTCGACATACTGTGTCAGGAAACCCTCCTGGACAAAAACTGATCCATCTAACGTACTAGAGTTATAGCATTTCCAGTCAAAGTTGGGAAAGTGAAAGTCCCCCATAATGACCATCATATTCCTTTCACTACTACCAGGATTAATTTTGCCAATCCTCTCTTCCACCTCCATGGAATTCTGTGGAGGCCTATAAAAACCTCCAAGCAATGTGACCTCTCCTCTCCTGTTTCTAACCTCAGCCCACACTACCTCAGTCGACAAGTCCTCGTCAAAAGTTCTTTCAGCCACCATAATACTATCCTTGGCTAACAAGGCCACACCTCCCCCTCTTTTACTGCCTTGCCTGTTCTTAATAGAGTCATACAGATGTATAGCATGGGAACAGAGCTGTCGGTCCAACCCATCCATGCTGACCAGATATCCCAACCCAATCTAGTCCCACCTGCGAGCATCTGGCCCATATCCCTCCAAACCCTTCCCATTCATATACCCACTCAAATGCCTCTTAAATGTTGCAATTGTACCAGCCTCCACCACCTGCTCTGGTAGCTCATTCCACACACGTACCACCCTCTGTGTGAAAATGTTGCCATGTAGGTCACTTTTACATCTTCCCCCTCTCACCCTAAACCTATGCCCTCTAGTTCTGGACTCACGCACCCCAGGGAAAAGACTTTGCCTATTTACCCTATCCATGCCCCTCATAATTATGTAAGTTTCTATAAAGTCACCCCTCAGCCTCCGACGCTCCAGAGAAAACAGCCCCAGCCTGTTCAGACTCAAATCCTCCAACCTGGCAACATCCTTGTCAATCTTTTCTGAACCCTTTCAAGTTTCACAACATCTTTCCAATAGGAAGGAGACCAAAATTGCATGCAATATTCCAACAGTGGCCTAACCAATGTCCTGTACAGCCGCAACATGACCTCCCAACTCCAGTATTCAATACTCTGACCAATAAAGGAAAGCATACCAAACGCTGCCTTCACTATCCTATCTACCTGCGACTCCACTTTCAAGGAGCTATGAACCTGCATTCCAAGGTCTCTTTGTTCAGCAACACTCCCAAGGACCTTACCATTAAGTGTATAAGTCCTGCTAAGATTTGCTTTCCCAAAATGCAGCACCTTGCATTTATCTGAATTAAACTCCATTTGCCTCCTCTCAGCCCATTGGCCCATCTGGTCAAGATCCTGTTGTAATCTGAGAAAACCCTCTTCACTGTCCACTACACCTCCAATTTTGGTGTCATCTGTAAACTTACTAACTGTACCTCTTATGCTCGCATCCAAATCATTTATGTAAATGACAAAAAGTAGAGGACCCAGCACCGATCTTTGTGGCACTCCACTGGTCACAGGCCTCCAGTCTGAAAAACAACCCTCCACCATCACCCTCTGTCTTCTACCTTTGAGCCAGTTCTGTATCCAAATGGCTAGTTCTCCCTGTATTCCGTGTCATCTAACCTTGCTAATTAGTCTCCCATGGGGAACCTTGTCGAACGCCTTACTGAAGTCCATATAGATCACATCTACCATTCTGCCTCATCAATCCTCTTTGTTACTTCATCAAAAACCTCAATCAAGTGTATGAGACATGACTTCCCACACACAAAGCCATGTTGACTATCCCTAATCAGTCCTTGCCTTTCCAAATACACGCACATCCTGTCCCTCAGGGTTCCCTCCAACAGCTTGCCCACCACTGACGTCAGGCTCACTGGTCTATAGTTCCCTTACCACCCTTTTTAAACAGTGGCACCATGTTAGCCAACCTCCAGCCTTCCGGCACCTCACCTGTGACTATCAATGATACAAATATCTCAGCAAGAGGGCCAGCAATCACTTCTCTAGCTTCCCACAGAGTTTAGGGTACACCTGATCAGGGCCTGGGGATTTATCCACTTTTATGCATTTCAAGACATCCAGCACTTCCTCCTCTGTAATATGGACATTTTGGAGGATGTCACCATCTATTTCCCGACAGTCTATATCTTCCACATCCTTTTCCACAGTAAATATTGATGCAAAATACTCGTTTAGTATCTCCCCCATTTTATGTGGCTCCACACATAGAACGCCTTGCTGATCTTTGAGGGGCCCTATTCCCCCCTAGTTACCCTTTTGTCCTTAATATATTTGTAAAAATCCTTTGGATTCTCCTTAATTCTATTTGCCAAAGCTATCTCATGTCCCCTTTTTGCCCTCCTGATTTCCCTCTTAAGTATACTCCTACTTCCTTTATACTCCTCTAAGGATTCACTCAATCTATCCTGTCTATACCTGACATATGCTTCCTTCTTTTTCTTAACCAAACCCTCAATTTCTTTAGGTCAGGCAGCATCCAGGGAACAGGAGAATTGACGTTTCGGGCATAAGCCCTTCTTCAGGAATGGGGAAAGTTTCCCCATTCCTGAAGAAGGGCTTATGCCCGAAACGTCGATTCTCCTGTTCCCTGGATGCTGCCTGACCTGCTGCGCTTTTCCAGCAACACATTTCCAGCTCTGATCTCCAGCATCTGCAGACCTCACTTTCTCCTCAATTTCTTTAGTCATCCAAGCATTCCCAATACCTCCCAACCTTCTCTTTCACCCTGACAGGAATATACTTTCTCTGGATTCTCGTTATCTCATTTGTGAAAGCTTCCCATTTTCCAGCCGTCCCTTTACCTGCGTACCTCTGCCCCCAATAAGCTTTCGAAAGTTCTTGCCTAATACTGTCAAAATTGGCCTTTCTCCGATTTAGAACTTCAACTTTTAGATCTGGTCTATCCTTTTCCATCATTGTTTTAAATCTAATAGAATTATGGTCGCTGGCCCCCAAGTGCTCCCCCACTGACACCTCAGTCACCTGCCCTGCCTTATTTCCTAAGAGTAAGTCAAGTTTTACACGTTCTCTTGTAGGTACATCCATATACTGAATCAAAAAATTGTCTTGTACACACTTAATAAATTCCTCTCCACCTAAACCCTTAACACCATGGCAGTCCCAGTCTATGTTTGGAAAGTTAAAATTCCCTACCATAGCTACCCTATTATTCTTACAGATAGCTGGGATCTCCTTACAAGTTTGTTTCTCAATTTCCCTCTGACTATTAGGGGGTCGAAAATACAATCCCAATAAGGTTATCATCCCTTTCTTATTTCTCAGTTCCACCCAAATAACTTCCCTGGATACATTTCCGGAAATATCCTTCCTCAGCACAGCAGTAACGTTATCCCTTATTAAAAAAATGCCACCCCCCCCTCCTCTCTTGCCTCCCTTTCTATCCTTCCTGTATCATTTGTATCATGGAACATTAAGCTGCCAGTCCTGTCCATACCTGAGCCATGTTTCTGTAATTGCTATGATATCCCAGTCCCATGTTCCTAACCATGCCCTGAGTTCATCTGCCTTCCCTGTTAGGCCCCTTGCATTGAAATAAATGCGGTTTAATTTATTAGTCCTACCTTGCCCCTGCCTGCCCTGATTGTTTGACTCGCTTCTGTTCTCAACTGTACCAGTCTCAAATTGATCTCTTTCCTCACTATTTCCCTGGGTCCCACCCTCCCCCCACCTCACTAGTTTAAATCCTCCCGAGCAGCTCTAGCAAATTTCCTGCCAGTATATTAGTCACTTTCCAATTTAGGTGCAATCCGTCCTTCTTGTACAGGTCACTTCTACCCCAAAAGAGATTCCAATGATCGAAAAATGTGAATCCTCCTCCCATACACCAGCTCCTCAGCCATGCATTCATCTGCTCTATCCTCCTATGCCTGCCCTCACTAGCTCGTAGCACCAGGAGTAATCCAGATATTACTACTCTCGAGGACTTCCTTTTTAAATTTCTGCCTAACTCTCTGTAATCTCCCTTCAGAATCTCAACCTTTTCCCTTCCTATGTCACTGGTTCCAATGTGGACAAAAACCTCTTGCTGGCCCCTCTCCCCGTGAGAACATTCTGCACCCGATCCGAGACATCTTGATCCTGGCACCAGGAAAGCAATACACCATTTTGCTTTTTCGCTGCTGGCCAGAGAAACGTCTGTCTGTACTCGAACTAGAAAATCCCTTAACACAATTGATCTCCTAGAACCCGATGTACCCCTCATTGCATTAGAGCCAGTCTCAATACCAGAAACTTGGCTGTTCGTGTTACGTTCCCCTGAGAATCTATCAACCCCTACATTTTCCAAAACAGCATCCTGTTTGAAATGGGTGTATCCACAAAAGACTCCTGCACTAGCTGCCTACCTCTCTTACCTTTCCTGGAGTTAACCCATCTATGCGACTGTATTTGAGACTTTCGCCCCTTCCTATAACTGCCATTCATCACATACTTTTGCTGTTGGAAATTCCTCATTGATTAGATTAGATTACTTTAGATTAGATTACTTTACAGTGTGGAAACAGGCCCTTCGGACCAACAAGTCCACACCGTCCTGCCGAAGCGCAACCCACCCAGACCCATTCCCCTACATTTACCCCTGCACCTAACACGACAGGCAATTTAGCATGGCCAATTCACCTGACCTGCACATTTTTGGACTGTGGGAGGAAACCGGAGCACCCGGAGGAAACCCACGCAGACACGGGGAGAATGTGCAAACTCCAGACAGTCAGTCGCCTGAGGCGGGAATTGAACCCGGGTCTCTGGCGCTGTGAGGCAGCAGTGCTAACCACTGTGCCACCGTGCCTCCCACGCCATTGCTTCTAACTGTCTCTCCAACCGATCCATTCGATCTGATAAGATTTGCAGCCAGCAGCATTTATGGCAGATGTAATCCGCAGTAACCCTTAAACTCTCTTTAAACTCCCACATCTGACAAGAAGTACATATCAGTCTAATAAAGGCCATGTTTGCTCCTTCACAAACTACAGACCCAGAAAATAACACCTTCCTGTTCTTCTACAAACACTATTTAAGTTTCATCAAGAGACATATCTCCAAAAACATGTAATCAAGGAAGAACCTACTCTACTCACTGCTGCAGATTCTCTGTAAGCCATACTTACAACAACGATTAACTTATCTGATTCTGTGCTGTGAACTTCGCCCAACAGTTCTTCCAAGATTAGTTGTGAATTTCACTGTTTGATCATTTTCCCAGATGTACTCTGATGTCCAGCGATACACGAATTCAAACAGCAAAGGCAGTAACTATGCAGGTTCTCTCTCTCTCTCCTGCAATGATCTCACCATGTGCTTCCTTTGTCTGTTCTTCTTTTTAAAACTGCTGTTGTTTTGACTTTTTTTTCCAAAGTTCCAAAACAATGCATATGAAACAGTAATTGCTGCTCCTGCAATTCGAGGAAATCACCTCCAGTACCTAAAATACCTCAAAAAAGGTGCAGCTGTTACAGCCAGAAATTTTTCCCACCTTCCTAAACCCTGGAACCTGCAACATCCATTCCTCACCCTGCTCTAGCCATGTCTCCGAAATGGCCACAACATCAAAGTCCCAGGTACCTATCCATGCTGCAAGCTCACCTACCTAAAATATGTCTGACGTTGAAGTAGACACACTTCAAACCTGCTTGCTGTCTGCCAGCACTTTCCTGAGACCCTGAAATCCTGTCCCTGTACTTCCTACTCTCACCCTCCTGTGCACTGCAACTGCACCTCAGGTTCCCACCCCCCTACTGAGCTAGTTTAAACCCACCCGAAGAGCACCAGCAAATTTCCCACCCAGGATGTTGATACCCCTCTGGTTCAAGTGAAGATCGTCCTGTAGAACAGTACAGCACAGTACAGGCTATTCTGCCCACAATGTTGTGCCGAGCATTTATCTTAATCTAAGATCAACCTAACCTGCACACACCTCAATCTACAGCCATCCATGTGCTTGTCCAGCAGTTGCTCAAATGTTCCTAATGTCTCTGACATCTCCCTTATACCTTCCTCCAGTCACCTTAAAATTATGACCACTCACGATAGCCATTTCGGCCCTGGGGAAAAGTGTCTGGCTACCTACTCCACACAGCTCTATTCCTGATTAAGGGCTTTTGCCTGAAACGTCGATTTTCCTGCTCCTCAGATGCTGCCTGACCTGCTGAGCTTTTCCAGCACCACTCTAATCTAGATTCCAGTTTCCAGTATCTGCAGTCCTTGTTTTTTACCTATCTATTCCACATATGCCTATCAACAACTGTACACATCCATCAAGTCACCTCTCTTCCTTCTTCTCGCCAGTGTGAAAAGCCCTAACTCACTCAACCCCTTTCATAAGAAAAGTTCTCCAATTCAGGCAGCATCCTGGTAAACGTCCTCTGCAACCCCTCTAAACATAGAGCATAGAATAATACAGCGCAGAACAGGTCCTTCGGCCCTTGATGTTGCGCCGACCTGTGGACTATTCTTAGCTCATCCCCCTATACTATCCCAAAATCATCCATGAGCATATCCAAGGATTGTTTAAATCTCCCTGAGTTGTTGAGTTGACTACCTTAGCAGGTAGGGTATTCCACGCCCTTACCACTCTCTGCGTAAAGAACCTGCCTCTGACATCAATCTTTAATCTATCGCCCCTCAATTTGTAGTTATGCCCTCTCGAACAAGCTGACGTCATCATCCGAGGAAAAAGTCTTTCTCAGTCTACCCTATCTAGTCCTCTGATCATTTTGTATGTCTCTATCAAATCCCCCCTTAGCCTTCTTCTTTCCAATGAGAAAAGACCCAAGTCTCTCAGCCTTTCCTCATAAGACCTTCCCTCCAGACCAGGCAACATCTCTGCATCTTTTCCAATGCTTCCACATCCTTTCCGTAATGGGGCGACCAGAACTGTACACAACATTCCAAGTGTGGCCGCACCAGCATCTACATCCTTCCTATGAGGCGACCAGAACTGGGCACAATATTCCAAGTGTAAGTATAACCAGTATCTATAGAACTGCAGCAAAACCTCACAGATTTTCAACTCAATTCCCCTGATAATGAAAGCCAAAACACCATACACCTTCTTAATAACTCTATCAACTTCGGTGGCAACTTTGAGGGATCTATGTATATGAACATAGAGGGGGCATAGCTCAACCTTTGTCAACTTGTCTTGTCACATCCTCAAAGAACTCAATAAGGCTTGTGAGACATGACCTGCCCCTCACAAAGCCATGCTAACTATGTTTTTCCAAATACTTATAAATCCTCTCTTTCAGAATCCTTTCCAGTACCTTGCTTACCACAGATATAAGACTGACTGGTCTGTAATTCCCAGGGATTTCCCAATTCCCTTTCTTGAACAGAGGAACAGCATTCACCTCCCTCCAATCAGCCAGTACCTACTCCTGTAGAGAGTGAGGATGCAAAGATCATCACCAGAGGTGCAGCAATCTCATTTCTCACTTCCCGTAATAACCTTGGATATATCTGGTCTGACCCTTAATATCAATCTGTTCAAGTGTATTAACCTGGTCTCTCACTATCAACAAGGTCCATCTCTCTCGTGAACACTTAAACAAAAAACTCATTTAGGGCCTCCCCTACTCTTCAGACTCCAGGCACAAGTTCCCTACACTATCCTTGATCGTCCCTACCCACTTTCTGATCATTCTCTCATTATTCATGATGTGTAGAACGAATTTTGGTTTTCCCTAATCCTTCCTGCCAAGGTTTTGTTGCGCCCCCTCCTAGCTCTCCTCAATTCATTTTTGAGTTCTTTCCTAACTACCCTGTATTACTCTACAGCTGTGCCAGATCCTTGCTTTCTCAAACTTAAGTAAGCTTCCTTCTTCCTTTTGACGAGAAGTTCCTCTGCTCTTGTCATCCAAGGCTCCTTCACCTTACCATTCCTTGCCTGTCTCAGTGGGACAAAGGTTTCCAACACTCGCACCAAGTGCTCCTTAAACAGCCTCCATATTTCTGTTGTGCACTTCCCGCAGAACAATTATTCCCAATTTGTACTCCACAGCTCCTGTCTAATAGCAGTACAATTTCCCCTCCCCAAACTAACCCTCTCATGACTATGGTAAAGGTGAGGCAGTTGTGGTCACTGTCACTGAAATGCTCTCCCTCAGAGAGATCTGACACCTGGACTGGTTCATTGCCTAGCCCAATATGGCTCCCCCCATGGTCAGCTTATCTACATATTGAGACAGGAATCCCTCCTGGACATACCTGACAAAATCAACTCCATTCAGACCATCTGCACTGAGAGGATTCTAATCAATATTGGGGAAGTTAAAGTCATTCATTACAACAACTGTTATATCTGCAGCTTTCCAACATCTACCGTCCAATCTGTTCTTCCATCTCTTTATTGAGGGATCTGTAGAAAACATCCAATAAAGTGACTGCTTCTTTCATGTTACTGACTTCCACTCATAATGACTCAGTAAATAAACCCTCAACAACCTTCTTTTCTGCAGCTGTGATGCACTCTCTCATTAACAATGCTACTCCCCCTCCACTTTTTAAAAAGACAGCTGCAACCATTCCTGCCCCTGTGAAATCCATGTCTCTGTTATGGCCACAACATCATAGTTCCAGATACTGATCCACGCTCCAAGTTCATCACTCTTATTCCTGACACTCCTTGCATTGAGTCAAGATTAGAGGTGCTGGAAAAGCACAGTAGGTCAGGCAGTATCCGAGGAGCAGGAGATTTGACGTTTCGGACAAAAGCCCTCCATCAGGAATGAGACTGGGAGCCTCCGGGGTGGAGAGATAAATGGGAGGGAGGTGGGGCTGAAGGGAAGGTAGCTGAGAGTGCAATAGATGGATGGAGGTGGGGGTGAAGGCGATAGGCCAAGAGGAGGGTGGAGCGGATAGGTGGGAAGGAAGATTGACAGATGGGACAGGTCATGAGAATGGTGCTGAGCTGGAAGTTGTAACTGGGGTAAACTGGGGGGAGGAGAAATGAGGAAACTGGCGAAGTCCATATTCTTGCAATGAAACAGACAGATTTTAATCCATCCGTTTGCCCTATAAACTGTGTATCCTTCTTGACAGACTCTCTCCAGTCTATTTCTGCCTGTTTAACAACTACTGGTCTCCTCTAACTTGTAGCTCTGGTACCCATCTCCCTACCAAACTAGTTTAAACCCTCCTGAAATGCTCTAGCAAATCTCCCGCCCAGGACATTGCTGTCCCTCCAGTTTAAGTGCAACCTGTCCTTCATGTGCAGGTCCCACCTTCCCAGCAGGTACTCCAATGATCGATGTATCTGAAGTCCTCCCTCCTGCACCAGCCCTGCAGCCAAGTGTTTACCTGCACTCGCTCCCGGTTTCTTGGCTCACTAGCACATGGCACCAGTAGTAATCCTGAGATTACTAATCTGCTCGTCCTGCTTTTTAGCTTCCAACCTAACACTCTGAAATCACTTTTTAGAGCCTTATCCCTTTTCCTGGCTATGGCATTGTTGCCAATGTGCACCACGACATCTGGCTGCTCACCCTCCCCTCGAGGGGAGGAAACAGCCGTCCTTACCTGGTTTGACCTATGTGACTCCAGACCCACAGCAATGTGGTTCACTCTCAACAATTAGGAATGCGCAATAAATGCTGGCCTAGCCAACCATCCCCTCACCCCATGAATGAATTTTCAAAAATTATGATGTTATTGCCAGTATGGAGACATGATTAAAAGAGAGAAAGGATCAGCAACTTCACATTCCAGGATATCGCTGTTTTAGATGGGACAGAAAGGGAAACAATAGGGGTGGAGGAGTTGCATTGCTGATTAGGGATCATATGTTGTGGGAGAACATATCAGAGGGATCTTACAGTGAGACAATATGGGTGGAGCTCAGGAATAGAAAGGTGAAATCACAATATTGGGAGTTTTCTATAGACCTCCCAAAAGACCATGGGACACAGGGAAGCAGATATGTAGTCAGATTCTGGAAAGATATGGAAAAAGCAGTAGGTCAAACAGGTATGGACATATCTTGTGGGTAACTTCAACTTTCCTTTAATGTCTGGGACTCCCTTAGAGCCAGAGGCTTGGATACAGAGCAATTTAATAAATGTGCTAGGTCGAGGCAGCTGCAAACGGATGAAGTCCTTGAAGAGCAGAGAAAAGTTAGGAAGGAACTTAAATGTGGAATTAGGAAGGCTAAAAGTGGCCATAATATTTAGCAGAGTCAAGGAGAATCCCAAGGCTTTTTATATTAGAATAAAGAAGGTAGCAACGGAAAGAATAGGCCCACTCAAGGACAAAAAAGGAAACTGTGCATGGAGCCACAGGAAGTGGGAGAGATCCTTAATGAGGACTTTAAATCAGTATTCACCAAGGAGAAGGACATGACTGATATTGAAGTCAGGGGTGTGTGTGCGAATACTCTAGAGAATGTCAATACATTGAAGATGGTGTTGTTGGATATCCTAAATTGCATCAAGGTAGACACGCCCCTTGGGCCAGATGGGATCTATCCCAGGTTACTGAATAAATAGCTGGGGCATTAGCAGATATCTTCACATTCTCCTTGACACAGGTGAGGTTGCATAGGACTGGAGAATAGCCAATGTTATTTCCTTGTTTAAGAAAGGAAGCAGGGATAATCCAGGAAATTATAGACCAGTGAGCCTGATGTTTGTGGTGGGAAAACTCTTGGAGAAGATACTGAGGGACAAGATCTATGCGCATTTGGAAGAAAATTGACCAGTTAGTGACAGGTAACATAGTTTTGTATGGGGAAGGTCATGTCTCACCAACCTGATTAAATTTTTTGAAGAGGCAACTAAGATAATTGATGCGAGAAGCCTATGGATACAGTTTACATGAACTTTAGTAAAGCATTTGATAAAGTCCCACATGGCAGATTGGCACAAAAACTAAAATCACATAGGATTCAGAGAGGGCTGGCTAGGTGGATACAAAACTGGCTTGGTCATAGAGTATAGAGGGTACTGGTGGAAGGGTGCTTTTTCTTTCAGAATGGAGACTGGTAATAAGTGGTGTTCCACAGGAATCAGTCTTAGGTCCTCTATTGTTTATAGTGTATGTAAATGATCTAGAGGAAAATGTCGGTGATATAATTAGTAAATTTGCAGATCACACAAAGATTACAAATAGTGTCGATAATTGCAAAAAGATTCAACAGGATACAGATAGATTGGCAACTTGGGCAGAAAAATGGCAGATGGAGTTTAATCCAGCCAGATGCGAGGTGTTGCATTTTGGAGGATCAAATTTAGATGTGCATTATACTGTAAATGGCAGAACCCCTTGGAATATTAACAGAGAAATCAGGGTATGCAGGCCCATAGTTCCATAAAACTGGCAACACAGGTGGTCAAAGTGATTAAGAAGGCATATGGCTTACTTGCCTTCATCGGCTTGAGCATGGAGTACAACAGTTGAAAAACCATGTTGCAGCTACATAAAACACTTGCTAAGCCGCATTTGAAGTAGTGTGTGCAGTTTTGGTCACCACACTACCAGCAGTATGTGGAAGCTTAGGAAAGTGTGCAGAGAAGATTCAACAGGATGTTGTCTGGTTTCGAGGGCACTAGTTATGAGGAAAGGTTAAAAAGACTAGGATTGTTTTCACTAGAAAGATGGTGGCCGAGAGGAGACCTGACAGAGGTCTACAAAATTATGAGAGGCATAGTTAGAGACTTTTTCCCAGGGTTAAAATTTCAATTACAAGGTGCAGATTGAGAGAGGGAAAGTTTAAGGGAGAAATGCAAGGGAAGTTTTTCACACAGACTGTGGTAGGAGCCTAGAATGCACTGCCATAAGAGGTGGTGGAAGGAGGTACGTTGGCAAAGTTTAAAGGCACCAGGATGGTTACATGGACAGGGAGAGATTAGAGGGATATGGACTGAATAAGGGCAGACCTTTTTTTAAAGTTAGTTAGGGCATGATGATCGGCACAGCTTGGAGGACCGAAGATCTGTTCCTGTGCTGTACTTCTCTTTTGTTCTTTGTTCTAGCTATGTCCTGTACACAGAAAGCAGGACAAATCCAACCAGGCCAATTACTACCCCATACTCCTGATCATTGGTAAAGTGATGGAAGGAATCATCCAACAGTGCTTGAAAGTAAGCACTTTACAATAACCTACTCAGTATTACTCAATTTGGCTTCCATGAGGCCACAGTGGAGGGGGTGGCATAATGGTAAAACACTAGATAAGCAATCTAGAAGTCCAGGCCAATGTTCTGGGGATATGAGTTTGAAACCTGCCATAGTAGATGGTAAAATTTGATTTCAATTTTAAAAATCTGGAATATTAGCAACTGTTGATTATTGTAAAAGCCCATTTAGTTCACTAATGCCCTTTAGGGAAGGAGATCTGTCCATACCTGTTTGACCTACATGTGATTCCAAATCTACAACAACCTTTAACTAACTGCACTCTTAGGCAATTAGACAAGGGTAATAAACACCGATCCAGCCAGTGATGCCCCAGCCCATGAATGATTTTTTTTGTTTAAAAATCGAAACCTTTGTGTTTAAATAAAGCATGCTGCATTCACCTAACCAGAATTTATAACAATTTTAGTCAATATGATGTTTTGCATTCTACAACGATATTAAGCATTTCCCACATTATGTGGTCCTCTACTTACTTTCCTTGCCTTATATTTCTCTACAAGTTCAAAGACCAGCTGATATCTCTGCTTGTACAAAGGTGGGTTGAAGGTTATAGTCTCCATCCTTCTGCTTCTATCAGAGTTTGTTGAAAAACCTGTTTAATCACATTAGCCAAACATCCAAATATAAGTCAGATTCAAAGTCAGGCAGTCACTACAGCTACTATATGTCCTTGATAAGTGTGTAACTAACAGGCAGGGAGGAAGCTGTCGAGCGCGGGAGCCGTGATTTACTAAGGACGTTGAATCTCTTGTCAAAAGGAAGAAGGCGACTTAGGATGAGATGTGAAGTTAGGGCATTTAAGAATTACAAGTTAGCCAGCAAAGACCGAAAGAGAGAGCTAAGAAGAGCCAGGAGGGCACATGAGATGTCATTGGCGGATGGGATCTAGTACATTAGATGGATCAGTTTTTGTCTAATGAGTACAGGAAGGTTTCCTGACAAGAGGGGAGGCCACACTGGATCTGGTGCTTGGTAATGGACCAGGCCAGTGTTTGATTCAGTGGTAGGTGAGCACTTTGGAGACAGTAACCATAATTCAGTTACATTTATGCAAGGTTTGTGAAGGTATGTAGCTCAGGTTGAGGTTTAGGGTGTAGGTTTGCTCGCTGAGCTGTAGATTTGATATCCAGATGTTTCATTACCTGGCTAGGTAACATCATCAGTGGCGAGCTCCAAGTGAAGCGAACCTATTGTCTCCTGCTTTCTATTTATATATTTCTCCTGGATGGGGTTCCTGGGGTTTGTGGTGATGTCATTTCCTGTTCGTTTTCTGAGGGGTTGATAGATGGCATCTAGATCTATGCGTTTGTTTATGGCATTGTGGTTGGAGTGCCAGGCCTCAAGGAATTCTCTGGCATGTCTTTGCTTAGCCTGTCCCAGGATAGATGTGTTGTCCCAGTCGAAATGGTGGTTTTTTTCATCCATGTGTAGGGCTACGAGGGAGAGAGGGTCGTGTCTTTTTGTGGCTAGCTGGTGTTCGTGCATCCTGGTGGCTAACTTTCTTCCTGTTTGTCCTACGTAGTGTTTGTGGCAGTCCTTGCATGGAATTTTATAGATAACGTTGGTTTTGTCCATGGGTCGTACTGGGTCTTTTGTCATCACAAAACGAAACAAGATAGAAGAGACATTTAACATCATCAACAACACCCTCACAGGCATAAAGTTCACCAAGGAGGAAGATACCGACAACAAACTCGCAGTCCTGGATGTCACAGTCGAAAGAAAGGACAACGGAGAACTACAAACCTGCGTATACAGAAAACCGACAAACACTGACCAAA
>NC_057722.1:84024182-84047074 GCF_004010195.1 Chiloscyllium plagiosum | reverse complement strand
AAGTTTCAGAAATGACAGCCAGATTACTAAGACCCCTCGGAATCCTAGTAGCACACAAACCCACAAACACTCTCAAACAAAAACTAACAAACTTAAAAGACCCAGTACAACCCATGGACAAAACCAACGTCATCTACAAAATTCCATGCATGGACTGCCACAAATACTACGTAGGACAAACAGGAAGAAAGTTAGCCACCAGGATACACGAACACCAGCTAGCCACAAAAAGACACGACCCTCTCTCCCTCGTTGCCCTACACATGGATGAAAAAAACTACCATTTTGATTGGGACAACACATCTATCCTGGGGACAGGCTAAGCAAAGACATGCCAGAGAATTCCTCGAGGCCTGGCACTCCAACCACAACGCCATAAACAAACGCATAGATCTAGATGCCATCTATCAACCCCTCAGAAAACGAACAGGAAATGACATCACCACAAACCCCAGGAACCCCATCCAGGAGAAAGATATAAATAGAAAGCAGGAGACAACAGCTTTGCCTCACTCGGAGGTCGCCACTGATGATGTTACCGAGCCAGGTAATGAAACGTCGGGATATCAAACATACAGCTCAGCGAGCAAACCTACACCCTAAACCCCTCAGTTACATTTAGTTTAGCGATGGAAAGGGATAGGTACATGCCACAGGTCAAGAGTTATCAATGGGGCAAGGGCAATTATAATGCATTTAGGCAAGAATTAGGATGCATAGAATGGGGTAGCAAAATGCAGGGGATGCAGACAATGGAAAAGTGGAGCTGGTTTAAGGAACAGATATTGTGTGTCCTTGACAGGTATGTCCCTGTCAGGCAGGGAGGAAGTGATAAGGTACAGGAACCGTGGTTCACTACAGAAATTGCATCTCTTGTTAAGCAGAGAAGGATGCTTATGTGTTGATGATGCAAGATGGTTCAGACGAGGCGATGGAGAGCTACAGATCAGCTAGGAAGAATTTAAAGAGAGAGTTAAGAAGAGCAAAGAGAGGACATGAGCAGTCTTTAGCAAACAGAATAAAGGAGAACCCTAAAGCTTTCTATAGATATATGAGGAATAAAAGGTTGACCAGGGTAGGAATAGGGCCAGTCAAAGACAGAAATGGAAAGTTGAGTGTGGACCCTGTGGAGATCAGAGAGGTGTCAAATGAACATTTCTCACTCAGGAAAATGAGAATGTTGTAGAGGAGAAGAGTGAGGTAAAGGTACTAGATTAGAAAGGATCGAGGTTAGTTATGAACAGGTGTTATCAATTCTAGAAGGATGAAAGTAGAGACGTCCCCTGGGCCGGATGGGATTTATCCGAGGATTCAATGGGAAGCTAGGGAAGAGATAGCAGAGCCTTTGATATTTGAGTCGTCATTGTCTACAGGTTTAGTACCAGAGGACTGGAGGATTGCAAATGTTGTGCCCTTGCTCAAGAAGGGCAGTAGAGATGACTCAGGTAATTATAGACCAGTGAGCCTTACTTGTGTTATAGGAAAGGTTTTGGAAAGGATTGTAAGAGATAAGATTTATAGCCATCTAGCAAGCAACAATTTGATTTCAGATAGTCAACATGGTTTCATCAAGGGCATGTCGTATCTCACAAACCTCATTGAGTTTTTTGAGAAGGTGACCAAGCATGTAGATGAGGGTAGGGCAGTTGACATGGTATACATGGACTTCAGTAAAGCCTTTGATAAGGTTCCACATAGTAGGCTGTTGAAGAAAATGCAGAGGCATGTATTGAGGATGATTTAGCAGTTTGGATTAGAAACTTCTTTCTGAAAGAAGGCAGCAAGTAATGGTTGTTGGAAAATATTCAGCTTGTATTCCGGTTACTAGTGGTGTGCCCCAAGGATCTGTTTTGGGAGCACTGCTGTTTGTCATTTTCATAAGTGACTTAGACGCAGGCATAGGTGGATGGATTAGTAAATTTGCAGACGTCAATAAAGTCAGTGGAATAGTGGACAGTTTGGAAGAATTCTACAGGTTGCAGGGGGACTTGGATAAACTGCAGAATTGGGCTGAGAGGTGGCAAATGGAGTTCAATGCAGCTAAATGGGAAGTGATGCACTTTGGGAAGAATAAATGGAAGGCAGAATACTGGGACAATGGAAAGATTCTTGGTAGTGTGAATGTGCAGAGGGATCTTGGAGTCTGTGTACATAGATCCCTGAAAGTTGCCACTCAGGTTGATAGTGCTGTTAAGAAGGCACACATTTTTCCCAAAGAAATCCCCCATCGCAACTTCTACCACCTGTCCTGGCTCGTTCCCCAGTACCAGGTCCAATATGGCTCCTTCCCTTGTCAGCAGTACTAACATATTGCTGTAGAAAACTTTCCTGGACGCTTCTTACAAATTCTGTCCCATTTGTTCTTCTACCTCACACTCATTGTTGGGAGGCCTGTAATACAGCCCCAACAGTGTAACTGCACCCTTCTTATTTCTCAGCTCTACCCATAGTGCCTTACTACCCAAGACTTCCACAGTGTGCTCCTTTAGCACAGCCGTGATATCGTCCTTGACCAGCAATGCAACTCCACTCCCCCCTTTTACTTCCCTCCCTGTCCTGTCTGAAGCATCTATATCCTGGAACATTTAATTGCCAATTATCATGCTCTTCCTTCAACCAAGTCTCTGTGATTGCAATAACGACATACAATAACATGGGCGGCATGGTGGCTCAGTGGTTAGCACTGTTGCCTCATAGCACCAAGGATCCGCGTTCAATTCCCGCCTCGGACAACTGTCTGTGTGGAGTTTGCATATTCTCCCCGTGTCCGGGTGGGTTTCCTCCGGGTGCTAGTTTCCTCCCACAGCCCAAATATTTGCAGGTTAGGTGAGTTGCCCATACTGTTAGGTGCAGGGGTAAATGTATGGGAATAGGTCTGGGTGGGTTGTTCTTCGGAGGGTCGGTGTGAACTTGGTGGGCCGAAGGGCTTGTTTCCACATGGAAGGGAATCTAATCCCAGGCACCAATCCAAGCCCTAAGTTCATCTGCCTTACACACTATACTCCTTGCATTAAAGTAGATGCATTTCAGGCCACCAGTTTTTTTGTGCTCATCTGCTCTCTGCCTACTCTTCCCTTTATTAATGCTATCTTCATGATTCTTACAATCTCCAGTCTCCACCTCGCTGCCTACTTGCTTTATCTTCTGGTCCCCAGCCCCCTGCCACGTTAGTTTAAAACCTCTCCAACAGTAGCAAAAACTCCTCCAAGGACATTGATTCCACTCTGGTTCAGATGTAGACCGTCCACTTTGTAATAGTCCCACCTTCCCCAGAATCGGTTGCAATGTCCAACAAATCTGAACCTCTCCCTCCTACACCATCTCTCAAGCCACGTATTCATCCTGCCTATTTTTTCATTTCTATGCTGGCTAGCACGTGGCACTGGTAGTAATCCTGAGATGACTACCTTTGAGGTCCTCCTCTTGAACTTTTCTCCGAGCTCCCTGAATTCTTCTTTCAGGACCTCATCTCCTTTTCTACTTATATCATTGGTGCCTATATGCACCAAGACAACTGGCTGTTCACCCTCCCCTTTTAGAATGCTCTGCAACTGATCAGTGACATCCCTGACCTGAGCACCTGGGAGGCAACATACCATCCAGGAATCCCGTTTTCGGTCACAGAATTGTGTATCTACTCTCCTCACAATAGAATCCCTTATAACTATGGCCCTACGAGTCTTTTTCCCGCCCTTCTGAACAGCAGTGCCCGCCACGGTGCCATGATCCTGGCAACTGCTGCACTCCCCTGGTGAGCCATCTCCCCGGAACAGTATCCAAAACGGTATACCTGTTTTGGAGGGAGCTGACCGCAGGGGACACCTGCACTGCCTTCCTACCCTTTTTCTGTCTTTTGGTCACCCGTTCATGGTCTCCCTCAGCAATTTTAACCTGCGGTGTGACCAGTTCACTAAACGTGCTATCTACGACTCCTCAACATCGCGGATGCTCCACAGTGAGTTCATCCGAAGCTTCAGAGCTGTCATGCAGTCAAACAAGGACTGCAGCTGGACACACTCCTTGCAAGTGTAAGAGTCAGGAACGTCAGACACATCAAGCAAGAGGCACATGCCACAGGTCTGAGGTCCCCTGCCAGTAAGCTTAGCTTAGCTTTATATGAACTAACTAAAACCAAACAATGCACTTAAATATATGAAAAAGAAAGATAAAGAGAAAAATAAAAGCCTTACCTTACATAGTCTTTTCTTCCAGTTAGAGGAAGAGGGGACGGGAGGGAGATACTACACGTGTAGTATCTCAGGTTTAGCCATTGCCCAAATATAAATTAAGCTGTAACCTTCCTGGCAGCCCTCACTTCACTCCACTTCTCTCCTCGCCACTCTGTCAAAATTGTATAGGATTATTATAAAAACTGGCTTCATCCTCAGGTCGGGGAAGAGACTTCTCAACTGCCTGGGCAGACCGTCTGTGCTGTTTCAGCTTAGAAATTTTCTCTTCCGTAATATCGCCGTACTAATAAACTGTTTGTCAATTTCACTTTGAACTGTGCTTTGTGACCTCTAACTTATTGGGCAAATTTCTCTGACACCAAGGATCCAAGGATCTGAATCTGAATCTGCCCCATGCACCAGCTCTCAAGCCACACACATCTGCCAAATCCTCCTATTCCTACTCTTGCTAACAGATTGCACTGGAACTAGTCCAGAAATTAGAACTTTGAGGTCCAGCATTTTAACCTTCTGTCTAACTCCCTATAATCAGTCCTTAGGATCTAATTCCTTTTTTCTTTCGATATGTACGACAAGCTCTGTCTGCTCGCCCTCCCTCTTAAGTATTTCACGTAACTGATCAGAGACATAGAACCTGGCACTAGTAAGGCAAAAAAACATCCTGGAGTCACGATCGCAGCCACAGAAATGCGAGTCTGTGCCCCTCTGTCCCACACCACTAACATTCGCTTGGCATTTGCCCAACCTGGTCTCTCCAGCTGAGCCAGTCATGATGCCACAGGCTTAGCTGCAGTTGTTGTACTCCCCTGAGAGGCTAGCCTCCCACAAGTTTCCAAAATAGTATACCTGTTTGAGAAGGGAATAGCCACAGGAGAATCCTGCACTACCTGCCTACCTCTCCTGACAGTCACCTATCTACCTAACTGAACCTCTGGTACGGTCACACTTGGAGTGTAGTGTACAGTTCTGGTCACCGCATTATAAGAAGGATGTGGAAGCTTTGGAAAGGGTGCAGAGGAGATTTACTAGGATGTTGCCTGGTATGGAAGGAATGTCTTACAAGGAAAGGCTGAGGGCCTTGAGGCTGTTCTCGTTAGCGAGAAGGTTGAGAGGTGACATAATAGAGACATACAAGATAATCAGAGGGTTAGATAGGGTGGACAGGGAGAGCCTTTTTCCAAGTATGGGGACGGCAAATACAAGGGGACACAACTTTAAAGTGAGGGGGAGATAGATATAAGACAGATGTCAGAGGTAGCTTCTTTATTCAGAGAGTAGTAAGGATATGGAATGCTTTGCCTGCAACAGTAGTAGATTCGCCAAGTTTAAGTGCATTAAGTTGTCATTGGACAGGCATATGGATGTACATGGAATAGTGTAGGTGGGATGGGATTCAGATTAGTATGACAGGGCTGCGCAACATTAAGGGCCAAAGGGCCTGTACTGCGCTGTAATGTTCTATGTTCTATATGTTCTATGAACCTGTGGTGTGGCCATATCACTGTAACTAATGTCGATCACACTCTCTGCCCCGTTTGCTCCTTAGTGTCTCCAACTGGCTCTCCAATCAAACCATTTGGACTGTGAGGATCTGCATCTTGTTACACTTCTTCACATATAGTTGTCACGAACACTAAACAGTTCCTTGATCTCCTACATGTGGCAGATGCACACCACTGCCTAACTGGCATCTTTGCCCTTTCACAGTAAGACCAAGAACAGAATCATATCTTGCCCTTACCTCATTGCTGATCACCCTTGTCACCGAAGCACTGTATTCACCAAAGACCACACTTAAACCACCAGCAGCACTTCCATCGTAAAGCTGCCTTCTGAAAAGGGCCACTCCCAGTAGAGGAGAAAGTGAGGACCGCAATTTCCCCCCCGACGTGGTCGACGATGCCCTCCACCGCATCTCTTCCACTTCCCGCTCCTCCGCCCTTGAACCCTGCCCCTCCAACCGCTACCAGGACAGAACCCCACTGGTCCTCACCTACCACCCCACCAATCTCCATGTACAGCGCATCATCCGCCGTCATTTCCGCCACCTCCAAACGGACCCCACCACCAAGGATATATTTCCCTCCCCTCCCCTATCAGCATTCCGTAAAGACCACTCCCTCCGTGACTCCCCCGTCAGATCCACACCCCCCACCAACCCAACCTCCACTCCCCGCAATTCCACCAAGGATATGCAGGTCTTTGGATTCCTCCATCGTCAGACCACAGCGAAACGACGGTTGGATGAAGAACGCCTCATCTTCCGGCTAGGAACTCTCCAACCACAAGGGATGAACTCGGGTTTCACCAGTTTCCTCATTTCCCCTCCCCCCCCCTTGTCTCAGTCAAATCCATCGAATTCAGCACCGCCTTCCTAACCTGCAATCTTCTTCCCGACCTCTCCGCCCCCACCCCAGTCTGACCTATCACCCTCACTTTGACCTCTTTCCACCTATCACATTTCCGACGCCCCTCCCCCAAGTCCCTCCTCCCTACCTTTTATCTTAGCCTGCTGGACAAACTTTCCTCATTCCTGAAGAAGGGCTTATGCCCGAAACGTCGATTCTCCTGTTCCCTGGATGCTGCCTGACCTGCTGCGCTTTTCCAGCAACACATTTCCACTCCCAGTAGAGGTTGCCTCCCTTTTATTCACTCCTGGGCAACTGCTGGTGACTGAGCTGACTCCTCGCAGAATTCTCCTTAGTCACTTCTCAGCAGCGACTCTGTTGCAACTCAGTGCCGCTGCTCCCACAGTCCCTCAGAACTGGCTCCCAGAGCTACCACAAGCCCTGGGCTTCTTAATCAGGAGGTGATGGCCTAGTGCTATTATTGCTAGACTAATAATCTGGAAACCCAGGTAATGTTCTGAGGAATTTATGTCCAATAATATCTAGAACAAAAAGTTGAATGATGATCAAGAATCCACTGCCGACTGATGGAAAAAGCCATCTGGCTCACTAATGCCCTGTAGGCAACAAAACTGGTCTGGTCTACATGACTCTAGGCCCCCAGCAATGTCTCTAAATTGCCATTTAGGTAATTAGAGATGGGCAACGAATGCTGGCCTAGCCAACGACACCCACATGAATCAATGAATGATGAATGAAATATGTGATGATGATGCTTCTTTAAAAAGATTATGTTGTCCTTAGCTTTTTTTTCCCCCCAGGGAGGTCATAAAAGTCTAAATTGGATGGATTTTAGGGCCAATTTGGTTACAGCTAACAGATTCTGCTTCAGGCAAAAGGCTTTCAAGTTTTTTAAAAAATTGTACAATGAAAGGGGAGTGGCCAGTTCTCCCAGCTCAGTTTTTTACTCTGGTTTGGTCTGGCTATTCACTGAAAGCAGTCAGGCAGTTTTGAGGCTGCTGATCCAAGAAACAACTACATGAAAGAAGCAGGTCCTTGCTGATCCTCTCTGACATCTCGTCTGTAGGACCCTGTGTTTGATTTTACCTTTTGTGCCAAGGGGTGTTTATGAGAATTGTTGCAAGTATTAAGAATGGCATCATTAAGTGGGGATGGTCTGTTGGGTTTTTGGCTAAGTTAAATTAGTCAGTATTCTATTCTCTTTTGTTTGTGTTTCATTCGGTAATCTTTTAGATAAAAATTCTGTTCTGTTTAAAACTTAGTGATTTGACCAGCTGCATCTCTCCTGAATATCCCAGTTATACCTGCTTAAAACAACTAGCAACGTTAGGGTCTGGGCTACATTCTAGAAATGTTTTGAGGGGGTCTGGCCTGGTCCATAACAGATTGGGGATCATCTGGGATTTGCTCTGTAATTCCAAATTGGGATTAGGGTTGTCGGGCTTGAAGTACTTGAAAGTGTCTTTTGTTCCCGGTATTGAATTTGGTTGGTTTAAACAGCGCTTGGGATAGCAATGGTTATTTCAGTCACCAAACATTTTCTGAAGGTGGAATTAGTGACTTTGGGGGGTTTGCAAAAGGCGATTAAGGCCAAACTGCTGGAATTAGCAGACAAACTGAAGTTGGAGCCGTCTCCTTCCATGAGGAAAAGAGAGATAATTAAAGCAATAGGTCAACATTTAAATTTGCTGGAAACCCCATTAGAATCTTTAGAGATGGTTAAATTTCAATTGAAAATGAAGCAAAAGACAAGGAAAGGACAACAGAAATGAAACAGTTTGAATTACAATTAAAAGCAGAACAGTGCAGAAAAGAAATTGGCACTTCGACAGGAGTTCAAAAATTCACTTTCTGAAGTACTAAGAACCACAATGGAAGAGCAGAGAGTCAAAACAGTAAGATTAGCAGCTGAAATGGCTGATGGTTATGAGTTGGTCCATAAATCAAAGTTCGGCTTCCAAAATCAATTTCAATTAGTGAGAGGTAGAATTTGGGGGAAAAAGAGAAATCCTCACCTGGAAAGGGAAAGGTAAGTCTTGGTGAAGATCCGAAGGATAACTTAAAAGGAAACCCTTGAATGGGAAACAGAAGTTAAAAAGCTCCACTGTTTTCACTGCAATAAAGTAGGCCATGTGAAATCAGAGTTGGTGGGTTAAGAAAAGCACTGGGAAGCCAGGCTAATGCACAAAATACATAGGAGAAAGTGAGGACTGCAGATGCTGGAGTACCAGAGTTGAAAATGTGGTGCTGGAAAAACACAGCAGGCCCTAACCCTAACCCTATCTCGCCTTCCAATCCTCCCACTTCCTCCAAACCAAAGGAGTAGCCATGGGCACCCGCATGGGCCCCAGCTATGCCTGCCTCTTCGTCGGATATGTGGAACAGTCCATCTTCCGCAGCTACACTGGCACCACCCCCCACCTTTTCCTCCGCTACATCGATGATTGTATTGGCGCTACCTCGTGCTCCCATGTGGAGGTTGAACAGTTCATTCACTTTACTCACATCTTCCACCCCGACCTCAAGTTTACCTGGACCGGCTCAGACACCTCCCTCCCCTTCCTAGACCTCTCCATTTCTATCTCGGGCGACCAACTCAACACAGACATTTACTGTAAACCGACCGACTCCCACAGCTACCAAGATTACACCTCCTCCCACCCTGCCCTCTGTAAAAATGCCATCCCATATTCCCAATTCCTCTGCCTCCACTGCATCTGCTCCCAGGAGGACCAATTCCACTACCAAACAACTCAAATGGCCTCCTTCTTCAAAGACCGCAGTTTCCCCTCCGAAGTGGTCAACCACAAAATACATAGGAATGGGATTGAGGGTGCTTTAGCGGTTTGGATCAGAAATTGGCTAGTTGTAAGAAGACAGAGGGTGGTGGTTGATGGGAAATGTTCATCCTGGAGTTCAGTTACTAGTGGTGTACTGCAAGGATCTGTTTTGGGTCCACTGCTGTTCGTCATTTTTTATAAATGACCTGGATGAGGGCGAAGAAGGATGGGTTAGTACAATTTGCAGATGACACTAAGGTCAGTAGAGTTGTGGACAGTATCAAAGGATGTTGCGGGTTACAAATGGACAAGGGTAAACTGCAGAGCTGGGCTGAGAGGTGGTGAATGGTGTTTAATGCGGAAAAGTGTGAGGTGATTCACTTTGGAAGGAATACAGAGTGCTGGGCTTATGATATCTTGGTAGCGTGGATGAGCAGACAGATCTCGGTGTCCATGTACATAAATCCCTTCAAGTTGCCACCGAGGTTGATAGGGTTGTTAAGAAGGCATAAGTATGTTAGCTTTACATGTCGGAGGATTGAGTTGCAGCTGTACAAAACCCTGTTGCGACCGCACTTTGATTATCGCATACAGTTCTGGGTCGCCGCATTATAGGAAGGATGTGGAAGCATTAGAAAAGGTTCAGAGGAGATTTAACAGGATGTTGCCTGGTATGGAGGGAAGGTCTTATGAGGAAAGGCTGAGGAACTTGAGGCTGTTTTTGTTAAAGAGAAGACGTGACTTAATTGAGACATATAAGATAATCAGAGGGTTAGATGGGGTCTGGGCTACTTTCTTGAAATGTTTTGACGGGATGTGGCCTGGTGCGTAACAATAAGAAAAAAAATGTTCACAATAGGATTAGTCGTGACATAAGTAGTCAGTTATTTCAGGTGGCTGAATGGCTGGTTTGCAATGCAGAGTAATGTCAACAGCGTGTGTTCGATTCCTGCACCAGCTTAGGCTACCATGAAGGACTCTCAGTCTCAACCTTTCCCGTCCTCTCTCGGTGTAAGCATGCACAGATCATTGAAGGTAGCAGGACAGATGGAGAGAGAAGTTAATTTTGTGTTGTGTTCTCAACTTTATTAAAAAAGAGAGGACAAGAGTGAATCCTTAGAAAACTATAAAGGCAGTAGGAGTGTACTTAAGAGGGATATGGAAGATATAGAATGTAGGAAAATAGATGGTGACACCTTCCAAAGTGCTGGATGTCTTGAAATGCATAAAGGTGGATAAATCCCCAGGACCTGACCAGGTGTACCCTAGAATTCTGTGGGAAGCTAGAGAAGTAATTGCTGGGCCTCTTGCTGAGATATTTGTATCATCGATAGTCATAGGTGAGGATGACTAACGTGGTGCCACTGTTTAAGAAGGGTGGTAAGGACAAGCCAGGGAATTATAGACCAGTGAGCCTGACGTCGGTGGTGGACAAGTTGTTGGAGGGAATCCTGAGGGACAGGATGTACATGTCTTTGGAAAGGCAAAGACTGATTAGGGATAGTCAACATGGCTTTGTACTTGGGAAATCATGTCTCACAAACTTGATTGAGTTTTTCAAAGAAGTAACAAAGAGGATTGATGAGGGCAGAGTGGTAGATGTGATCTATATTGACATCAATAAGGCGTTTGACAAGGTTCCCCATGGGAGACTGGTTAGCAACAGTAGTTCTCAAGGAATAGAGGGAGAACTAGCCAATTGGATACAGAACTAGCTCAAAGGTAGAAGACAGAGGGTGGTGACGGAGGGTTGTTGCAAGGTTTGTAGCTCAGGTTGAGGTTTAGGGTAGGTTTGCTCGCTGAGCTGTAGGAGGGTTGTTTTTCAGACTGGAGGCCTGTGACCAGAGGAGTGCCACAAGGATCGGTGCTGGGTCCTCCACTTTTTAACATTTACATAAATGATTTGGATGCGAGCCTAAGAGGTACAGTTAGTAAGTTTGCAGATGACATCAAAATTGGAGGTGTAGTGGACAGCGAAGAAGGTTACCTCAGATTACAACAGGATCTGGACCAGATGGGCCAATGGGCTGAGAAGTGGCAGATGGAGTTTAATTCAGATAAATGCGAGATGCTGCATTTTGGGAAAGCAATCTTAGCAGAACTTATACACTTAATGGTAAGGTCCTACCGAGTGTTGCTGAACAAAGTTGCTTGGACTGCAGATTCATAACTCCTTGAAAGTTGAGTCACAGGTAGATAGGATAGTGAAGAAGGCATTTGGTATGCTTTCTTTTATTGGTCAAAGTACTGAGTACGGGAGTTGGGAGGTCATGTTGTGGCTGTACAGGACATTGGTTAGGCCACTGTTGGAATATTGTGTGCAGTCTGGTCTCCTTCCTATTGGAAAAATGTTGCGAAACTTGAAAGGGTTCAGAAAAGATTTACAAGGATGTTGCCAGGGTTGGAGGATCTGAGCTACAGGGAGAGGCTGAACAGGCTGGGGCTGTTTTCCCTGGAGCGTCGGAGGCTGAGGGGTGACCTTATAGAGGTTTACAAAATTATGAGGGGCATGGATAGGATAAATAGGCAAAGTCTTTTCCCTGGGGTCGGGGAGTCCAGAACTAGAAGGCATAGGTTTAGGGTGAGAGGGGAAAGATATAAAAGAGACCTACGGGGCAACATTTTCACACAGAGGGTGGTACGTGTATGGAATGAACTGCCAGAGAAAATGGTGGAGGCTGGTACAATTGGTACATTTAAGAGGCATTTGGGGTGGAGGCTGGTACAATTGGTACATTTAAGAGGCATTTGGATAGGTATATGAATTCGGAAGGGTTGGAGGGATATGGGCCGTGTGCTGGCAGGTGGGACTAGATTTAGTTGGGACTAGATTTAGTTGGGATATCTGGTCAGCATGGACGGGTTGGACCGAAGGGTCTGTCTCCATGCTGACTCTAAGAGCAATGAGGTGATTTTGAATTTGTCTAAGACACCTGTTTGACTGCAGCTGGAGTACTGTATACGATTGAGGGCACCACTCTAGAGGTAAGATGTGAAAACATCAGAGAGAATGCAGAAGCAATTTACGAAAAGGTTCCAGGAACAAGAAACTTAAGTTACGAGTATAGATTGTAAAAGTTGGGACCGTTTTCCTTGGAGAGTAGGAGGCTGAGAGCAGATTTAATAGAGATTTCCAAAATCTTGAGCAAGCTGGATAGAATAGGGAGAAGCTGGTCCTGCTTGTAAAAGGTATAAGAACAAGAGGGCATAGATTTAAAGTGACGTGCAAAAAAAAAGGAAGGGTGATGTGAGAAAAATGTTAGCACAGTGAGTAGGCCGAGTGTGGAATATATTGCCTGGAAATGTGGTGGAGGCTGGTTCAATTGAGGCATTCAAGAAAGCATTGTATGATTAAATGCATAAAAATAGTGTGAAAAGGTGTGGGAGAAAAAGCAGATTTGCACGATGTTTGTTTGAAAAGCAAATGCATGAATATCCATAGCTCTGCAAGTAGATTTCCCACAAGGGCCCATCCTATTTCCTTTTGGAACCAATCTTTGTCTCCTGCTTCCACCACCCTCCTCAGCAGTCAGTTACTGAATCAGTCATTACCACTCACTGTGTAAAAAAAGCTCTCCCTCAGATCTGATTTATGACGCTAAAGAAAACAGGAACGGAGTAAGCCATTTGGCCCCTCAGGCCTGCTCTGCCATTTAACAATTGCAAAACCAGTTTCCTGCAATAGCTTCATATCTTTTAATTATTTAATTTGAAGAGTAAGAAAATTAAGTAGAAAAATGCATTGGATAATTTGATGGGATTGAAGGCTGACAAATCCCCAGAGCTTGATAATCTATATACAAGAGTACATTTTTTCTTCAGTTGTGGAACTTGGGCATCGCTGGCTGGCCAGTATTTATCGCTTGTCTCTAGTTGCCCTTGAGAAGGTGATGGTGGGCTGCCTTCTTGAACCACTGCAGTCCATGGCCTGTAGGTTGACCCATTATGCTCTTACTGAGGGAATTCCAAGATTCTGATTGCAGAGACAGTGAAAAAATAGCAATATTTTTCGAAATCAGAATGGCAAATGACTTGGAAAAGAACTTGCATGCGATGGAGTTCCCTTGTACTTGCTGCTCATGTCCTTCTGATGGAAGTGGTTGTGGATCTGGAAGGTGCTGTCTAAGGATCTTTGGTGAATTTCTGCAATGCATCTTGAAGATAGTATATGGTGCTTCTACTGAGTATCGGTGGAGGCAGCAGTGGATGCTTGTGGATGTAATGCCAATCAAGTGGACTGTTTTACCTTAGATGGTGTCAGGCTTCTCAACTATTTTTGGAGCTACACCCATCCAAGCAAGTGGGGAGTATTCCACCACACTCCTAACTCCTGATGAAGGGCTTAGGCCCACTTTGATTCTCCTGCTACTTGGATGCTGCCTGACCTGCTGTACTTTTCCAGCACCACACTCTCGACACTCCTAACTGTGCCTTGTAGACGGTGAACAGGCTTTAGGGAATCAGAAGATGACTTACCTATTGCAGGATTCTTAACCTCTGATGCAACTCTTGTAGTGGCTTTGTGGTTTTTGCAAAGATCTGCAGATCATGTTGTGAACGAGGAAGCTGGTTAGCTCACCAAATGCTGGGTTATCATGCAGACATTTCATTACCATGCGGGGTAACATCATCAATGCAACTAACTTACCATTACAGGACAGGCCAACCAGAGACACGCAAGGTAACTCTTGGAAGCCTGGTTTTCAGGATGATGGATTCAAGATTGCTGACACCATTGAATGTCATGGGGCAGTGGTTCGATTTTGTTTTATTGCAGATGGTCATTACTTGGCAGTTGTGAGGTGTGAATGTGACTTGCTGCTTTCAGCCTAAGTCTGGATATTGTCCAGATCTTGTTGCATTTGAACTGCTTCAGTATGAGTCATCATGAATGGTGCTGAACATTGTGCAACCATCGGCAAATATCCCCTTTTCTGGCCTTATGATGGAACAAAGGCCATTGGTGAAGCAGCTAAAGATGGTTGAGCTTAGGGCACTATCTTGAAGAACTCCTGCAGAACTGCCCAGAGTTAAAATGACTGACCTCCAACAGAGACAACCATTTTCTCAGTGCCCTGTGTAACTCCAATCAGTGGAGAGTTTGCCCACTGTTACCCTCTGCCAATTTTGCTTGTGCTCCTTGACGCCACACTTGGTCAACTGCAGCCATGATATCAAGGGCTGTCACTTTCACCTCACCTCTGGAATTCAGCTCTTTTGTCTATGAGCAAAGGAGAAAGTGGGGACTGCAGATGCTGGAGAGTCAGAGTTGAAAAGTGTGGCACTGGAAAAGCACAGCAGGTCACGTAGCATCCGAGGAACATTCATCAGGAAAGCCTGTTTTAACAAAGGCTGGAATGAGGTGAGGAACTAAGTGGCCATGATGAAACCCAAACAGGACGTCACAGAGCAATGCTGAACAGATGCATATTTAGATGTATTTTGTGGTGTTTCCCAGTTTTTATTCAGGGGTATATCTCAGTGTGCAATATGGTTTTTCCCAGCATATTTTGCTGTGTTTCCCATCTTATACTTATAAGTATTTTCCATTGTATATTTACAGATTTGTCAGTATATATTCTGATGTAAACTGAGGTTTTATCCAGCGCACATGAAGAATATTTCTCAGCATATATTTAGAAGTACATAGAACAATACATCGATGATGTCACTTCCGCCCCCATCATGGCCACGTCCGCCCCTCAGAAGTCCTCATGCACCACACGTAACATCACTTCCGCCCCCAACGTCATCGCTGACGTCACACGCTCAGTGACTTCCGCTCTCCCCATGTTCGCCACCACTTCTGCCCCCACCAACACCACTCACCTGCATACTGCTGACATGTCCCCCACAGATCCAACTGTCACCATCCCCGCCCCCCAGAACCCTGAGGGGAACATCACCCCTGCTCATGACTCCACCCATATTTCTCCTACCATCACGCCCACTCCAGTTACAGACTCCGCCCCACTCCCAGCTCCAGCCATACCCCAGGTCCTAGCTCCCTGCCAAGTTTTCACCATCCCCCCAGACCTCCCCCTTACTGAGGACAAACAATCTGTCCTCAGCAAAGGCCTTACCTTTATCCCCCTCCATCCACGCATCAATGAATTTAATATGCATCGTGTTGTTGAACATTTCTTCCGCCGCCTCCACCTCCAAGCTTACTTTTACAATCAGGATTCCCGCCTACCTTCCGAGGACCGCTTCACTCACCTCCAACATGCTCCATCCACCTGGACACCCCGCGCTGGCCTATTACCCGGCCTCGACCTCTTCATTTCCAACTACCGCCGAGACATTAACTGCCTCAACCTGTCCAGCTCCCTTCCCCACTCCAACCTCTCACCCTCACAACACGCAGCCCTCCACTCCCTCTGCTCCAATCCTAACCTCACCATCAAGCCAGCGGATAAAGGGGGTGCAGTGGTAGTTTGGCGCACTGACCTCTACACTGCCAAAACCAGACGGCAACTCGAAGACACCTCTTCATACCACCCTCTCGACCATGACCCCACCCCCCATCACCAAACCATCATCTCCCAGACCATACAGAACCTCATCACCTCAGGAGCTCTCCTATCCACGGCTTCCAACCTTGTATTCTGGGAACCCTGCATTGCCTGATTCTACCTCCTTCCCAAGATCCACAAGCCTGACCACCCGGCCAACCCATTGTCTCAGCATGCTCCTGCCCCACCGAACTCATCTCTACGTACTTCGACACTGTCCTATCCCCTAGTCCAGGAACTCCCCACATACATTCGAGAGACCACCCACGCCCTCCACGACTTCTGTTATCCAGGCCCCCAACGCCTCATCTTCACCATGGACATCCAATCCCTTTTCACCTCCATTCGCCATGACCAGGGCATCCAAGCCCTCCATTTTTAACTCTTCCGATGTCCCCAACAGTACCATTCCACTGACACTCATTCGTTTGGCTGAATTGGTCCTCATCCTTAACAATTTCACCTTCAAAACCTCTCACTTCCTCCAGACCAAAGGGGTCTCCTCTGTGGGACCCAGCTATGACTGTCTCTTTGTCAGCTACGTAGAACAGTCCATCTTCCGTAGTTACACCAGCACCACTCCCCACCTCTTCCTCAGCTACATTGATGACTGCATCGGCACCACCTCGTGCTCCCATGAGGAGGTTCAGCAGTTCACTAACTTCACAAACACATTCCACCCCGACCTTAAACTCACCTGGACCATCTCTGACACCTCCCTCCCCTTCTTGGACCTCTCCATCTCCATTAATGACGACTGACTTGACAGTGACTTTTTTTTTTACAAACCCACTGACTCCCACAGCTACCTGGATTACACCTCTTCCCACCTTACCTCCTGCAAAAATGCCATCCCATATTCCCAATTCCTCTGCTTCCGCCATATCTGCTCCCAGGAGGACCAGTTCCAACACAGAACACACCAGATGGCCTCCTTCCTTAGAGACACAATTTCCCTTCCAATGTGGTTGAAAATGCCCTCCAACGCATCTCATCCACATCCCATCCATTTCCTGCACCTCCACCCTCAAACCCCATCCCTTCAACCGTAACAAGGACAGAACCCCCCGGTCCTCACTTTTCACCCTACCAACCTTCGCATAAACTGCATCATCTGCCAACATTTCCGCCATCTCCAAACGGACCCCAACACCAGAGATATATTTCCCTCCCCACCCCTTTCCGCTTTCCACAAAGATCGTTCCCTCCGTGACTACCTGGTTAGGTGCACGCCCCCTAACAACCCACCCTCCCATCCTGGCACCTTCCCCTGCCACCGCAGGAATTGCAAAACCTGCACCCACACCTTCTCCCTCACCTCAATCTAAGGCCCCAAAGGAGCCTTCCATATCCAAAGTTTCAAGCTCCATTCCTATGAAGGGCTTTTGCCCAAAACGTCGATTTTCCTGCTCCTCGGGATGCTGCCTGACCGGCTGTGCTTTTCTAGCACCACTCTAATCTAAACTCTGGTTTCCAGCATCTGTAGTCCTCACTTTTGCCATAGAACAATACATTAGAGCAATAGGCCCAAAAGGAGAAGCTGCCAGAAAAGCTCAGCAGGTCTGGCAGCATCTGTGAAGAGCAATCAAAGTTAACGTTTCAAGTCCGGTGACCTCAGAACCAGAAAGGGTCACCAGACCCCAAGCATGAACTTTGAATTCTCTTCACAGATGCTGCCAAACCTGCTGAACTTTTCCAGCAACTTGCATTTGTTTCTGATTTACAGCATCCACAGTTCTTTTGATTCTTATTTTTTATAGAGGAACAGGCCCTTTGGCCCACGATGTTGTGCCGAGCATGACGCCAAATTAAACTAACCCCTTCTGCATGCCCATGACCCATATCCTTACATTCCTTCTTTATTCATGTGCTTATGTAAAAGTCCCCATCATATCTGCCTCCACCACAACCCCTGGCAGCATGTTCCAGGCACCTACCACTGTCTAAAAGCAAACTTGCCCCTCATGTCTCCTTTGGACTTTCCCTCTCTTCCATTAAATGCATGCCCCTTTTTATTAGACATTTCAACTCTGAGAAAAAGATTCTGACCATCAACCCTTTTTATAGATGTTTATCAGGTCTGCCCCAGCCTCCACTGGTTCAGGTAAAACAACCCAAGTCTGTCTAGACTTTCCTTATAGCTCATACCTGCTAATCCAGGCAGCATCCTGGTAAAACCTGTTCTGCACCCTCTCCAAAACCTCCACGTCATTCCTGTAACGTGGTGACCAGAATTGAACGCAATACTCCAAACGTGCCGAAATAAAAATTTTTATAAAGCAACTATGATGTTCAAGAGTTCATTTGCTCTGCTGATATGCAAGAAATTGAAAGTCCTGAGGGTAGGGTGGTGTGTCTTTGTCTTATGGTGGAATGTGGGAGGTTTACTTTCCCATCCCTTGTCATTGAGAGCCATTTGCATCATCATCATCTATTCAGAAATCAGTTGGAACATTGCAATTGAAATTCTGACCACACCCTATAGTTACAAAAAAAATACAATTCACACCAGATCTGACCATGAAGGGATAGAGTTATAGAGATTTACAGCATGGAAACAGACCCTTCGGTCCAACCCCACGCCGACCAGATATCCCAACCCAATCTAGTCCCACCTGCCAGCATCCAGTTCATATCCTTCCAAAGCCTTCCTATTCATATACCAATCCAAATGCCTTTTAAATGTTGCAATTGTACCAGCCTCCACCACTTCCTCTGGTAGCTCATTCCATACACGTATCACCCTCTATGTGAAAACGTTGCCCCTTAGGTCTCTTTTATATCTTTCCTCTCTCACCCTAAACCTATGCCCTCTAGTTCTGGACTCCCCCACCTCAGGGAAAAGACTTTGTCTATTTATCCTATCCATACCCCTCATAATTTTGTAAACCTCTATAAGGTCATCCCTCAGCCTCCGACGCTCCAGGGAAAACAGCCCCAGCCTGTTCAGCCTCTCCCTATAGCTCAAATCCTCCAACCCTAGCAACATCCTTGTAGATATTTTCTGAACCCTTTCAAGTTTCACAACATCTTTCCGATAGGAAGGAGACCAGAATTGCACGCAATATTCCAACAGTGGCCTAACCAATGTTGATTCGCATTACATTGGATCTGGAGATGAAGTGGTCACTGCATCATATCTTGAGTGGCATGTGACTGTGAGGGAGTGGCTGGGGTTGACTTGAGCAGCATGTGACTGTAGGGAGTGGCCAGAGTACCTGTAAGCATTACAAACTGACCTGTATAAAGGGGATGTGTTTTCTTTGTTCGGGGCCTCTTTGACTCGACTTTGCACACCTGCGAGGAGGGTTGGGGATTGGGGCGGGGGTCACCTAATTTGTATGGTCTTTGATAAACTTTAACTGTTTGCAGAAGTTGGTGTGTGCAAATTGCATCTCGGGATGCGAAACCTCGAGAAAAGAACCTAACACAGCAACATGACATCCTGACTCTCGTACTCAATTCTTCAACCAATAAAAACAAACAAGTCATATGCCTTCTTTGCCACCCTATTCACTTGCGTGGCCACTTTCAAGGAGGTCTGGAATAGGACACCAAGATTGCTCTGTACATCAATGCTATTAAGGTTCCTGGCATTAACTGTATACTTTCTTTTAACATTTGATCTCCCAAAATGCAATATTTCACATTTATCCAGATTAAATTCCATCTGCAAATTCCCTACCCATAACTGTAACTGATCCATATCTCGTTGTATCCTTTGACAACCTTCCACACTATCCACAATTCCCCTGACGTTTGTGTCATCAGCAAACTTACTAACCCACCCATCTTTATTTTCATCCAAATCACGTAGATCACAAATAGCAGAGGTTCCAGTACAGATCCCTGCAGAACACCACTAGTCACTGACCTCCAGCCAGAAAAACACCCTTCCACTACCCTCTGTTTTTCTATGGGCAAGCCAATTCTGTATCTAAACAGCCAAGTCACCATGGATCACATGCATCTTCTTGAAAAGCCTGTGAGGGATTTTGTTGAAAGCCTTACTAAAATCCATGTCGACACCATCCACTGCTCCACCATCAACCATCGTCATGACCTACTCAAAACAATCAATCAAGTTAGTAAGACATGACTTGTCCTGCACAAAGCCATGCTGACTGTCCCTAATTAGGTCATGTTTTTCCAAATGCGCATAAATCCTATCCCTAAGAATGCTCTTCAATAGGTTCCCAACCACTGGTGTGAGACTCACCAGTCTATACTTTCCTGGATTGTCCCTATTTCCCTTCTTGAACAGAGGAACAATATTAGCTACTTGCCAGTCCTCAGGGACCTCTCCGGTGGCTAGAGAGGATACAAAGATCTTGATCAACCCCTCAGCAATCTTTTCTTGGTGTCTCTCAATAACCTGGTGTAGATACCATCGGGCCCTGATAACATGTTCTTCAAGAGACCTAACACCATTTATTCCTGACCTCAAAATGCTGATAATGCTGGACAGGTTTGACTCACTGAGGTAAGGAAGGGATGGTAGGTTGAACTTTAGGTGATAAGGGATGTGGAACATCTAGAGGAAGAAGGAAGCTTATTTAAGGTTGAGGAAGCAAGGATCAGACAGCGCTTTAAAGGGTTACAAAGTAGTCAGGAGGGAACTGAAGAATGGAGTTGGGACAGCAATAAAGGGGCATAAAAAAGCTTTAGCAAGTAGGATTAAGGAAAACCCTAAGGCATTCTACACTTATGTGAGGAACAAGATGGCCAAAGTGAGAGTAGGGTCGATCAGGGATAATGGAGGGAACTTGTGTCTAGAGTCAGAGGAAGTAAGGGAGGTCTTTAATGAATACTCTGCTTCAGTATTCACTACTGAGAGGGACCTTGACGTTTCTGAGGACAACATGAAACAGACTGATATGCTCGAACAGGTTGATGCTAATAAGGAGGTGTTGAAAATTTTAAAAAAACAGAAGGATAGATAAATCCCCTGGGCCAGAGGATTACTTGGAAAAATATAGTTTGATTAGAGATGGTCAGTCATGCCTCACATACCCTATTGAATTCTTTGAGGATGATGTGACAAAACACATTGATGAAGGTAGAGAAGTGGATGTGGCATACATGGATTTTACCAACGCATTTGTTAAGGTTCCCGAAGGTAAGCTTATTTAGAAAGTAAGGAGCCATGGGATACAGGGAAATCTGGCTGTCTGCATACAGACTTGGCTGGCCCATAGAAGACAGAGGGTGGTGATAGATGGAAAGCATTCAGCCTGGAACTCAGTGACCAGTGCTGTTCTGCAGGGATCAGTTCTGGGACCTCTGCTCTTTGTGATTTGTATAAATGACTTGGATGAGGAAGTGGAAGTGTGGGTTAGTAAGTTTGCCGATGACACGAAGGTTGGAGGAGTTGTGGGTAGTGTGGAAGGCTGTTGTAGGCTGCAATGGGACATTGACAGGATGCAGAACTAGGCTGATAAGTGGTTAATGGCGTTCAACCTGGAAAAGTGATTCACTTTGGAAGGTCAAATTTGAATGCAGAGTACAGGGTTAAAGGCAGGATTTTTTGCAGAGTGGAGGAACAAAGGGAACTTGGGATCCATGTCCATAGATCCCTCAAGTAGAGAGCGTTGTTAAGAAGGCATATGATGTCTTGGCTTTTATTAGCAGGTGAATTGAGTTTAAGCGCAGCAAGGTTATGGTGGAGTTCTATATAGCCTTGGGTAGACCACACTTGGAATAGTGTGTTCAGTTCTGGTCGCCTCATTTTAGGAAAGACGTGGAAGCTTTAGAGAGGGTACAGAGGAAATTTCCCAGGATGCTACCTGGACTGGAAGGCATGTCTTATGAAGAAAGGTTGAGGAAGCTAGGGCTTTTCTTATTGGAATAATGGAGGATGAGATAGAGGAATACAAGATGCGGCACGGTGGCTCAGTGGTTAGCACTGCTGCCTCACAGCACCAGGGTCCCAGGCTCGATTCCAACCTTGGGTGACTGTCTGTGTGGAGTTTTCACATTCTCCCAGTGTCTGCGTGGGTTTCCTCCGGGTGCTCCAATTTCCTCCCACAGTCCAAAGATGTGCAGGTTAGGTGAATTGGCCATGCTAAATTGCCCATACTGTTAGCTGCATTAGTCAGAGGGAAATGGGTCCGGGTGGGTTACTCTTCGAAGGGTCAGTGTGGACTTATAGAACATAGAACATCGAAAAATACAACACAGGACAGGCCCTTTGGCCCTCGACGTTGCGCCGATCCAAGCCCACCTAACCTACACTAGCCCACTATCCTCCATATGCCTATCCAAGGCCCTTTTAAATGCCCATAATGAGGGAGAGCCAACCACTGCTACTGGCAGGACATTCCATGAACTCACGACTCACTGAGTAAAGAATCTACCCCTAACATTTTTCCTATACCTACCACCCCTTAATTTAAAGCTATGCCCCCTCGTAATAGCTGATTCCATACGTGGAAAAAGGTTCTCATGGTCAACCCTATCTAAACCCCTAATCATCTTGTACACCTCTATCAAGTCACCCCTAAACCTTGTTTTCTCCAATGAAAATAGCCCCAGGTGCCTCAGCCTTTTCTCATACGATCTTCCTACCATACCAGGCAACATCCTGGTAAACCTCCTCTGCACCCGTACCAGTGCCTCCACATCCTTCCTATAGTATGGCGACCAAAACTGCACACAATACTCCAGATGAGGCTGCACCAGAGTCTTATAAAACTGCAACATGACCTCAGGGTTCCGGAACTCAATTCCTCTACCAATAAAAGCCAGTACGCCATATGCCTTCTTCACCGCACTATTTACCTGGGTGGCAACTTTCAGAGATCTGTGTACATGGACACCAAGATCCCTCTGCTCATCCACACCAACAAGTAGCCGACCATTAGCCCAGTACCCCGTCTTTTTGTTACTCTTACCAAAGTGAATCACCTCACACTTACCTACATTGAACTCCATTTGTCACCTTTCTGCCCAGCTCTGCAACCTATCTATATCCCACTGTAACCTGACACATCCTTCCTCACTGTCTACAACTCCACCGACTTTCGTATCATCCGCAAA
>NC_057722.1:84019838-84023377 GCF_004010195.1 Chiloscyllium plagiosum | reverse complement strand
TGCTGCTCTTAGCTTTCTCTTCAGGTCCTTCCTGGCTACCTTATAACTCTCAATCGCCCCAATTGAACCTTCACGTCTCATCTTGAGATAGGCCGCCCTCTTCCATTTAACAAGGGATTCCAATTCTTTATTAAACCAGGCTCCCTCACACGACCCTTTCCTCCCTGCCTGACAGGTATATACTTATCAAGGACACTCAATAGTTTCTCCTTGAACAAGCTCCACATATCAATTGTGCCCATGCCTTGAAGCCTACTTTTCCAAGGCACGCATCCTAGGTCGTGCCTCACCGCATCATAATTTCCCCGCCCCCAGCTATAACTCTTGCCCTGCAGTGCACACTTATTCCTCTCCATCACTAGAGTAAAAGTCACCGAATTGTGGTCACTGTCCCCAAAGTGCTCATCTACCTCCAATTCTAACACCTGGCCTGGTTCGTTACCCAGAACCAAATCCAGTATGGCCTCAACTCTTGTTGGCCTGTCTACATATTGTGTCAGGAAACCCTCCTGCACACATTAGACAAATACCGACCCATCTAACGAACTCGAGCTATAGCTTTCCCAGTCTATATATGGAAAGTTAAAGTCCCCCATAACAACCACCCTATTACATTCACTCTTCTCCTGAATCATCCTCGCAATCCTTTCTTCTACATCTCTGGGACTATTAGGAAGCCTGTAGAAAACTCCTAACAGGGTGACCTCACCTTTTCTATTCCTAACCTCAGCCCAAACTACCTCAGATGGCGAGTCTTCATCCATCGTCCTTTCCACCGCTGCAATACTTGTTGGGCCAAAGGGCCTGTTTCCATGCTGTAGGAAATCTAATCTAAAAGATGATGAGAGGCAAAGATAGGGTGAATAACCAGAGACTTATTCCAGTGGTGGAAATGTCTATCACAATGGGACACAATTTTACAGTGATTGGAGGAAGGTTCTGGGGAGATGACATAGAATAGAATAGAATAGACATAGAATCCGTATAGCGTGGAAACAGGTCATTCGGCCCAACAAACCCACACTGACCTTCCAAAGAGTAACCCACCCAGACCCATTCCCCTACCCTATTATTCTACATTTACCCCTGATTAATGCACCTAATCTAAACATCCCTGAATACTATGGGCAATTTCACATGGCCAATTCACCTAACTGCACATCTTCGGAATGTGGGAGGAAATCAGAGGACCCGGAGGAAACCCACGCAGGCACAGGGAGAACTCCACACAGACAGTCACCTGAGGTTGGAATGAACATGGTTCCCCAGCGCTGCTACCCATAAGCCACTGAGATTTCAGAAGCAAGATCGTTACACAGAGTACTTGGAATGCACTGCCAGCGGTGGTAGTAGAGTCAGATACATTAGGGACAATTAAGCGACTCTTGGATAGGCACATAGAACATAGTGCAATGAAGGGCATGTAGGTTAGTCTGATTTTAGGGTAGGATAAAAGGCTGGCACAACATTAGGAGCTGAAGGGCCTGTACTGTTGTATGTTCTACATTAATATTGGGGCAGTTAACGTCACCACTCCGACAACCCTGTTGTTTTTGCATCTTACCATAATTTGTGTATATATTTGTTCCCCAATGTCTCAGTGGCTGTTATGGGGGCCTACAATATAATCCCATTAGAGTGATTGCACTCATGTTATTTTTGAACTCTACCTGTATTATTTCAGTTGAACAGTAAGGCAATATGGGCAGAGCTCAGAAATAGGAAGCATGCGATAACAATGTTGGGGCTGTACTACAGGCCTCCCAACAGCAAACGTAAGATAGAGGTACAAACATGTAGAGAGATCATAGAAAGGCATAGGAGCAACAGGGTGGTGATAATAGGAGATTTTCATTTTCCCAACATTGACTGGAAATTCACTTAGTGTTAGAGGATTGGATGGAGCAGAATTTGTATGGAACATCAGGGGGGGTTTCTAGAGTAGTACATAAAGGGAAGGAGCCATACTGGCCCCAATGTTGAAGAATGAGCCCAGCCAGGTGGTTGAAGTTTGAGTGGGGGATTACTTTGGGAATAGTAATCACGATTCCATAAGTTTTAGAATATTCATGGACAAAGATGAAAGTGGTCCAAAAGGAAGAGTGCTAAATTGGGGGAAGGCCTTCATCAGAGGAGGTTTTGAGTACAAGAGTTGATAGGTCATGTTACAATGAGAGGTTGGAAAGAAAGCGGTTGAGGGGCGACCTGAATGAGGCCTACAAAATCTGACCTGCTGCGCTTTTCCAGCAACACATTTTCAGCTACAAAATCATGACAGTTGTCGACAGGGTAGATAGCAAGAAACATTTTCCCATAGTGGAGGACTCAATTACTAGGGGTTACGAGTTCAAAGTGATAGGGGAAAAGTTTAGGGGACATATAAGTGGAAAGTTCTTTACGCAGATGGTGGTGGATGCCTGGAATGCATTGCCAAAGGAGGTGGTAAGGGTGGGAATGATAGCGTCATTTAAGATGTATCTGGACAGATACATGAATGGACAGGGAGCAAAGTGATACAGATCCTTCGAAGATAGACGGCAGATTTAGATAGAGGATATGGATCATAGATCATAGAACGTAGAACATAGAACAATACAGCACAGAACAGGCCCTTCGGCCCACGATGTTGTGACAAACATTTGTCCTAGCTTAAGCACCCATCCATGTACCTATCCAATTTCTGCTTAAAGGTCACCAATGATTCTGACTCTGCCACTCCCACAGGTAGCGCATTCCATGCTCCCACCTCTCTCTGGGTAAAGAACCTACCCCTGACATTCCCCCTATACCTTCCACCCTTCACCTTAAATTTATGTCCCCTTATAACACTCTGTTGTACCCGGGGAAAACGTTTCTGACTGTCTACTCTGTCTATTCCCCTGATCATCTTATAAACCTCTATCAAGTCACCCCTCATCCTTCGCTGTTCCATGAGAAAAGACCTAGCAATCTCAACCTATCCTCGTACGACCTATTCTCTATTCCAGGCAACATCCTGGTAGATCTTCTCTGCACCCTCTCCAAAGCTTCCACATCTTTCCTAAAGTGAGGCGACCAGAACTGCACACAGTACTCCAAATGTGGCCTAACCAAGGTCCTATACACCTGTAACATCACTTCAGGACTCTTGAATTCAATCCCTCTGCTAATGAACGCTAATACACCATAGGCCTTCTTACAAGCTCTATCCACCTGAGTGGCGACTTTCAAAGATCTATGAATATAGACCCCAAGATCCCTCTGCTCCTCCACCTTACTAAGAACCCTACCGTTAACCCTGTATTCCGCATTCTTATTTGTCCTTCCAAAATGGACAACCTCACACTTGACAGGGTTGAACTCCATCTGCCACTCCTCAGCCCAGCTCTGCATCATATCTAAGTCCCTTTGCAGCCAACAACAGCTCTCCTCACTATTCACAACTCCACCAATCTTCGTATCGTCTGCAAATTTACTGACCCACCTTTCGACTCCCTCATCCAAGTCATTAATAAAAATTACAAACAGCAGAGGACCCAGAACTGATCCCTGCGGAACTC
>NC_057722.1:84010066-84018392 GCF_004010195.1 Chiloscyllium plagiosum | reverse complement strand
TTATGTTAGCCTCCTTCTTCCTCTTTACCAGACATTCAAGCTCTCTCGTCAACCAAGGCTCCCTCACACGACCATTTCTTTCCTGCCTGATAGGTACATATATATCATGGACACGTCGTATCTGCTCTTTGAAGAAGTTCCACATTTCCACCACATCCTTCCCTGACATCCTATGCTCCCAACGTATGCTCCTCAAATCCTGCCTTACAGCATCGTAATTTCCCTTCCCCCAATTATAAAATCTACCTTGTTGTGCGCACCTATCTCTCTCCATAACCAAGGTGAAAGTCACAGAATTGTGGTCACCATCACCAAAATGTTCACCCATTAACAAGCCCACCACTTGTCCCGGTTCATTACCGAGTACCAAATCCAATATGGCCTCCCCTCTGGTTGGACAATCTACATACTGAGTTAGAAAAATTTCCTGGACACACTGCACAAACACTGCCCCATCCAATCTACTTGATCTAAAGAGCTTCCAATCAATATTTGGGAAGTTGAAATCGGCCATGATTACTACCCTGTGGCTTCTGCACCTTTCCAAAATCTGTTTCCCAATCTGTTTCTCCACATCTCTGCTGCTATTGGGGGGCCTATAGTAAACACCCAACAAGGTGACTGCTCCTTTCCTATTTCTGACTTCAGCCCATACTACCTCCAAAGGCAGATCCCTCTCGAACTGCCTTTCTGCAGCCATTATACCATTTCTAAATAGCAACGCCACCCCACCCTCCTTTTTTACCACCCTCCCTAATCTTACTGAAACATCTACAACCAGGAGCCTCCAACAACCATTCCTGTCCCTCTTCTATCCACATTTCCGTGATGGCTACATCGTAGTCCCAGGTACCGATCCACGCCTTAAATTCACCCACTTTATTTCTGATACTCCTTGCGTTGAAGTATACACACTTGAACCCATCTCTGCGTCCGCAAGTATTCCCTGTCAGTGCTACCTTCTCCACAGCCTACATTCTTGGACATCCTGACAAACAGCTAGCCTACTTTTTTTTAGATTAGATTAGATTAGATTACTTACAGTATGGAAACAGGCCCTTCGGCCCAACACGTCCACACCGCCCCGCCGAAGCGCAACCGACCCATACTCCTACATCTACCCCTTACCTAACACTACGGGCAATTTAGCATGGCCAATTCACCTGACCTGCACATCCTTGGACTGTGGGAGGAAACTGGAGCACCCGGAGGAAACCCACGCAGACACGGGGAGAATGTGCAAACTCCACACATTCAGTCGCCTGAGGCAGGAATTGAACCAGGGTCTCTGGCGCTGTGAGGCAGCAGTGCTAACCACTGTGCCACCGTGCTGCCCACTACTTGCTGGACTACAAGTCCGGATCCCATCCCCCTGCCAAAGGATCGGCACAGGGTTGGAGGGCCGAAGGTCCTATTCCTGTGCTTTAATGTTTTTTGTTTATTCTTTGGATGAGACCGCCAGTAAAAGCGGCACCGTGGCACAGTGGTTAGCACTGCTGCCTCTCAGCGCCAGAGACCCGGGTTCAATTCCTGCCTCAGTCGACTGACTGTGTGGAGTTTGCACATTCTCCCCGTGTCTGCGTGGGTTTCCTCCGGGTGCTCCAGTTTCCTCCCACAGTCCAAAAATGTGCAGGTTAGATGAATTGGACATGCTAAATTGACCGTAGTGTAAGGTGAAGGGGTAAATATAGAGGAATGGGTCTGGGTGGGTTGCTCTTTGGAGAGTCGGTACGGACTTGTTGGGCCGAACACTGTAAGTAATCTAAATATCCCTTTACTCCAGTACATCTTCTGAGTGCAGCTGCGCCATTCTCCCCTGATCAATATAATTCCTTCATCCCTTTCACCTCCCTCTCTGCCTCATTTAAAACATCAAAACCCTGGAACGTTGAGCAGCCAGTTCTGCCCCTCTCTCAACCAGGTCTCTGTAATGGCCATAACGTCATATTCCCCATGTACTGATGCAGGCTCTAAGCTCATCTGCCTTACCCATAATACTCCTTGTGTTGAAATAAACACACTTCAGCCATGCAACGTGACTGTGTTCATTAACCTGTCCTTGCTTTCAGACTTTCTGGTCATAACATCTACGTTGCCCTCAATCTCTCCACTTGCGGATCTGCTGATCTGGTCCCTGCCACTAGTTTAACCCCTTCTGAGTAGCACGAATGATCTTCCCTGTAAAGACTTTTGTTCCCTTCCAGTTTAGGTGCAACACCACATCCCCCCGCTCTCCCCCCCACACTTCCCCACCCCACTCTACCCACCCATTGCTCCCCAATTCCTCCCCCCCACCCCAGACTTGATTCCATCATTGCACAACCACCTGATGAAGCAGCAGTACTTCGAAAGCTAGTGCTTCTAAATAAACCTGTTGAACTACAACCTGGTGATGTGTGATTTTTTTAAGATAGACACATGGCAATATAATGCTTTGCTATAACAGAAACCTGGCAAAATTGGCAACTCAATATCTCTGGATATAGAATTTTCAGGCGGGATAGAGATATTGACCATAAAAGGAAGGGGAGGTAGCAGTATTGGTTAAAGCGTCAATTATAGTTGTCAGAAGAGAAGATATGGAGTTGTTGGTCAGTTCGCCAAGCCGGTTAATTTTTTTTGCAAATGTTTCATTCCCCCTTCTGAGTGATATCTTCAGCGCTGTGTAGCCTCCGAATGAAGCGAACCGACCAACAACTCCAACCACAACCCGAGCTACAGATGTTCACAAAAACCTTAAAGGGAAGATATTCTAAATGGGTTAACAAATGAGGCTTTATGGGTTGATCTGAGGAATAAAAACAGGGAAATCACACTACTAGGGAGTATACGATATAGACGTACTACAGCTTGCTATGGCAACTGCTCTGCCCAAGACTGCTAGAAATTGTGAATGCAGCCTATTATATCACGAAAACCAGCCTTCCTGCTGTATATCTCTATGACTCCGTCTAAACTTCCAGCTGCCTTTGGAAAGCAGCCAACATAATTAATGACTCCTCTCACCCCAGCTATATCTTTTCCAACCTCTTCCATTGGGCAGAAGATACCAGCTTGAAAATACAAAGTAACGTATTCAAGAACAGCTTCTTTCCCACTGTTATCAGACTTATGAATGGACTGCTTTCTCTGCATCTTTTCTGAAGCTGTAACACTATATTCTGTACTCTGTTCTATTATCCTGATGTACTTACATCAGGTATGATGTAAATTTTGCAAAATTGAAAAAAGATTTGACAGATGTGAGCTATACAGGACTGCTAATGGATAAAATCAGTGGCAAACCAGTGGGAGGCACTAAAAGATGGGCACAAAGCAGACATGTCCCGTTCAAAAATAAGAATGGCACTGCCAAATCTAGACTCCCATGGTTGTCTCGAAAAATGCAGGGCAAGTTTAAATGAGAAAAAGGAAGCCATTCTAAGGAAGGGTCACTGGACCCAAACGATGAACTCTGATTTCTCTCCAAGAATGCTACTAGAACTGCTGAGCTTCTCCAGCAATTTCTGTTTCTAATTTCCAGCATCTACAGTTCTTTCGGTTTTCAAAATAAAGCTAAAGATCATCGCAAAAAACTCAACACTGCTGATAGCCTAGCAGAGTACAGACAGTGCTTAAAAATGTGTTGCTGGAAAAACGCAGCAGGTCAGGCAGCATCAAAGGAGCAGGAGAATCGACATTTCGGGCAGGAAGAAGAAGGGCTTACGTCCGAAACGTCGATTCTCCTGCTCCTTTGATGCTGCCTGACCTGCTGCGCTTTTCCAGCAACACATTTTTAAGCTCTGATCTCTAGCATCTGCAGTGCCCACTTTCTCCTCCGGAGTACAGACAGTGCAAGGAACAAGTCAAAAAAGAAATAAGGAAATCAAAGAAAGGGCATGAAAAAATATTAGCAAGCAAGACAAAGAAAACACAATGATATTTTGCCAGTATATAAAAATCAAAAGGATAGTGAAGGAAAAAGTGAGACCTATCAGAGATGGAGAACTTATGTGAAGGTGCGGAGGATATATGAAAAAGTTTAAATGAATTGTGTCTCTATTCGCAAAGGAAAGGGATTATGTGGATATGGTAATCAGAGTACCAGTATTGGACAAAATAATCACAATGAGAAAGGAAGCGTTGGAAGTGGTTCCTTTAAGTGGTTAAATCGCCAGGGCTGGATGGATTGTTCTCTCGGATGTTGAAAGAAGTCAGGGAACAAATAGCAGATGCTCTGAGGATTATTTTCCAATCATCACTAGACACAGGTGAGGTACCAGAGGACTGAAGAATGCAAATGTGATTCCGATATTCGAAAATGGTACAAAAGAAATGTCAAATAATTATAGTCTTACTTCAGTGGTGGGTTAGTTGTTAGGAGGAGAATGTGAGGTCTGCAGATGCTGGAGATCAAAGTTGAAACTTTATTGCTGGAACAGCACAGCAGGTCAGGCAGCATCCAGGGAACAGAAGATTCGACGTTTCGGGTAGACCAGTGAGTCTGATGTCAGTGGTAGGGAAGCTGCTAGAGAAGATATTGAGTGATAGGATCTATTCCCATTTGGAAGAAAATGGGCTTATCAGTGATGGGAAATATGGCTTTGTGCAGGGAAGGTCATGTCTTATTAAATTAATAGTATTCTTTGAGGAAGTGACTAAGTTCCCTCCAGCCCGGCACCGCCTTCCTGTCCTGCAGTCTTCTTCTTGTCCTCTCCGCCTCCATCCTACTCCGACCTATCACCCTCATCTTGACCTCTTTCCACCTATCACATTTCCAACGCCCCTCCTCCAAGTCCCTCCTCCCTACCTTTTATCTTCTCCTGCTGAACACTCTCTGCTCATTCCTGAAGAAGGGCCTGTGCCCGAAACGTCGAATCTCCTGTTCCCTGGATGCTGCCTGACCTGCTGTGCTGTTCCAGCAATAAAGTTAGTTGTTAGGATCAATTCCAATAGATCAGACAAATTGTCACTGAGAAAGCATGGACTAGTCAGTAACAGTTAGCATCGCTTTGTTATGGGAAGGTCATGCTTTACAAACTTGATTGTGTTCTTTGAGGAAGTGAGGAGGAGGAGGACCGACAAGGGTACTGCAATGGATTTTGGTTTAGGCATTTGACAAGGTCTCACATGACAGACTGGTCAAAAAAGTAAAAACGCATGGTATATAGGGTAAAGTGTCAAATTTAGTCTCGTCTTGGCTTAGTAACAGCATCTGCAGTCCTCACTTTCTCTTAGTAACAGAGAAGAATGGTTGATGGAGGGCCTTCTGAATGGAATGTTATTGCAAATGGTGGTCCACAGGGCTCAATGTTGGGACCCCTGCCGTTTGTTTGATGCATGAATGATTTGGATTTGAACATGGGGTGGGGACACAACTGGCAAATTTGTAGACAACGCAAAAATTGGCCATGTCGTGGATAGTGTTGAGGATAGCTGCAAACTCCAAAATGATAATATGTAGTTTGGTGGTGTGCACAGCAAATTGGCAGGAGTTCAATTCTGATAATGTGAGGTGAGGTCAAACAGTAAAAGGGAACATACTATAAACAGGAATATACCAAGAGGGGCAGAGATCCTGGTGTGTAAGTGCCCAGGTCCCTTAAGTTAGCAGTACAGATAGATAAAGTTGTAAAGAAGACATATTGAATGTTCCCCTTCATTAGCAGAATACAGAAGTAGGGAAAAATGATAAAACTGTACAAGACACTGGTGAGGCCACAACTAGTGTATTGTGCACCGTTCTGTCGCCACATTACAGAAGGGACACAATTACTGTGGAAAGCATGCAGAGAAGATTTAGATTAGATTACTTACAGATTAGATTAGATTAGATTACTTACAGTGTGGAAACAGGCCCTTCAGCCCAACAAGTCCACACCGCCCCGCCGAAGCGCAACCCACCCATACATTTACCCCTTACCTAACACTACGGGCAATTTAGCATGGCCAATTCACCTGACCTGCACATCTTTGGACTGTGGGAGGAAACCGGAGCACCCGGAGGAAACCCACGCAGACACGGGGAGAACGTGCAAACTCCACACAGTCAGTCGACCGAGGCGGGAATTGAACCCGGATCTCTGGCGCTGTGAGGCAGCAGTGCTAACCACTGTGCCACCGTGCCGCCCACAACTGTACTGGAACTGTACAGCCCACAAATTTACTGGAACTGTAGCTACAAAGGAGGGTGAGGGCAGGGGCGAGGGCGGGGGGCAGGGCTGTTTTCCTTGGAATAGAGAAGGCCAAAGGGTAACATGGTTGAGTTATATAAAATTTTGAGGGGTAGAGATAGAATAGACAGGAGGAACCAGTTTCTCTTGGCAGTGAGTTCAAAGACCAGGAGTAATAGATTCAAGCGAAATGACATAAGAATTAGAGAGGTCCTAAGGAAAAACATTTTTTAGCAGAGGGTGGTGGGTGTTTGGACTTTGCTGCCCGAGGTGACGTGGTGGAGGCAGAAACCTGAAACTTTTTCGAAAAGGATCTGCATCTAAAGTGCTGTAAAAGCTGCAGGGCTATGGGCCGTATGGAGGAAAATGGGATTAGAAAGGGCATCTCGGTGTCTTTGGGACAGCATGGAAGAGATGGGCTGAATGGCCACCTTGTGTGCTGTATCATATCTCCGGTTCTATGAGTATCTCTCGGTGTACACTTCGATATACATTGTTGGTGTTTCCCGGTGTATTTATTCACAACGTATTGGTGTACGCTATGGGATTCCCGGTGATATCCATAGTTAAGGTGTATTGTTGCACTCCGTGGTGTTTCCCAGCGTACATTTATATTTATATTTACCGTATATTGTCGGCCTGTGTTGCTGCTGTTACTGGTCCTGACCCAAAACGGCGCGCGCACTCTAACCCCCCCGAGGACTTTCCGATGACGATCCGTATACATCAGACGCCGGCGAACGTCATTGCGTCCCGACGGAAGCCTCGAAGGCAGAGAGAGGCAGCATTGTTGTGAACAGAAAACAACTCGAAACGTTAGCTTGCTGTCTGTCTGTGGGTACTGCCTGACCCATTGCGATCTCTAGTATCGTCGGAATTTTTCTGAGGCTTAACGGACGCGAAACGATACCTTTGATTTCTACCCACAGATGATACAAGACCTGCTGAGCTTCTCTGTCAATTTCTTTTTTTTTGTTTCAGAATTTTACTGATTGCTTTAATAGTCTTTGTGAGGGGGTCTCAATGAATGAGTTATTAGTGTCTTATAGAAGAATACAGCGCAGTACAGGCCCTTTGGCCCTCGATGTTGCGCCGATCCAAGCCCACCTAACCTATACTAACCCACTATCCTCCATATACCTATCCAATGCCCGCTTAAATGCCCATAATGAGGGAGAGTCCACCACTGCTACTGGCAGGGCATTCCATGAACTTACGACTCGCTGAATGAAGAACCTACCCCTAACTTCAGTCCCATATCTACCCCCCCTTAATTTAAAGCTATGCACCCTTGTAATACCCGACTCCATACGCAGGAAAAGGTTCACACTGTCAACCCTATCTAACCCCCTAATCATCTTGTACACCTCAATCAAGTCACCCCTAAACCTTCTTTTCTCTAATGAAAACAGCCCCAAGTGTCTCAGTCTTTCCTCATACGATCTTCCTTCCATACCAGGCAACATCCTGGTAAACCTCCTCTGCACCCGTTCCAGTGCCTCCACATCCTTCCTATAGTATGGCGACCAAAACTGCACACAATATTCCAGATGCGGCCGCACCAGAGTCTTATACAACTGCATCATGACCTCAGGACTCCGGAACTCAATTCCTCTACCAATAAAAGCCAGTACGCCATATGCCTTCCTCACCGCACTATTTACCTGGGTGGCAACTTTCAGAGAACTGTGTACATGGACACCAAGATCCCTCTGCTCATCCACACTACAGCTTTGCTCCCAGATGTTGCCCAGAGGGAGAGAGTTTCACTCTGAAATTGACAGGGCTACCTTCACGTTGAGACGTCCACAATGGGTTGGGGACGCATTGCCCCTGCGCTGCCCTGCAGCTGAGGCACATGGGGAGGGGAGGACACTTTGCAAACTCCTTTCGATCTCCACCACGTCAATGTGGTTTGAGTTCAAGCAAAGCACGGGGTTTAATTTTAGCTTTACACTCTCAGAATCCAACACTCTGTGAATCCAACACTTTACTCCCCACTCCACTCCATGGAAATACCGATTTGAGAGACTCTAGAGTTGGAGTTGCTACCATACCTGCTGTAAGGCGTTTGGTAGAAGCTGTTTATTTTAATGAACCATTTCAATTCAACTTCATCCTTGCCATTCAAATACTAATTTTACACAGAGGGTGGTTGATGTGTGGAATGAACC
>NC_057722.1:83986928-84007834 GCF_004010195.1 Chiloscyllium plagiosum | reverse complement strand
CTCAACTCTCTCCACCGTCCTAAAGGATGCTTCCCCATCCAGAAGAGATTTTCCTGCACATGTAACCATGTACTGTGACTATTGTTCTGGACGGGATTTCCTTATCCCTGGGGAGATACGACCCTAATTCGCAGAGCGTTGCAGAGAAAATCTCTGGGAGACAAGTACCAGGCAATCACACCGTGCTGTAGCTGACTTCTTCATCTTCCCCCTCCCACTTCAAGGACATGCAAGTCCTGGGTCTCGTCCACCATCAAATACAAGAACAATTCGCCTTCCTCGAAGGAACCCATCAAACATTCGGCATCAATGTTAACTTCACCAGTTTCCTCATCTCCCCTCCCTATCCTCCCATCGCAGATCAAACCCTCCAACTCGACTCCACCCTCTTGACTGTCACCTGCGTCCATCTTCCTTGCTAAGAATCAGCTCCACTCCGCTTCAAGCTATCACAATTAGCACCCCCCCATCTGCATTCACCTATTGCCTTCCCACCTCCTTACCCCGACCCACACCTTCCCATTTATCTCTCAGCCCCCTCCCCACTCTACATTTTCTGATGAAACGCTTATGCCGGAAACATTGACTCTCCTGCTCCTTGGATGCTGCCTGAACTGATATTTTTTTCCCAGCACCACACTTTTTCACTCTGACTCTCCAGCATTTGCAATCCAACTTTCTCCTAACTACCACACTATGAAAGCAGCTAACAAGTATAAAGGATCCCATATCTACAACCAACAGGATCAACATTATATACAAAATACTATGTAAAGACTGCCAAAGCACTACATAGGGCAAACAGGAAGGAAATTAGCCCCAGGGTACACAGACACCAACTAACCACAAAGAGACATGACAACCTATCATTTGTATCCATGCACACAGACAATGCAGGACACCAATTCAACTGGGACAATTGGGAATTATGGCATGATTCGGCTGAATTTAGAATACTGTGTACAGTTCTGGACGCCACATGTGGATGCTGTGGAGAGGGTGCAGGAAAGGTTTATGAGGATGTTGCCTGGTATGGAAGGTGCTAGCTATGAAGAGAGGTTGAGTAGGTTAGATTTATTTTCACTAGAAAAAAGGAGATGGAGGGGGGGGTCTGATTGAGGTTTACAAAATAATGAAGGGTGTAGACAGGGTGATAGAGACAAGCTTTTTCCCCAGGGTGAAGGATTCAATAATGAGAGGGAATACTTTCAAGGTGAGAGGTGGAAAGTTTAAGGGGGGTACACATGGCAAGTACTTCACACAGGGTGGTGGGCATTTGGAACGTGTTGCCAGAAGAGGTGGTAGAGGCAGGCACAGTAGATTAAGATGCATCTGGACAGATGCATGAGTAGGTGGGAGCAGAGGGATACAGATGCTTAGACAGTTTAGACAGTACATTTGGATCGGCTCAGGCTTGGAGGGCCGAAGGGCCTGTTCCTGGGCTGCAAATTTTCTTTGTTCGTATTCTTTGTTCAACCCATAACTCCAGTAACAAACATGCAGAGTAGGACCCCATATACCAACCACAAAGAAACAGAACCAGCCACAAAACCGGAAATGACACTACCAATCCCAGCAGACCCAGTCACATAAACAGCAAGAAAAATAGAAAACAACGTTCTACCGGAGACACACTGATGATGTTACCTACAGTGGTGACGAAACATCTAAGATCAAACTTACCAGCTCAGCGAGCAAGTCAACAACGTGAGCGACAAATCTTCTCGAATATTCAGGAAATCCTTGCTGCAGCATATGAGATAGACAACATTGGCCGAGACATGAGTATCTGCTGTGTATGTGGTGGTTGGTGTTACAACATGTGATGGTAGTATCCATGTCGATGATCTGACACATCTTGCAGAGGGTCATCACTCTTGGGAATTCATAGAGATCAGTCTCTTGAATTCCTGTGTATCAACCTCAGGAATTGAGAGATCACCCTCAGGAATTTTATTTATTTATTTATTCAAAGTTTGGGTGAAGATTTGTAGCTCGGGTGCTCGTTGTTGTGGTTCTGTTCGCCGAGCTGGAAATTTTTGTTGCAAATGTTTCTCTGTCACCCTGTCTAGGTGACATCCTCAGTGCTTGGGAGCCTCCTGTGAAGCGCTTCTGTGGTGTTTCCTCCGGCATTTATAGGGCCTGTCCCTGCCGCTTTATTTAGTTATTGTCACATGTTCCTAAGTTCAATGAAAAACTTTGTTTACAAATAGTACAGGCAGACCATAGTAAGCAAGAACATACAGATGACAGAGTAAAAATAAAACTTAGAGGCACACGTTATGTCACACAGAGCATGCACTAACTAGATCAACATTAGCAAGATCAGCATTATCTGAATGTGGAGGTGATGGATTGTGATCGTGTCATGCGATTTTCAGCATTACTTGAAGTTAGAGCTATTTGAATTGAGAAATCATGCTCAGAATTTCTTGTACAGTATATTACCCTCAAGAGTTGACAGAGATAACCCTTGGGAATTCGCTCTGATTGACTAATAGACAGGTCGAGGTGAAAATGAGGACTGCAGATGATGCAGATCAGAATCAAGATTCACCATTTGGATACAGAACTAGCTCAAAGGTAGAAGACAGAAGGTGGTAGTGGAGGGTTGTTTTTCAGACTGGAGGCCTGTGACCAGTGGAGTGCCACAAGGATTGGTGCTGGGTCCACTACTTGTCATCATTTATACAAATGATTTGGATGTGAGCATAAAAGGGAGAGTTAGTAAGTTTGCTGTTAACACCAAAATTGGAGGTGTGGTGAACAGTGAAGAAGGTTACCTTGGAGTAAAACGGGATCTTGATCAGATGGGCCAATGGGCTGAGAAGTGGCAGGTAGAGTTTAATTGAGATAAATGTGAGGTGCTGCATTTTGGGAAAGCAAATCTTAGCAGGACTTATACACTTAATATAAGGCCCTAGGGAGTGTTGCTGAACAAAGAGACCTTGGAGTGCAGGTTCATAGCTCCTTGAAAGTGGAGTTGCAGGAAGGTAGGATAATGAAGAAGGTGTTTGGTATGCTTTCCATTACTAGTCAGAGTACTGAGTACGGGAATTGGGAGGTCATGTTGCAGCTGTACATGATATTGATTAGGCCACTGTTGGAATATTGTGTTCAATGCTGGTCTCCTTCCTATTGGAAAGATATTGTGAAACTTGAAAAGGTTCAGAAAAGATTTACAAGGATTTGCCAGGTTTGGAGGATTTGAGCTATAGGGAGAGGTTGAACAGGCTGGGGCTGTTTTCCCTGCAGCATCAGAGGCTGAGGGGTGACCTTATAGAGGTTTATATCAAGAGGGGCATGGATAGGATAAATTTGACAAATTATTTTCCCTGGTATGGGGGAGTCCAGATCTAGAGGGCATCGGTTTTGGGTGAGAGGGGAATGATATAAAAGAGACCTAAGAGGCAACCTTTTCAGTCAGAGGGTGGTACGTGTATGGAATGAGCTGCCAAAGGAAGTGGTGGAGGCTAGAACAATTGCAACATTTAAAAGGTATCTGGATGGGTATATGAATAGGAAGGGTTTGGAGGGATATGGGATGGAAACGTGGTGCTGGAAAAGCGCAGCAGGTCAGACAGCATCTAGGGAACAGGAGAATTGACGTTTCAGGCATTAGCTGAAGATTCCTGAAGAAGGGCTAATGCCCGAAACGTCGATTCTCCTGTTCCCTAGATGCTGCCTGACCTGCTGCGCTTTTCCAGCAACACATTTCCATCTCTGATCTCCAGCATCTGCAGACCTCACTTTCTCCTTTGGAGGGATATGGGCCAGGTGCTGGCAGATGGACTAGATTGGGTTGGGATATCTGGTTGGGATGAACGAGTTGGATGCTGTCTGACCTGCTGTGCTTTTCCAACAGCACTCTAATCTTTGACAAACGGTCAGTTAAGCGCAGCAGGTCAGGCAGCATCAAAGGAGAAGGAGAATCGACGTTTCGGGAATAAGCCCTTCTCCTTTGATGCTGCCTGACCTGCTGCGCTTTTCCAGCCGTTTGTCAAAGATTAGAGTGCTGTTGGAAAAGCAAGCGCAGCAGGTCAGGCAGCATCAAAGGAGAAGGAGAATCGATGTTTCGGGAATAAGCCCTTCTCCTTTGATGCTGCCTGACCCCCTGCTGCGCTTTTCCAGCAACACATTTTTAAGCTCTGATCCCGAGCATCTGCAGTCCTCACTTTCTCCAAACGGTCAGTTAGACTCGAAACGTCAGCTCTCCTTACAATGCTGCCAGACCTGATGAGATTTTCCAGCATTTTCTCTTTTGGTTTCAGATTCCAGCATCCGCAGTAATTTGTTTCTATGCACTCTAATTTTAACAGACGGGTCTGCCAATGAAAATACTGAAACTGGGATGGTATTGGGTCTGGTTCATAGGACGGGTCACTGAACCTGAAACGTTAGCTCTATTCCTCTGCACAGATGTTGCCAGACCTGCTGAGTTTTTCTAGCAATTTCTGTTTTTGTCAAAAGAATAAGAGCCCGTCACTGGGGCGGGGCTTAATGCCTGGTGAGGGAGAGAGTTGGGGGTCTGGCCTGTCGCCGGTGGACGGTGATTGATTGGTATGGGCTGTCATTTAATGACGGTGATTGATTAGTATGGCCTGTCGCAGATCACGGTGAGGGGTGGAGTCTGGGTTATAATTGCCCCGCCCACCGTCTCCTATTGGAGCGAATTGAAGGGACGGTGCGTCAAGACAGCCCTCCCCGACAAGTGGTTGCCATAGTAACCGGCAAATCAACAAGAACGATAAAGAGTGAGAAGATGGTGGGAAAGCTTATCCTTATTGTGAAGGGCTTTGGGTGCGGAATGGGCAGACCCCTATCTTACTCAGGATCACGGAGCCCTGTTGTCATGGTGTCGGGTGTTAGCGCCGTCTTCTCTGGTGGCCCTCCAGCCTCTGTACCTCAGGGGATGGACATTTCCCCCATTCCTTTGGTCTGAGGAATTAGGAGCAGAGAGGCAGTAACTTAGGCGAGAATCTCTGGAGTAGAGAATGAAAGGCATCAAAGTGGGTTTGTGAAAGGGTGTTGACTAGTCGGCACTGAGAATTTGTTTCCCTATGCCAGGAGAATCTGGAACATGGGGCACAGTCTCAGGCTGATTTACGGTAAAGAAATCCCTTCACTCCGAGGATTATGAACTCCCTCTCTCAGAATGCTGCGGTCAAATGGCGGAGCGGACTGAAATGACCAAATAATGTACTCCACCTCATGTCAAGAAATATGTTCTTGAATGGTTCCCACACTATGTATAGTTGTGCTATACATAAATAAAGCATGCATTTCAGACTATGAAAGTCACAAATGTTTTCATTTGCAGCCAGGCCAGAACTAAGGCCCATTAGTATTAAGACGGTCACTCAAAATCCAAGAGGGAGTTCACAAATTTTATTTTTATGACTCATTCAATTTGATTTCCTTACTTGACAAAGGATGTAGCTGCAAAGGAGGGTCAACAGAGGAGGTTCACTAGATTGATTCCAGAGATGAGAGGCTTGTCTTATGAAGAAAGATTGAGCAGTTTTGGGCTATACTTGCTAGAGTTTAGAAGAATGTGAGGAGATCTAATTGAACTATACAGGATGTGAAACAGAATTGACTAAGTAGATTTAGAGAAGATGCTTCCTCATGTGGGACAATCTAATAATCAGATTTAGAATAGAGGTGAGGGTTGTGATTCTGTAGAATTCACTACCTCAGAAAGCAATGGATACTGGGACTTGAGTAAATTTAGGAGAAGATATATATTTTATTAGTGATGAGCTGAGGGAATATAGAGTGCAAGTAAGAAAGAAAAGTTGAGGCTGAGATGAGCTCAGCCATGATTTTATCAAATGATGGAGGAGGTTCGAAGGGCTGAATTGCTGCTGTTGCTTCTAGTTCTTATGTTCATGGGATGTGACTATCATTGGTAAGACTGAAATTTACTGCCTATTCCTAACTACCCTTGAGAAATGGAGAGATTGTGGAACTTGCTACCACAGGGAATAGTTGTGGTGAATACTATTAACACTTTTAAGGGAAAGATGGATAAACATAAGAGAGAAAGGAGATACTGATGATGTGTGATAAAGAGGAATGGGAAGAGTGGAGCATGATGTCTGGATATCATAATTTATGTGAAGCATAATCTTTGGCATAAAACTGTATCATGTGATTGTGAGAAAGTTGCTATTGATTTCTCCTGCTATCTTTCAGTCAGCATGTGCTCGAACTTGTGGTCCTGAGATTGAGGGCACTTCCTCAACAAGCCTCAGCCATTCACGTCGATATCGGACCAAGGCCTCAAACTCTCAGATCGATGAGACTCTATTTGGGAACCATCGTCAGGTAATTTAAATTAAGAAGTCTAGTGTAAGCAGTATTATGACTATGCCTTGCATACAGATTCAGCAAGATCCTGCCCTACGTTGTCCTCTTCCTGGAGAAGGTAATATAATAAAAAATAGTATAGGAATAGGTCATTCTGCTATACCAGTTCAGTAGGACCAAGGTTGATCTGAATGTGAACCTGAAATCTGCTTTCCTGACAACCTTTCAGAATCATTGATTTTATTGCAAATCAAAAATCGAACTCAACTGTGAGAAGAAATTCTTCCTAAAAGCCATCTCAAATGAGAAACACCTTATTCTGAAGATATGACTCAAGTTCCAGAATACTCCCACAAGAGGATACATCCTTTCAACATTAATTATCAAACCTCATTAGAATCTTTAATGTTTCAATAAGGTAATCTCTCATTCTTCTGAACATGACCCAATAATGGGCTCGAGATGCTTAAGGTTTCCTCATTAAACAATGCTTTCATTGCCAAGAATCAATCTAGAATTAAGAAGACCAAAACTGTACAGGGTACTCCAGGTGTGCACTGGACTGTTGTTGCAGGACTTCCTACTTTTATAGGTAAAAACAAGGACTGCAGATGCTGGAAACCAGAGTCTAGGTTAGAGTGGTGCTGGAAAAACACAGCAGGTCAGGCAGCATTCAAGGAACAGGAAATCAACGTTTTGGGCAAAAGCCCTTCATCAGGAATAGAGGCAGGGTGTCTGCTTCCTACTTTTATACTCAAACACATTGTAGTAAAGTCCAACATTCCATTTGCCTTCCTAATTACTTACTGTACCAACATGATAAGTTTACATTTCATGTATAAAGAGACAAATTCCTCTGTCCTACTGTCTCTCTCAATTTGCATTATATCCTACTTTTCTATTCTTGTGTCAGCTTTAGCTCAGTTGGTACCATTATTGTCTCTTAATCACAAATTCTTGCCAGGGTATGAGCACGGTCTGGCTTTCATTGTTCGCAGGTAAAAGGACAGCTGGAAAATGGGAAGCCTTCAGAAATGGGATAATGAGAATCCAGAGAAAGTATATTCTGGTTAGGGTGAAAGGAAAGGCTGGTAGGTATAGGGAATACTGGATGACTAAAGAAATTGAAGGTTTGGTTAAGAAAAAGAAGGAATCTACACTTGCTTTTGTAGGTGGTTGTAAAAAATTCCATGGCACTAATTAGAAGAAGAGCAGGGGAGATATTCCTGGTTTCCTTTCTAATATTGATCCCTCAGTCACGATCACAAAACAAATATACAGCAGTCATGAAAAGCATGATATTGAGACTTTTTTTTCCTTTCAACCAAAACAGACATCCTCCCATTTCTCCACATGATACTCCATTTGCCAAAATTGGCTTCTCAACATTGCTGATTCTTCATATTTTACCACTAATTTGCCTTCCTATCTTTGTACAGTTAATAAGCTTGGATACACTGCACTTGGCCCCTTCATCCAAGTCAAAAATATAGATTGTTAGTAACAAAGAATGGTACAGCAGAGGAACAGGCTGTTCAGCTCACCAAGCATGTGCTGAAACATACCTTTCTAAACGAAAATCTTTTTGTCTCTACATGGTCTGTATCTCTCTGATCCTTGCCTGTTCATATATCTGTCTGGATCATCTTAAATGTTAGCAAGGTTTGAAATGATTTGTAGTTCAGATTGAGGTTCTGGATGTAGGTTTGCTCGGTGAGCTGGAAGGTTCATCTTCAGACGTTTTGTCACCATACTAGGTAACATCTTTAGTGAGACATGCACAAGAATTCCTAGAAGCATAGCATTCCAACCGGAACTTTATCAACAAACACATTGACTTGGACTCCATTTACCACCCTTGAGAAAAAGAACAGGAAATGACATCACCATATGGAATGACATCACCACAGGAAATTACATCACCAACCCAAGAAAACCCAAACATATAAATAGAAAGCAGGAAACACCAGCGATGCTTCGTCTGGAGGCTCACTGAAAATGTTACCTAACATGGTGACGCAATGTCTGAAAATGAACCTTCCAGCTCAGCAAGCAAACCAAAAGCAAGTGTGGATTCGGTTTAACACTGCATCTGAAAGGCAACATCTTAAATGTTGCTATTGTATCTGCTTCTACCACCTCCTCTGGAAGTGTATTCCAGGCACCTACCACCACTGTGCAAAAGAAAAATGCCGCTCATATCTCTTTTAAACTTTCCCATTTTGTTTTGAACCTGTGTCCCTGAGTAATTAAAAAGACTCTGACTATCCATTCTATCCATGATTGTCAATTTTGTAAACTTCTATCTGTTTGTCCCATGGCTTTCGATGTTCAATTACAAACCAACCAAGCTTGTCCAGTCTCTGCCAATAGCTAATGCTCTCCAAACCAGACGAAACCTTGGTAAACCTTTATTTTATTCTCTCTAAACCCTCCACATCCTTCTGCTGGCATTGTGACCAAAACTGGACACAATATTCCAAATGTGGTCAAATGAAAGATCTATATAGCAGCAACATGCCAATTTCTTTACTCCATGCTCTGACTGATGAAGGCAAGCGTACCATACACACTCTTGACTACCTTATCCACTTGTGTTGCCGCTTTCAGGGGACTGTGGACATCTACAGCTAGATCCTCCTATATATTAAAGCTCCTAAGGGTTCTGCCATATACTGCACACTTCCCTCCTGCATTAGACCTTCCAAAATGCATGATCTCTCATTTGTCCAGATTAAATTCCATCTGTCATTTCTCTGCCTACTTGTATCCTGCTGTATCCTCTAGCAATCCTCCTCACTATCCACAGCTCCACCAATCATTGTGTTGCCCACATTTATTAATCAGACCAGCTACATTTTCTTCCAAATCATTTATAGATATTACAAACATTAGATCCCTGCAGAACACCATTAGTCACAGATCTGGGTGGTTGCTTTATCCAAAAAAGTACTCAGATGTTGTCTCCCACCCGTTCTCCTCCTCTAACCAAAAAAAAGTTCTGTGTCCAAATTGGTAAGGTGATTGATCTCTTTTTTTTAGTTTTCCAGTAGTCTCGTTGGGAATTTCGAATAATGGGAATGGAGGTTAGGGCAGTTGATGTTCCTCCTGCAGAATGTAGGAGGTAAGGATCACCAGTAGTACCCCTGCTGACTGCATCTGTGGGAAGTGCACCCAACTCCAGCTCCTTGAAAATCACATTAGGGATCTGGAGCTGGGGTTGGATGAACTTTGGATCATTCGGGAGGTGGAGGGGTTTACTGAGAGGAGTTACAGGGAATTAGTCACACCTCAAGTAAAAGAAGAAAATGGATGGGTTACCATCAGGGGATGGAAAAGGAAACGGCAGACAGTGCAGAGATCCCCTGTGGCCGTTTCCCCTCAACAACAAGTATACCTTTTGGATATTGTTGGGGGGGGGAATGACTTACTTGAGGTAAGCAATGGGCACAGGTCTCTGGCACAGAGTCTGTCCCTGTTGCTCAGAAGGGAAGGGGAAGAGGAGAAGAGCATTAGTCATGGGGACTGCATGTTTAGGGGGACAGATAGGAGGTTCTGGGGGAACGAGAAAGACACACGATAAGTGTGTTGCCTCCCAGGTGCCAGGGTTCATGATGTCTCTGATTGTGTTTTTGGATCTTTAAGGAAGAGGGGGAGCAGCCCCAACTCGTGGTCCACATAGGCACCAATGACATAGGTAAGAAGAGAGCTGGGGATTTAAAGCAGAAATTCAGAGAGCTAGGGTGGAAGCTGAGAGTTAGAACAAACAGAGTTGTTATCTCTGGTTTGTTGCTCTTTCCATGTGCTAGTGAAGCAAGGAATAGGGAGAGAGAGGAGTTGAACACGTGGCTACAGGGATGGTGCAGGAGAAAGGGTTTTGGATTCCTGGATAATTGGGGCTGTTTCTAGGGTAGGTGGGACCTCTACAAACAGGATGGCCTTAACCTGAACCAGAAGGGTACCAATATCCTGAGGGGGAGTTTGCTAATGCTCTTCGGGTGGCTTTAAACTAATTCAGCAGGGGGATGGGAAATTAAATTGTAGTTCGAGTATACAGGAGGTTGAGAGTAGTGAAGTCAGAACTAAGATTTCAAGATCGCAAGAAGGCACTGGCAGTGCAAGAATTGGTTTGAAGAGTGTCTACTTCCACGTCAGGAGAATTTAAAATAAGGTGGGTGAACTTGCAGCATGGGTTGGTACCTGGGATTTTGATGTTGTGGCCATTTCAGAGACATGGGTACAACAGGGACAGAGATTGTTATTGCAGGTTCTGGGATTTAGGTATTTCAGTAAGAATAGAGAAAATGGTAAAAGAGGGGGTGGTGTGGTGCTGTTAGTCATGGACAGTATACAGTTGCAGAAAGGATGTTTAAGGACTCCTCCACTGAGGTAGTATGGGCTGAGATTAGAAACTGGAAAGGAGAGATTACCCTGTTGGGAGTTTTTAATCGACCTCCAAATAGTTCCAGAGATGCAGAAGGTAGGATATCAAAATGTTCCCCGACAGAAGCGAGAGTAACTGAGTAGTTGTTATAGGAGCCTTCAACGTTCCAAATATTGACTGGGAAAACTATAGTTCAAGTACTTTAGATGGGTCTGTTTTTATCCATTGTTTGCAGGAGGGTTTCCTGACGCAGTGTGTAGACAGGCCAACAAGGTGCAAGGACACATTAGGTTTTCGACTGGGTAATGAACTTGGCCAGGTGTTAGATTTGGAAATAGATCAGCACTTTGGTGATAGTGACCGCAATTAAGTTATGTTTACTTTCGTGATGGAAAGGGATAGGCATATACCACAGGGCAAGAGTTATAGCTGGGGGAAAGGCAATTACGATACAATTAGGCAAGATTTAGGATGCATAGGGTGAGGCAGGATACTGCAGGGGGTGGGCAGAATTGAAATATAGAGCTTATTCAAGGGTGAGCTACTGTGAGTTCTTGATAAGTATGTACCTGTCAGGCAGGGAAGAAGTGTCGAGCGTGGGAGCTATGGTTTACTAAGGAAGTTGAACCTGTCTTCAAGAGGAAGAAGAAGGCTTATGTTCGGATGAGATGTGATGGCTCACTTAAAGTGCTCAAGAGTTACAAGTTAACTGGGAAAGACCTAAGGATAGAGCTAAGAAGAGCCAGGAGGGGACATGAAAAGCCATTGGCAGGTAGGATCAAGGAAAACCCTAAGGCTTTCTATAGCTCAATCAGGAATAAAAGAATGACTAGAGTAAGTTTAGGGACAATCAAGCATAGTAGTGGAAAGTTGTGCATGGAGTCAGATGAGATGGGGGAAGCGCTAAATGAATACTTTTCGTCAGTATTCACATTAGAAAAAGACAATGTGGTCGAGGAGAATACTGAGATACAGGCTACTAGACTCGATGGGATTAAAATGCATAAGGAGGAAGTGTTAGCTATTCTGGAAAGCATAAAAATAGATAAGTCCCCTGAGCGGGATGGGATTTATCCTAGGAATCTCTGGGAAGCCAAGGAGGAGATTGTCGAGCCTTTGGCTTTGATCTTTGTCGTCCTTGTCCAAAGGAATAGTGCCAGAAGACTGGAGCATAGCAAATATTGTTCCCTTGCTCAAGAAGGGGAGTAGAGACAACCCTGGAAGTTATAGACCAGTGAGCCTTAGCGGGTTTTGAGAAGATTTGTAGGTAGCGTTGAGGTTCTGGATATAGGTTTGCTCGCTGAGCTGGAAGATTCATTTTCAGACGTTTCATCACTCTACTAGGTAACATCTTCAGTGGGCCTCCAGGTGAAGCACTGCTGATGATTCCTGCTTTCTATTTATATGTTTGAGTTTCTTTGGGTTGGTGATGTCATTTCCTGTGATTATGTCATTTCCTATTCTTTTTCTCAGCGGGTGGTAGATGGAGTCTAACTCAATGTGTTTGTTGGAATGCCTTGCTTGTAGGAATTCTCGTGCATGTCTCTGTTTGGCTTGTCCTAGGATTGATGTGTGGTTCCAGTCAAAGTGGTGTCCTTCCTTATCTGTATGTAATAATCCAATTGAGAGAGAGTCATGGCATTTTGTGGCTAGTTGATGTTCATGTATCCTGGTGGCTAGTTTTCTGTCTGTATGTCCAATGTAGTGTTTGTTACAGTTCTTGCATGGTATTTTGTAAATGATACTAATTTTGCTTGTCTGTATTGGGTCTTTCAAGTTCATTAGCAGCTGTTTTAGTGTGTTGGTAGGTTTGTGGATTACCGTGATGCCAAGGGGTCTGAGTTGTCTGGCAGTCATTTCCAAGATATCTTTGATGCAGGGGAGAGTGGCTAGGGTTTCTGGATGTGTTTTGTCTGCTTGTTTGGGTTTGTTGCTGAGAAACCCAGCAACACATTAAAACAACAGCTAATGAACTTGAAAGACCCTGTACAGACAACAAACAAGACTAATGTCATTTACAAAATACCGTGCAAGAACTGTAACAAACACTACATTGGACATACAGACTAGCCACCAGGATACACGAACATCAACTAGCCACAAAATGCTATGACTCTCTCTCACTTGTATCATTACATACAGATAAGTGTATTAGCTTTTATTGGTAGAGGGGTTGAGTTTTGGAGCCATGAGATCATGCTGCAGCTGTACAAAACGCTGATGCAGCCACATTTGGAATATTGCACACAGTTCTGGTCACCACATTATAGGAAAGATGTGGAAGCTTTGGAAAGGGTTTAGAGGAGATTTACTAGGATGTTGCCTAGTATGGAGGGAAGATCTTACAAGGAAAGGCTGAGGGACTTGAGGCTGTTTTCATTAGAGAGAAGAAGGTTGAGAGGCAACTTAATTGAGATAAATAAGATAATCAGAGGGTTAGATAGGTTGGACAAGTGACAGCCTTTTTCCTTGGATAGCAAAGGCTAGCACCAGTGGGCATAGCTTTAAATTGAGGGGTGATAGATGTAGGTCAGATGTCAGAGGTAGTCTCTTTACTCAGAGAGTGGTAGGGGCGTGGAACACACTTCCTGCAACAGTAGTAAACTCACCAACTTTAAGGGCATTTAAATGGTCATTGAATAGGCACACAGATGAGAATGGAATAGAGTAGGTTAGATGGGCTTCAGATTGGTTCCACAGTTGGCATAACATCCATGGCCGAAGGGCCTGCACTGCGCTGTAATGTTCTATGTTCTAAGTTCTAGCTCCAGTTGCAAGAACACATTTCCACTTTACTGTCTGTCTTCAATGATTGAGCCAGTTTTGGATTCATCTCACCAGCTTACCACATATCCCATGTGACTTCACCTTTTGTATCAGCCTGCCATGAGGGACCTTGTTAAAAGCCTTGTGAACAATATCTACCACCCTGCCCTCATCAATCATCTCTGTCACTTTGAGGCATAGAATCATACAGTCATACAGCAAGGAAACAGACTCTTCAGTCCAGCGTGCCCACACCAACCAGGCATCCTGATCTGACCTAGTTCCATTTGCCAGCATTTCGCCCATATCCCTCTAAACCCTTCCTATTCATATTCCCATCAAGATTTCTTTTAAATGTAGCTATTATACCAGCCTCCACCACTTCCTCTGACAGCTCGTACCAGACACACATCACCATCTCCATGAAAAGTTACCCCTCAGGTCCTTTTTAAAATCTATCCTCTCTCATATTAAAACTATGTTCTCTAGTTTTGGACTCCCCCTCCTCCCCTTCCCCCCACCCTCGTAAAAAGACTTCCTCCTATCCATGCCCCTTATGATTTTATGAACTTCTATAATGTCACCCCTCAGCCTCCGATGCTCCAGGAAAAAGATGCCCCGCCTATTCAGCTTTCTTATAGCTCAAACCCCTGCAGTCCTGGCAACACCCTTGTAAATCTTTCCTGCACCCTGTCAAGTTTAACAACATCCTTCCTATAGAAAGGCTACCAGAATTGTATGCAGAACTCCAAAATTGGCCTCACCAATACAGTGCAACATGACATCCCAACTCTTATACTTTAGGTTATGACCAATGAAGGGAAGCGTACAAAACATTGCCTTCACCACCTTGTCTGTCTGGAAATCCACTTTTGAGAATCCCGCACATCTAGATCTCTTTGTTCGGCAACAATCCCTGGAGCCCTACCATTTAATGTCTGAGTCCTGCCCTTTGTTTGTCTTACAAAAATGCAACACCTCATATTTATCTAAATTAAACTGTATCTGCCATTCTTCGGCCCATTGGCCCATCTGATCAAAGTCCCATTATACTCTACACCACCTCGAAGACTATCTCTATCACTTTGAGGCATAGAATCATACAATCATACAGCAAGAAAACAGACTCTTCAGTCCAACGTGCCCACACCAACCAGGCATCCTGATCTGACCTAGTTCCATTTGCCCATATCCCTCTAAATCCTTCCTATTCATATTCCCATCAAGATTTCTTTTAAATGTAGCTATTATACTAGCCTCCACGACTTCCTCTGACAGCTCGTACCAGACACACATCACCCTCTCCATGAAAAGTTACTCCTCAGGTCCTTTTTAAAATCTATCCTCTCTCATCTTAAAACTATGTCCTCTAGTTTTGGACTCCCCCTCCTCCCCTTCCCCCAACCCTCGTAAAAAGACCTCCTCCTATCCATGCCTAGTGATAGAGATAGTCTTCTTTACTGTCCTCTACACCACCTATTTTGGTGTCATCTGCAAATCTATTAACCATCACTTCCTAAATTCACATCCAAATCATTTGTATAAATGACAAAAAGCACTGATCCTTGTGGTACAATGGTCATAGGCATCCAGTCCATAAAATGTCCCTCTATCACCATCCTCATGTCTCCTACCTTCAAATCAATTTTGGATCCAATTGGTTAGCACCTCCTGGATCCCATGTGATCTAACCTTACTAACCAGTCTACCATGCAGAATCTTGTTAAACACTTTATTGCAGTCCATATAGACAACGTCTACCACTCCTCAAAAACTCAATCAAGTTTGTGAGACATAACCTCCCCCTCACAAGGACGTGCTGTCTGTCACTAATAAGTATGTATTTTCCACTTGCGAGTAGATCTTGTCCCGAAGAATCTTCTCCAATAATTTCCCTACCACTGATGTAAGACTCTGAGCCTTTAATTTCTTAGAATATCCCCGTTGCCCTTCTTAAAAAAAGGAACAACATTAGCTCTTATCCGCTGGAACCTCTCCAGTGATTAAAGAGTTACAAGGCCCCAGCAATTTCCTCCCTTGCTTTCCTCAGTACTCTGGGATATATCCTATCAGGTGCTGGGAACTTGTTTACCTTTATAATTTTCAAAACACCTAACAGGAAAGATATTGTTAAGCTAGAGAGGGTTTAGAAGAGATTTACCAGGATGTTGCCAGATGTGGATGATTTGAGTTATAAAGAAAGACTTGTTAGACTGGGACTTTTTTCACTGGAGTATAAGAGTTTGAGAGATGATCTTAGAGAGATTTATAGAATCATGAGGGATATAAATAGAGTTAATAGTAGGCGTCTTTTCCCCAGGAAGGGGGATTTCAAGACTTTGGGGCATACTTTTAAGGTGGGAGGAGAAAGATTTAAAGGAGACATTTGGGGCATTTTGTTAACACAAAGGGTGGCTCACATGTGGAATGAACTTCCTGAGGAAGTGGTGGATGCAGGCATAGTTATAACCTTTAAAAGACACGTAGATGCATACATGAATAGGAAAGATTTACAGGGCTAGGGGCCAGGATCAGACAGGTGGGACTAGTTTAGTTTGTGATTATGTTCAACACTGACTGATTGGACTGTTTGACTCTGTGCCCTCCTCCTTTCTTATTTTGATATGCCTTAGAATATCAACATACCCCTCCCCACATTCACTATCCATCATGTCCTTCTCATTTATGAATAACAATGCAAAATATTTATTAAGGACCTCACCCACTTCCTCTGGTTCCATACATAAATTACCTTCTGTCTCCTTGAGTCGACACACCCTTTCCCTAGTTACCTTCTTGCTCCTTATATACATATGAAACGCCTTGGGATTTGCCAAGGACATTTTATGACCCCTTTTAGCCCTTCTAACTCCTTGCCTAAGTTTTTTCCTGCTTTCTTTACAGGGGTCTCTGTCTTCAGTTTCCTAAACCGTATGTATGTCTCTTTTTTTTAATTTTTGGTTCAGCTCTCATTTTCTCTTGTTATCCAAGGTTCCCAAATCTTGCCATCGTTATCCTTTATTTTTATAGGAACATGCTGGTCCTGAACTCTGTGACTAAGGAGGTGGACGAGGGGAAAGCGGTAGATGTGGTGTATATGGATTTTATAAGGTGTTTGATAAGGTTCCCCATGGTAGGCTACTTCAAAAAATACAGAGGTATGGCATTGAGGGTGAGTTGGAGGTTTGGATGAGATGCTCACATCCCAATAAAGAAAAAAAGGAGAATGATCCACACAAGCAGAAAGCATCATCGGCTTAAGTTTGCTCCTCTTGTCAGCTTGTAGATTTGTACAGTAATCTCATACAGTATACCTCTGATGTGTTGTTTAGAGATCAACCAATTACCAAAGCATTTCATGGTTTTGAAACCCAATTATTTAAACTCATGAAGCCTCATTAGGAATGTTTCATATGGTATATTTGACAGAACTCAAAACTAATCATGCAGTTTCATGTTGCAGTTGTATAAGACTCTGGTGCGGTCGCATCTGGAGTATTGTGTGCAGTTTTGGTCACCATACTATAGGAAGGATGTGGTGGCACTGGAACGGGTGCAGAGGAGGTTTACCGGGATGTTGCCTGGTATGGTAGGAAGATTGTATGAGGAAAGGCTGAGGCACTTGGGGTTGTTTTCATTGTAGAAAAGAAGGTTTAGGGGTGACTTGATAGAGGTGTACAAGATGATTAGGGGTTTAGATAGGGTTGACCGTGAGAGCCTTTTTCCACGTATGGAGTCAGCTATTACGAGGGGGCATAGCTTTAAATTAAGGGGTGGTAGGTATAGGATAGATGTTAGGGGTAGGTTCTTTACTCAGCGCGTCGTGAGTTCATGGAATGCCCTGCCAGTAGCAGTGGTGGACTCTCCCTCTTTATGGGCATTTAAGCGGGCATTGGATAGGCATATGGAGGATAGTGGGCTAGTGTAGGTTAGGTGGGCTTGGATCGGCGCAACATCGAGGGCCAAAGGGCCTGTAATGCGCTGTATTCTTCTATGTTCTATGTTCTGTCTAACCCTTTAAAAGATTCTCACATACCAGACATGGGTTTACCATCAATCAGCTGCCTCAGTCTATATTCCCCAGTTCCTGCCTAACATTGTCGGAGTTAGCCTTCCCACAAGTTCACCTGAAGACTACTCATATCCTTATACATAAGTAAATAGTTGAGGCTCCAGAGGTGTTCTCTATAGCCCTATTTATTGTAGTTTACCAACCTGAAAATGATCAGTTAATCCAAGATTCTAATTCTTAGTAGTTAGCTGATCCTGTATCCATGCTGAAACAAAAGCACAAATTGCTGGAGAAACTCAGCAGGTCTGGCAACATCTGTGGGAAGAAAGCAGAGTGACCATTTCGAGTCCAATGACTTTTCACCAGACTGATCAACATCCGTGCTGATAAAGATATATATACCTGAATACCATGAGCTCTTGTCTTGTGAGATAACCTTTCATATGACACCTTAATGAAATACCTCTGGAAGTCTAAATAATCTACATCTACTGTTTTTTTCTTATAAGACCATGAGACATAGGAGAAAAGTAGGCCATTCAGCCCATCAAGTCTATAAAAGATCCTCTAGGGAAGTGATTATAGCAAGCTAGAATTTCAAATTCAGTGGGAAAGCAAGACACAGGACTCCTAATTCGAGCATTCTGGTTTAAAACAAAGGTAATTATTTAAGCATAAGGACAGAATCTGGCCCTGGTGGACTGGAGGGAGGACTAAAAAGTAAGTGATGAGGAGCAGCATATGCTTAAGGAGGCACTCAGTTGCTCCTAAGTAAAATAAATTCCAGAAAGGAAGAGAGATTTGTAAAAATGGGAGAAACATCCATTGCTAAGGAAGGAAGTTACAGGTAATATATGGATAAAGACTATGGCATACCATTTGCAAATGCAGTTGACAGGCCTGAAGATTGGGAAACTTCTAAAGATCAACAATGGGATACTTAAAAAAAAAGTCATTGTAGGAGCAAATTTAAATAATGAAAGAAACCTACCACAAAAATATAAAAATAGATAGAGAGTTTCTTTAAGGAAATAAAAGAGAAGAGAGTAGCTAAACTGAATATTGGCCCCATGGAGTATGCGATTTGCGAGTTAATACTTGGGAACACAGAAAAGTTAGTGCTACTGAATAAATACTTTGCTTTCATTTTCACAGTGGAGAACATTAGTACCATCCCAATAGCAACAGTTAATGCAGAAGTCATAGAAAAGGAGGAACCTAAACCAATTATTGTCAATAGGGAAAACGTACTAAACAAACTGTTGGGATAGAAGGCAGACAAGCCCCCATGCCTGATAACTGAATGGACACATTAGTCATAATATTTCAAAATTCTCTGCATACTGGAAAGATTTCAGGATTGGAAAACACCCTTATTCAAAAAGAGAGTGCAGAGGGTAGGAATCTACAGAGCAGTTAGTTTAACATGTATCATTAGGAAATTATTTGAATCCATTAATAACAGAGCAGTAAAAGGACATTGAGAAAGTCTAAATACAATCCATATAAAAATTAAATCATGTTTGACCAATTTGCTCCAGTTCTTTGAAGATGTTGTGGGGGATCTTGTAGATATACTATATTTGATTGCCAGAAGGCAATTGTTAAGTTATCATACAAAAGGTTAGTACACAGGTAAGATCTCATAGAATTTGGGGTAATTTATGAGCTTGGATAGAGGATTAGCTAACCAACAGAAAGCAGAAATTTGCGACAGATGCATCTTTTTCTGGTTGTCAAGTTATAACTATTGGTGTGCCACTAGTTCACTCCATGGGCCACAACTACCTATAATCTACATTAGTTACTTGAATGTGGAGTAGAAAGTACTATAGCCAAATTTGCAGATGACACTAAAATAAGTAAGAAAGTAAGCTGCAATGAAGAAATAAGAAATTTGCAAATGAATATAGTTAGGTGAAGAGGCCAAAATTTGGCAAATGAATTTTAATGTGGATAAGTGTAAGGTTATTTATGTTGGCCAGAGGAATAGAAAGGGAACTTATTATCCAAATGGAGAGACAATTTAGAGAGTTTTGATGCAGATAAATCTGATTTTCCTCAAGAGTCTCAGAAATTACAATGGGTAATAAGGAAGGCAAATGGAATTTCACTTCTTTTGCGAAAGGAATATAGTATAAAAGCAGGGAAGTTTTTGTTGTAACTGTACAAGGCATTAATGAGACTGTACCTGATATTGTGTACAGCTTTGGTCCTCTTGAGGAGGACTGTATATGCATTAGAGGCTGTTCAGGGGCGGTCACTTGATTGATCCCAGAAATGAGGGATTTGTGTAATGATTAGAGTTTGAGCAGTGTAGGACTGCATTTTCTGGAGTTTGGAAGAATGAGAGGTGATCTAATTGAGGTAACTAAGATGCTAAAGGCGATTGACAAAGTAGACGTAGGAAGATTGTTGTCGAAGAGTGTGGCGCTGGAAAAGCACAGCTGGTCAGACAGCATCTGAGGAGCAGGAGAATCGACGTTTCGAGTAAAACCCTTCAATGCTCAAAACGTCAATTCTCCTGACTAGCTCTGCTTTTAAACTAGTATGGCAGGGGGGTGGGAACCTGAGCTGTATACCGGAGGTGAGAGTTGATGCAAATGAGGCAATAGCAAGAGGTAGACCAGCTAGTGGGAAGGATTTTCCTGGGAAGGAACCAGGGGATCAGTTAAAGTGTGTTTGCTTTAACGCTAGGAGTATCAGGAATAAAAGTGATGAACTTAGAGCATGGATCAGTACCTGATGCTATGATGTTGTGGCCATAACAGAGACATGGATTTCTCAGGGGAAGGAATGGTTGCTGGATGTTCCAGGGTTTAGAGCATTTAAAAAGAATAGGGAGGGGGGAAAAGAGAAGGAGGTGTAGCACTACTAATCAGAGAGGGTATCACAGCTACAGAAGCTTCCATTGTCGAGGAAGATCTGCCTACCGAATCAGTATGGGTGGAAATTAGGAACAGCAAGGGAGCAGTCACCTCGTTCGGGGTTTACTACAGGCCCCCCAATAGCAGCAGGGAGATTGAAGAAAGCATAGGTCGGCAGCTTTTGGAAAAGTGTGGACGTAGTAGGGTTGTTGTAATGGGTGACTTTAACTTTCCCAATATTGATTGGAACCTCCTTCGAGCAGAAGATTTGAATGGAGCTGTTTTTGTAAGGTGTGTTCAGGAGGGTTTCCTAACTCAGTACGTTGACAGGCCGACGAGGGGAGAGGCCATTCTAGACTTAGTGCTCAGAAATGAGCCGGGGCAGGTATCAGATCTTGTGGTGGGAGAGCATTTTGGTGATAGTGACCACAACTGCCTCACATTCTACATAGCTATGGAGAAGGAGAGGATTAGGCAAAATGGGAGGATATTTAATTGGGGAAGAGGAAACTATGATGCGATTAGACATGAGTTAGGAAGCATGGATTGGGAGCAATTGTTCCAT
>NC_057722.1:83984623-83986920 GCF_004010195.1 Chiloscyllium plagiosum | reverse complement strand
AGTGATGAATAAATATGTCCCTCTGAGACAGGAAAGAAAGGGTAAGATAAAGGAACCTTGGATGACGAGAGCGGTGGAGCTTCTCGTCAAAAGGAAGAAGGTAGCTTACATAAGGTGGAGGAAGCTAGGGTCAAGCTCAGCTCTAGAGGATTACAGGCAGGCATGGAAGGAGCTCAAAAATGGTCTGAGGAGAGCCAGGAGGGGGCACGAGAAAGGCTTGGCAGAACGGATTAGGAATTTTACATTTATGTGAGGAATAGGAGAATGGTCAAAGAAAGAGTAGAGCCGATCAGGGATAGCATAGGGAACTTGTGTGTGGAGTCTGAGGAGGTAGAGGAAGCCCTAAATGAGTTTTTTGCTTCTGTCTTTACAAAAGAAACGAACTTTGTAGTGAATGAAACCTTTGGAGAGCAGATGTGCATGCTGGAATGGATAGAGATAGAGGAAGCTGATGTGCTGAAAATTTTGTCAAACATTAAGATTGACAAGTCGCCAGGCCCAGACCAGATTTGTCCTCAGCTGCTTTGGGAAACGAGAAATGCGATTGCTTTGCCACTTGCGAAGATTTTTGCATCCTCGCTCTCCATTGGAGTCGTACCTGAGGACTGGAGAGAGGCAAATGTAATTCCTCTCTTCAAGAAAGGAAATAGGGAAATCACCGACAATTACAGACCAGTAAGTCTCATGTCTGTCTTCTGCAAGGTGTTAGAAAGGATTCTGAGGGATAGGATTTATGACCATCTGGAAGAGCAGGGCTTGATTAAATGCAGTCAAGACGGCTTTGTGAGGGTCAGGTCATGCCTCACAAACCTTATCGAGCTCTTTGAGGATGTGACTAGAAAAGTTGATGAGGGTCGAGCTGTGGATGTGGTGTATATGGACTTCAGCAAGGCAGTTGATAAGGTTCCCCATAGTAGTCTCATTCAGAAGGTCAGGAGGAATAGGATACAGGGGAACTTAGCTGTCTGGATACAGAATTGGCTGGCCAACAGAAGACAGCGAGTGGTGGTAGAAGGAAAATATTCTGCCTGGAAATCAGTGGTGAGTGGTGTTCCACAAGGCTCTGTCCTTGGGCCTCTACTGTTTGTAATTTTTATTAATGACTTGGATGAGGGGACTGAAGGATGGGTCAGCAAGTTTGCAGACGACACAAAGGTTGGAGGTGTTGTTGACAGTATAGAGGGCTGTTGTAGGCTGCAGCGGGACATTTGACATGGGCTGAGAGATGGCAGATGGAGTTCAACCTGGGTAAATGTGAGGTGATGCATTTTGGAAGGTCGAATTTGAAAGCTGAGTACAGGATTAAGGATAGGATTCTTGGCAGTGTGGAAGAACAGAGGGATCTTGGTGTGCAGGTATATAGATCCCTTAAAATGGCCACCCAAGTGGACAGGGTTGTTAAGAAAGCATATGGTGTTTTGGCTTTCATTAACAGGGGGATTGAGTTTAAGAGCCGTGAGATCTTGTTGCAGCTCTATAAAACTTTGGTTAGACCTCACTTGGAATATTGCGTCCAGTTCTGGTCGCCCTATTATAAGAAAGATGTGGATGCTTTGGAGAGGGTTCAGAGGAGGTTTACCAGGATGCTGCCTAGACTGGAGGGCTTATCTTATGAAGAGAGGTTGACTGAGCTCGGGCGTTTTTCGTTGGAGAAAAGGAGGAGGAGAGGGGACCTAATTGAGGTATACAAGATAATGAGAGGCATAGATAGAGTCGATAGCCAGAGACTATTTCGCTGGGCAGAAATGGCTAACATGAAGGGTCATTGTTTTAAACTTGTTGGAGGAAAGTATAGAGGGGATGTCAGAGGCGGGTTCTTTACGCAGAGAGTTGAGAGCATGGAGTGCGTTGCCAGCAGCAGTTGTGGAAGCAAGGTCATTGGGGACATTTAAGACATTGCTGGACATGCATATGGTCACAGAAATTTGAGGCTGCATACATGAGGATCAATGGTCGGCACAACATCGTGGGCTGAAGGGCCAGTTCTGTCATGTACTCTTCTATGTTCTAATCTCCGTCTCTGATCTCCAGCATCTGCAGTCCTCACTTTCTCCCTGTAGAAAAGATGTTTCCTTATGTGGGACAATCTAGAATGAGATGTCACAGTTTTAGAAAAAGGGATAGCTTAATTTAAAACAAAGATGAAGAGAAATTACTTTGCCCCAAAAATCTTGAATTAGTGGAATTTACAATCCAGAGTGTGGTGGATGCTGGAACATTGAGTAAATTTAAGGAGGAGATAGACAGATTTTTAATTACTATGGAGTTGAAGTGTTATGGATCGTAGACAGGAAAAT
>NC_057722.1:83979843-83984123 GCF_004010195.1 Chiloscyllium plagiosum | reverse complement strand
GACATAGTGTACATTTTAGGAGGGAGAAATGTGTGTTGCAGGCACCCCAAGTGACTTACTTGGACTACAGAGTCACCAAGACCAAGTTACGACAGGGTTACAAATTGGCAAGGGTCTGGAGTGCAATGTTGGTAAATGTGAAGTAATTTTGGTAGGAATAACAGCAAAACGGACAATTGTTTAAATGATGAAAAATTTCAGCACACTGCTGTGCAGAGGGAACTGGGTATCCTTCGGCATGAATCACAAAAGGTGGTTTGTAGGTGCAACAGGTAATTAAAAGGCAAATGGAATATTGTCCTTCATTGCTGGAGGGATAGGATAGTAACCCACCCAGACCCATTTCCCTCTGACTAATGCACCTAACACTATGGGCAATGTAGAAGAAGGGCTTATGCCCGAAACGTCGATTCTCCTGTTCCCTGGATGCTGCTTGACCTGCTGCGCTTTTCCAGCAACACATTTTCAGCTCTGATCTCCAGCATCTGCAGACCTCACTTTCTCCTCAAAGATTTCAACTATGGGCAATGTAGCATGGCCAACTCACCTAAGCTGCACATCTTTGGACTGTGGGAGGAAACCCATGCAGACACAGGGAGAATGTGCAAACTCCACACAAACAGTCACCCGAGGCTGGAATCGAACCTGGGACCCTGGTGCTGTGAGGCAGCAGTGCTAACCACTAAGCCACCATGCCACCCTTATAGAAACATGAAATTCTGAAGAAAATAGATAAGATAGAAGCAGGGAGGTTGTTTCTACTGACTGATGAAACCAGGACTACTGGGCATATCCTCAAAATAAGGGGGGATCAGATTTAGGACTGAGTGGAGGAGGAACTTCTTTGCCAAAAGGTTTATGAAACTGTGAAATTCCCTGCCCAGTGAAACAGTTGAAGCTATCTTGTTGAATGTTTTTAAGACAAAGATAGATAGATTTTTAAACAGTAAAGGAATTCAGGATTATGGTGAATACTTGGGTAAGTAGAGCTAAGTCCACGAAAACATCAACCATGATCTTATTGAATTGGTAAAGCAGGCTTGAAGGGCCGGATGGTCTATTCCTGCTTCTATTTCTTCTGTTCTGATGTTACACCATTGGAAGATAAAGTGAGGGCAATCCACTGTGCTCTGAATCCCACATCTTTACCAGAGCTTAGGTTTTTCCTTGGCTTGGTGAATTATTATGGAAAATTCATACATAATTTGGCCTTTATCCTGGCAACTTTACATTTGCTATTGAAAAAGGGTCAGCCTTGGAAATAGTTTCATAGCCAAGATGTAGCCTTTAGGGAAGTGAAGAAGCAGCTATCATCAAAAGGTACTGGTATATTATAATTCCATACTCATCACCACAGAAATAACTCCACGATAGCCAGTATTCCATTGCCAACTCACCCTTTATTTACACATGCATAGTTCATGAGATTGACCAAGCTCGAACAGAGCCGGCTCCGAGAATGAACAGGATTCTGACAGTCTTGTTTTTTTTCCCCCAAGATCAACAAAAGACCTTTATTGCAATTTAATTTGTTCTAAGTTCCTTCTTTCCTGGGGGAGATTTCAATCATCCCATGGAAGAGTCAGAAACAATCACAAACCAGGGACTATGTACATAGGCAATACTCCATGCCATACTAACTGCTGCCCTCCTGTGAGAGCCTGTCAAACAGGTAATCTCCCATACCATTCTCAGGAGCTCCCAGATGCTTTAGGTTGGTGATGTAGTCCCCAAGTTGCTTGATGATCTCAACCACCTCATCCAAATAAATAGTGAGTCTCCAGGAATTCATACAGATGAGGGTCAGTCTGTGCAGTAGCAAGTTAGTATAGATCCAGCAAACTCTGGTTCACATTCTTCTCCAGATCCAGGGCAACCTGGATTGCTTGCAGACCGTTACCCCACTCATCACTCGCTGGCTTCTTCACGACCTGGAGGAGAACTCTGCCTCCATGCTAATATAGTCTTGTTTATTTTTTTTTTAAGTAACTGTCCCATTGCTATTGGCCAAGGGTTAAACATATGATTGGAGGCCAGGAGACAAGTGACTGGTATCTCCTCACTAACTTCCCCCTTCATTTACATGTGACTAGTACATGACACTGATCCAGCTTCCTCTCACCCAGCTCTCAGCAAACTGGATGTCTGATGCTCCTGTTTTTTTTTTAAAAGCAGAATCTGTTTTTTTGTTTTTTCCCCCTAATTACCCCCCCCCCCCTACTGCCTAGCTGCAGTAGTGCTTGTTTTTTCCCCCCAGCACCCATACATACGTGTAGCTGTGACGGTCTTGTTTGTTTTATTAAAACAATTACAAAAACAGTTTACAAAAAAAAGTTAACATTTACAGCTGTTTACAACAGCAATTTTACAAGGGAGGAGCAGCAAAGCCAGGCCCCAAACCCTACCATTCAACCAGTTTACAGGGAATTGAGGACAAACCACAAATCCCAGTTTCAAATATAAAAAAAACTGCAATGACCTTTATACATAAGACAATACAGTTACATAAAAGTGCAGACAAGACAGACTCAGCAAGCCCCCATCCCTCCCACCTTCTGGCTACTAAGGCAGCCCGCCCCTACCTGCCTTCCAGCTCTCACTCCACCCCATGCCCCTTCCAGTTCTCAGTCCGCCCTGACACCTTTCGACCACCTCTAGGACAACCTGCCACAGTACCTGCCTGGGGTGACAGCGGTCAGGACAGCCTACCCACCTTCTGGCTTCACTAACTACCCTCAGCACCTTTTGACCACCTCTGGGACAGCCTGCCCCAGTACCTGCCAGGGGTGATAGCACGGAGGATGGCTACCTGCCTTCTGGCTCTCGGTCTGCCCCTACGTACCTTTGGGCTCTCACCCATCCAGATGCGCCTCCAGCACATGGGCTATCCTGGCACATGTTCCGGCCACCTCTAGTTCAGCCCGTCCCCTTCCCTGGGACAACAGCGTGCAGGGTAGCCCACAAGCCTTCTGGATCTCAGCCCGCCCCTACGCACCTTCTGGTGCTCAGCTGCCCTGATACCTTTCAACCACCTCTAGGGCAGCCTGTCCCGATTACCCCTTCTCAGGGGGACAGTGCTCAAAACGGCCTACCCACCATCTGGCTCTCAGGGCGACTGGCATCAGGGTGGCCTACCCACCCTCTGGCTTTCAGGACAGCCTCTCAACCTTCAGGTTCACAGGATAGCCTACCCACCTTCCGGCTCTCAGGGTGACAGGTTTCAGGACAACCCATGAGCCTCCCAGCTCATAGCAAGGCCTGCCAGACCCAGGGACACACAAGACAGTGCAGGTGATAGACCCAGGAAACACCACAATACAGTTAGTTACCAAAAAACAGAGTCCTTTCTGGTACACAGTCCAAATCTATACAGTATTCAAGATATAGAATCCATTTCCAGGAAGCATCCACTCCAGTATACAATGTGCATTGTCAGAAATAGAGTCCACTCCAAACTGCAGAGTCCGTTGCGAAAAACAGAGTCCGCAACCAAGGACAGAGTCCACTCCTGAAGGCAGCAAATGCACACCACACAGGTGTTCAGTCTCCATAGAGTCCTGGCCCAGTCTTGGAAAACCAGGCCCATTCACAGGAGCATAGTACAGGTGCAGTTAACTCACAGGGGTTTTGTCCACTCCTGAAGGCAAGATCTTCTCCAAAACTCCAGGATACAGCAAGTGCTCATCTCCCAGCACACAGGTGTTCAATTTTCAGAGGCCCAGTCCCAGGGCTAGGCCTCCCCACAGGAGCAGCTCCTCTGGTAAAATGTATGTCTTCCACAAGGGCTCAGTCAAAACACCAAAAACAGTGAGGATACGTACAAAAAAAACAAAGAAAACTAGAGTCCAAGGGCTAAGCCCTACCATAAAATTAACATTATCCTTTTCTCAGAAAGAGGAGTGTGTAACACACAGGCTGTAACCAGCCAGTGAAACAACAATCCCCTAATGAGAACGGAGTTACACCTGAAACACATTATGTGTAACAGGAGTTTTTTTTTATTTTATTAAACAAATTACAAAACAGTTTACAAAAAAAAACATTGACAGCTGTACACAAAAGACAGCAATTTTACAAGGGAGAGGAGCAGCAAAGCTAGGCCCCGAACCCTACCGTTCAACCAATTTACAGGGAGAGGAGGACAAACCTCAAATCCCAGTTCGACATATGACAAGACAGTGATGACATTTGTACATTAGACAATACCGTTACATACAAAAGTGCAGACAATACAGACCCAACAAGCCCCCGCCCCTCCCACCTCGTTTCCTGGTTATATT
>NC_057722.1:83970607-83977748 GCF_004010195.1 Chiloscyllium plagiosum | reverse complement strand
TACATTAGACAATACCGTTACATACAAAAGTGCAGACAATACAGACCCAGCAAGCCCCCGCCCCTCCCACCTTCCGACCACTCTAAGGCAGCCCGCCCCTACCCACCTTCCGGTTCTCGGTCCACCCCATGTCCCTTCCAGTTCTCGGTCCGCCCTGACACACCTTTCGACCACCTCTAGGACAGCCCACCCTGGTACCCGCCCAGGGTGACAGTGGTCAGGACGGCCTACCCACCTTCCGGCTTCACTAACCACCCTCAGCACCTTCCGACCACCTCTGGGGCAGCCCGCCCCGGTACTTGCCTGGGGTGACAGCGCTGAGGACGGCTACCTACCTTCTGGCTCTCGGTCTGCCCCTACGTTACCATTGGGCTCTCACCCACCCCGTTGCACCTCCGACCAGTGGGCTATCCTGGCACACCTTTCGGCCACCTCTCGGACAGCCTGTCCACTTCCCTGGGACAACAGCGTGTAGGGTAGCCCACAAGCCTTCCGGATCTCAGCCCGCCCCTACACGCCTTCTGGCTCTCGGCTGTTCTGACACCTTTTGACCACCTCTAGGACAGCCCGTCCCGATTACCCCTTATCAGGACGACAATGCTCAGAACAGCCTACCCACCATCTGGCTCTCGGGGCGACTGGCATCAGGGTGGCCTACTCACTCTCCGGCTTTTGGGACAGCCTACCAACCTTCAGATTCACAGGATGGCCAACCCACCCTCCGGCTCTCGGGGTGACAGCTTTCAGGACGACCCATGAGCCTCCCAGCTCATAACAAGGCCTGCCAGACCCGGGGACACGCAAGACAGTGCGGGTGATAGACCCAGGAAACACCACAATACAGTTAGTTACCCAAAACAAAAAACTCCTTTCTGGTACACAGTCCAAATTTATACAGTCTTCAAGATATGGAATCCATTTCCAGGAAGAGTCCACTCCAGTATACAATGTGCAATGTCAGAATTAGAGGCCACTCCAAACTGCAGAGTCCGTTGTTAAAAACAGCCCACAACCAAGGGCAGAGTCCAGTCCTGGAGGTAGCAAATGCACACCCTACAGGACACAGGTGTTCAGTCTCAATGGAGTCCTAGTTCAGCCTTGGAGAGCCAGGAACACAGTACATAGTATAGATGCAGTTAACTCACAGGGGTTTGGTCCAAACTCCAGAACACAGCAAGTGCTCACCTCACCACACAGGTGTTCAATCTTCAGAGGCCCAGTCCCAGGGCTAGGCCTCCTCACAGGAACAACTCCTCTGGTAAAATGTATGTCTTCCACAGGGCTCAGTCCAAACACCAATAAAAAGTGAAGACACATACAAAAAACAAAGAAAACTACAGTCCAAGGCCTAAGCCCTACCATAAAAGTAACATTGTCCTTTTCTCAGAAAGAGGAGAGAGTAACACACAGGCTGTAACCAGCCAGTGAAACAACAATCCCCTAATGAGAACTGAGTTACACCTGAAACACATTATGTGTATCAGGAGTTTAACAACCAGTCCTCACTAAAAGGAATGCCAGTTAACAAACTAGCTAAATAATTCAGCCAGTTCAGGAATCAGGTTTTCCCCTTCAAAAAAAGAGAGAACCCAAACCAACAGCAACATACTGACTGTAACACCAGCCAGCACAGAATCAATGCCCAAAACTGAGAAGACCTCTGAATATCCTATTTATATCTGTCAGCCAGGGCTCCCTGATTGAACCAGCTCAACGTCCTAGTCAGAGAGATCATATTCATTGAGATCCACCTTGCTGACCTCGTTCCAAACATTGCAGTTTTCACCAATCTTTTTAGATACACTGCAGAAACTTTTACAGTTAGGTTTTATTGTCCTGCAAGCTTGCTCTCATGTTCTGTTTTTGTCTTCTTAAATCCTTTGGTCCTCCTTTGCAAACTTCTGAGCAATTCCCAATCCTCAGGTCTGTTGTTTTGTCTGTTGGTGTTTTCCAGCACCACTCTAATCTCGACTGTTGTTTTGTCAAACCAATTTGTCATAGTCATAGTCATAGAGATCTACAGCTTGTATGCCTCTTTTTTACATCTACTGCTATTTCTTCCCTTGTAAACTATGGTTTGGCCACTGTCCTCTTTATGTTCTTGTGCCAAACAGGAATAAACAATGTGTAGAGGAAATTCACCAGAATGTTCTAAAGAAACATCATTGCACTCAAAACTTTAACTCAGTTATCTCTCCACAGTTGCTGCCAGACCTGCTGAGTTTTCCAGCAATTTCTGTTCTGATTCACTTCTCAACCATTCATTTTTTTAAATTCTATTACGAGGATATTGCCTGGGCTGGAGAGCTTGAGTTATGAAGAGAGATTGGATAGACTGGGATTGTTTTCCTTGGAGCAGAGGAGATTGAGAGGAGACATGATTAAGATGGATAATGTTGTAGATGCAGTCAACAGTAAGGAACATTTCTTAGTGGAGAGATTGATGACTGGGAAATGGGTTTAAAGCAAGGGGCAGGAGGTTCATAGATGATGTAAGGGGAAAAAATCTGTACAGAGGGTCTTAGGAATCTGAAAGTCACTGCCTATATGAGGGCAAAATACTGAAGAAGTATTTTGATGTGTACTTGGAATGTCAAGGCATACAAAGCTATGGGCCAACTGCAGAAAATGGGATTAAAATAGTTAATAGTCACAAATTCGAAAGGCCATAGTGTATTTTTCTGTGCTGTAGATCTCATGACTATATGACATTCAATGGTATCACCATCACAAAAACCCCCACCCTCAAATTTCTGGGATTACTTTTGACCAGAAACTGAACTGGACATGTCATAGAGATGTACAGCACGGAAACAGACCCTTTGTTCCAACTCGTCCATGCCGATCAGATATCCTAACCTAATATAGTCCCATTTGCCAGCACTTGGCCCGTATCCTATCCATATACCCATCCATTTCTTTTTAAATGCTGTAATTGTACCAGCCTCCACCACTTCCTGTGGCAGCTCATTCCATACATGCACCACACTTTGCGTGAAACATTTACTCCTTAGGTCCCTTTTATATCTTTCCCCCTCACCCGAAACTTATACCCTCAAGTTCTGGACTCCTACACCCCAGGGAAAAGACCTTGTCTATTTATCCTATCCATGCCCCTCAGGATTATATAAACCTTTGTAAGGTCACCCATCAGCCTCCAACACTCCATGGAAAACAGCCCGAGCCTATTCAGCCTCTCTGGAGAGCTCAAGTCCTCCAACCCTTGCAACATCCTTGTAAATCTTTTCTGAACCCTTTCAAGTTTCACAATATCCTTCCGATAGGAAAGAGACCAGAGTTGTATGCAATATTTCAAAAGTTGCCTAACCAATCTTTGATACAGTTGCAACATGACCTCCCAACTCCTATACTCAATACTTTGACCAATAAAGGAATGCATACCCAATGCCTTCTTCACTATCCTATCTACTTGCGATTCTACTTTCAAGGAACTATGAACCTGCACTCCAAGGTCCTTTTGTTCAGCCACATTCCCCAGGACCTTACCAATAAGTGTATAAGTCCTGCTCTGATTTGCTTTTCCAAAATGCAGCACCTCACATTTATCTAAATTAAACTCCATCTTCCAATCCTCAGCCCATTGACCCCTCTTATCAAGATACCATTTTACTCCAAGGTAACCTTCTTCACTGTTCACCACACTTCCAATTTTGCTGTCATCTGCAAACTTACTAACTGTGCCTCCTATGTTCATATCCAAATCATTTATATAAATGAACGAAAAATAGTGGACCCAGCACCGATCCTTGTGGGACATCACTCATCATAGACCTCCAGTCTAAAAAGCAACTCACTACCAGCACCCTCTGTCTTCTACCTTCGAGCAAGTTTTGTATCCAAATGGATACTTCTCCCTGTATTCCATGAGATCAAACCTTGCTAACCAGTCTCCCATGAGGAACCTTGTTAAACACATTACTGAAGTCCATACAGATCACAACCACCACTCTGCCCTCATCAATCCTCTTTGTTACTTCTTTTAAAAAGTTTGTGAGACATGATTTCCCATGCACAAAGCCATGCTGACTATCCCTAATCAGTCCTTGCCTTTCCAAATACATATATATCCTGTCCCTCAGGATGTCAGGCTCATCGGCCTATAGTTCCTTACCACCTTTCTTAAATAGTGGCACCAGATTAGCTAATCTCCAGTCTTCTGGTACCTCACTGTGACTTTCAGTGATACAAATATCTCAACTTCCCCAGCTTCCCACAGAGTTCTCGGGTACACCTGATCAGGTCCTGGGGTTTTATCCACTTTCATGCATTTCAAGACATCCAGCATTTCCTCCTCTATAATATGGACATTTTTGAAGGAGTCATCATCTATTTCCTACATTCTATACCTTCTATATCCTTCTCCACAGTAAACACTAATTCAAAATCCTCATTTAGTTTCTCCCCCATTTCCTGTGGCTCCACACAAAGGCCATAGCTTTAAATTAAGGGGGGGTAGATATAGGACTGAAGTTAGGGGTAGGTTCTTCACTCAGCGAGTCGTAAGTTCATGGAATGCCCTGCCAGTAGCAGTGGTGGACTCTCCCTCTTTATGGGCATTTAAGCGGGCATTGGATAGGTATATGGAGGATAGTGGGTTAGTATAGGTTAGGTGGGCTTGGATCGGCGCAACATCGAGGGCCAAAGGGCCTGTACTGCACTGTATTCTTCTATGTTCTATGTTCTAAAGGCCACCTTGCTGATCTTTGAGGGGCCCTATTCTCTCCCTAATTACCCTTTTGTCCTTAATGTATTTATAAAAATCTTTTGGATTCTCCTTAACCCTATTTGCCAAAGCTATCTCATGTCCCCTTTTTGCCCTCCTGACTTCCCTCTTAAGTATACTCCTACTGCCTTTATACTCTTCTAAGGATTCACTCGATCTCTCCTGTCTATACCTGACACATGCTTTCTTCTTTTTCTTAACCAAAACTTCAATTTCTCTAATCATCCAGCACTCCCGCCTCCTACCAGGATTTCCTTTCACCCGAACAGGAATATACTGTCTCTGGATTCTTGTTATCTCATTTCTGAAGGCTTCCCATTTCCAAGCCAAAGCCTTTACCTGCGAACATCTGCCTCCAATCAGCTTTTGAAAGTTTGTGCTATCCTTTTCCATCACTATTTTAAAACTAATAGAATTATGGTCGCTGGCCCCAAAGTGTTCCACCACTGTCACCTCAGTCACCTGCCCTGCCTTATTCCCCAAGAGTAGGTCAAGTTTTTCACCTTCTTTAGTAACTATATTCTAATACTGTACTGAGGCTATTAGGGCAGGCCAGAGGCTCAGAATCCTGCAGTGAGTAACTCACCTCCTTAGTCCCCAAAGATTGTAGTTTCCACTTTATACCTTCTTCCCTTCTTGAATAGCAAGATTACATTCTCTACATTCCAGTTTAAAGAAACCTTCTCAGAATCTGTGATGTGGAGGTGCCGGTGTTAGACTGGGGTGGACAAAGTTAAAAATTACATAACAGGGGAATGGGGGTCTTTAACTTTCCAAACATTGACTGGAAACTACTATAGTTTGAGTCAGTTTTTGTCCAATGTGTGCAGGAGGGTTTCCTGACGCAATATGTGGACAGGCCAACAACGGACGAGGCCACATTGAATTTGGTACTGGGTAATAACCCCGGCCAGGTGTGAGATTTGGAGGTAGGTGAGTACTTTGGTGATAGTGACAATTCAGTTACGCTTACTCTAGTCATAAGAAGGGATAGGGATATACTGCAGGGCAAGAATTATAGCTGGTGGAAAGGCAATAATGATGCAATGAGGCAAGATGGTGGATGCATAGGATGAGGAAGGAAACAGCAGGGGATGGGCACAATTGAAATGAGGAGCTTATTCAAGGACCAGCTACTGTATGTCCTGGATAAATATGTACCTGTCAGGCAGGGAGGATGTGGTCAAGCGAGGGATCCGTGGTTTATTAAAGAAGTTGAATCTCTTGTCAAGAAAAAGAAGGTTTATGTTAGGATGAGACGTGAAGGCTCAGTTCAAAGTAGTTATGAAGAGAGGTTGAGTAGGTTAGGTTTGTTTTCATTAGAAAAAAGGAGATTGAGGGAGGACCTGATTGAGGTTTACAAAATCATGAAGGATATAGACAGGGTGGATAGAGACGAGCTTTTTCCCTGGGTGAAGGATTCCATAACGAGATGTCATGCTTTCAAGGTGAGAGGTGGAAAGTTTAAGGGAGATACCCACGGCAAGTACTTCACACAGAGGGTGGTGGGCGTCTGGAACGCGTTGCCAGAAGAAGTGGTAGAGGCAGGCACGGTAGATTCATTTAAGATGCGTCTGGGTAGATGCATGAGTAGGTGGGGAGCAGAGGGATACAGATGCTTAAGAAGTGGGCAACAGGTTTAGGCAGTAGATTGGATCGGCTCAGGCTTGGAGGGCCAAAGGGCCTGTTTCTGGGCTGTAAATTTTCTTTGTTCTTTGTTCTCCTGTATTCTTTGACAGTCTTTCTGCTACTCCACCAATCTTCGTGTCATCTGCAAACTTGCTGATCATACCAACAGTGCCCTCTCCCAGATCATTTATATATTTCACAAACAACAGTGGCCCCAGCACTGATCCCTGTGGAACACCACTGGTCAACTAGGCAAAGTGTGGACTGCAGATGCTGGAAACCAGAGTTTAGATTGGAGTGGTGCTAGAAAAGCACAGCAGGTCAGACAGCATCGGAGGGGCAGGAAAATCGGCGTTTCGAGCAAAATGGAGGGTTTTTGCCCGAAACATCAATTTCCAGCTCCTCGGATGCTGCCTGACCTGCTGTGCTTTTCTAGCACCACTCTAATCTAAGCACCACTCTAATCTAAACACCACTGGTCACATAGAACATAGAACATAGATCAACACAGCACAGAACAGGCCCTTCGGCCCACGATGTTGTGCCGAACTTCTAACCTAGATTAAGTACCCATCCATGTACCTATCCAAATGCCGCTTAAAGGTCGCCAATGATTCCGACTCCACCACTCCCACGGGCAGCGCATTCCATGCCCCCACCACTCTCTGGGTAAAGAACCCACCCCTGACATCTCCCCTATACCTTCCACCCTTCACCTTAAATTTATGTCCCCTTGTAACACTCTGTTGTACCCGGGGAAAAAAGTTT
>NC_057722.1:83962771-83967315 GCF_004010195.1 Chiloscyllium plagiosum | reverse complement strand
ACCACGACTTCTGGCTGCACGCCCTCCCCCTTAAGGATTCTGAAGACACGGTCTGAGACGTCTCGGACCCTAGCACCCGGGAGGCAACAAACCATCCGTGAGTCTCGCCCATGTCCACAGAACCGCCTGTCCGTCCCTCTAACTAGAGAGTCCCCTATAACTAGCGCTCTCCTCCTCTCCCCCTTTCCCTTCTGAGTCTCAGAGCCACAGACCCCTTCCATGCAGCTTACACCTGCAACGCTGTCCCCCCCCAACAGTTTCCAAAGCTGTATACTTATTTTTTAGGGGAACGACCACAGGGGAACCCTGCACTGCCTGCTTCTTCCCCTTCCCACCTTTCTCCATTTTGAGAAACTCCCTTCAACTACTACTCTCTGTCTCCTGTTGCTTAACCAATTCTTTATCCACCTAGCTAGAACACCCTGCACACCATGTGACTTCACTTTCTCTCTTAGTTTACCATGGGGAACCTTATCAAACGCCTTACTAAAGTCCATGTATACGACATCAACAGCCCTTCATTCATCTATCAACTTGGTCACTTCCTCAAAGAACTCTACTAAGTTGGTAAGGCACGATCTCCCCTGCACAAAACCATGTTGCCTATCACTGATAAGCCCATTCTTTTTGAAATATAAATAGTTTTTATCCTTCAGTATCTTCTCCAGCAACCTTCCCACCACTGACGTCAGTCTCACTGGTCTGTAGTTTCCCAGTATATCCCTACTACCCTTCTTGTACAGGGGGACAGCATGAGGGCATCCCTCCAGTCCTCCAGCACCTCACCTGTGTTTAAGGATGCTACAAAGATATCTGTCAGGGCCCCCGCTATTTCCTCTCTCGCCTTCCTAGGCAACCTGGGATAGATCCCATCTGGTCCTAGGGATTTGTCCACCTTAATAACTTTTAGCCTACCCAACACATCTTCCCTACTTACGTCAATGAGATCCGAAGTTATCAAACTTCTATCTTTAATCTCAACATTCATCCTGTCCCTCGCTTCAGTGAACACTGATGCAAAGTAATCATTCAGAATCTCACCCATTCCCTCAGGTTCGACACACAGTCTTCCCTCATTGTCCTTTAATGGACCAATCCTTTCTCTAGTTAACCACTTGCTTCTTATGTAAAAATAAAAGGCCTTGGGATTCTCCTTGATTCTGTTCGCTAAACCTATTTAATGACCCCTTTTATTCTGCTTGATACCTTGTTTAAGACTGGTCCTACTCTTCCGATATTCCTCCAGAGCCCATTCTGTTCTTAGCTGCCTGGACCTTATGTACGCTTCCCTTTTCCTCTTGGCTAGTCATACGATTTGGCCTGTCATCCACGGTTCACGAATCTTGCCTTTCCTATCCTTTGCTTTCAATGGGACATGCTATCGTGCACTATCTTTAACCTATCTTTGAAAATCTATCAGTTCTGGGTCCTCTGCTGTTTGTAATTTTTATTAATGACTTGGGAGAGGGAGTCAAAGGGTGGGTCAGTAAATTTGCAGACGATACGAAGATTGGTGGAGTTGTGGATAGGAGGAGGGCTGTTGTCGGCTGCAAAGGGACTTAGTTATGATGCAGAGCTGGGCTGAGGAGTGGCAGATGGAGTTCAACCCTGTCAAGTGTGAGGTTGTCCATTTTGGAAGGACAAATAAGAATGCGGAATACAGGGTTAACGGTAGGATTCTTAGTAAGGTGAAGGAGCAGAGGGATCTTGGGGTCTATGTTCATAGATCTTTGAAAGTTGCCACTCAGGTGGATAGAGCTTGTAAGAAGGCCTATGGTGTATTAGTGTTCACTAGCAGAGGGATTGAATTCAAGAGTCGTGAGGTGATGTTGCAGCTGTATAGGACCTTGGTAAGGCCACATTTGGAGTACTGTGTGCAGTTCTGGTCGCCTCATTTTCGGAAAGATACGGAAGCTTTGGAGAGGGTGCAGAGGATGTTGGCTGGAATGGAAAATAAGTCGTACGAGGATAGGTTGAGAGTGCTAGGCCTTTTCTAATTGGAACAGTGAAGGATGAGGGGTGACTTGATAGAGGTTTATAAGATGATCAGGGGAATAGATTGAGTAGACAGTCAGAGACTTTTTCCCCGGGTACAACAGAGTGTTTCAAGGGGACATAAATTTAAGGTAAAGGGTGGAAGATATAGGGGGGATGTCAGGGGTAGGTTCTTTACCCAGAGAGTGATGGGGGCATGGAATGCGCTGCCTGTGGGAGTGGCAGAGTCAGAATCATTGGTGACCTTTAAGCGGCAATTGGATAGGTACATGGATAGATGCTTAAGCTAGGACAAATGTTTGGTACAACATCGTGGGCCGAAGGGCCTGTTCTGTGCTGTATTGTTCTATGTTCTATGTTCTAAAACCTCCCACATATCAAATGTGGACTTCCCTTCAAATAGCTTTGTCCAATCCACATTTCCCAGCTCCTGCCTAATCTTGATATTCTTGGCCTTGGCCCAGTTTAGTACTCTTCCCTTCGGACCACTCTCATCTTTGTCTACGAGTATTCTAAAGCTTACAGAATTGTGGTCACTGTTCCCAAAGAAATCCCCCATCGCAACTGCTACCACCTGGCCTAGCTTATTCCCCAGTACCAGGTCCAATATGGCCCCTTCCCTCGTCGGACTATTGACATACTGCTCTAGACAACTCTCCTTGACGCTTCTTACAAATTCTGTCCCATCCAGACCTCTGACGCTAAGTGTGTCCCAGTCAATGTTGGGAAAATTAAAATCTCCCATCACCACTACCCTGTTGCCTCTACATCTTTCCATACCTATTTGTTCTTCTATCTCATGCTCACTGTTGGGAGGCCTGTAATACAGCCCCAACAATGTAACTGCACCCTTCTTATTTCTCAGCTCCGCTCATAATGCCTCACTGCTCAAGCCCTCCATAGTGTGCTCCTTTAGCACAGCCGTGATATCATCCCTGATCAGCAATGCTACTCCTCCTCCTCCTCCTCCTTCTCCTCCCCCCCCCACCCCCCGGCTTTTACTTCCCTCCCTGTCCTGTCTGAAGCATCTATATGCTGGAACATTTAGTTGCCAATCATGTCCTTCCTTCAATCCTTGTGATTGTAATAATGTCATACTCCCAGGCACCAATCCAAGCCCTAAGTTCATCTGCCTCACCCACTATACTCCTTGCATTAAAGTATATGCACTTCAGGCCACCAGTTCTTTTGCGTTCATCTGCTCTCTCCCTACTCTTCCCCTTATTAATGCTAACTTCATGATTCATACAGTCTTCAGTTTCCACCTCACTGTCTACTTGTTTTCTCTTCTGATTCCCAGCCCCCTGCCTCATTAGTTTAAAACCTCCCCAACAACAATGGCAAAAATTCCCCAAGGACATTAGTTCCAGTCTGGTTCAGATGTAGACCGTCCAATTTGTAATAGTCCCACCTTCCCCAGAACTGGTCCCAATGTCCAACAAATGTGAACCCCTCCCTCTTACCCAATCCCTCACACCACCTGTTCATCCTGCCTATTTTTTCATTTCTATGCTGGCTAGTACGTGGCACTGGTAGTAATCCCAAGACCACTACGTTTGAGGTCCTCCTTTTTAAATTCTCTCCTAGCTCCCTGAATTCTGCTTTCAGGACCTCATCTCGTTTTGTACTTATATCGTTGGTGCCCATATGCATCGAGACAACTGGCTGTTCACCCTCCCCTTTTAGAATGCTGTGCGGCCAATCGGTGCATCCCTGACCCGAGCACCTGGGAGACAACATACCATCTGGGAGTCCTGTTTTTGGCCACAGAACCGCCTATATACTCCCCTCACAATAGAATCCCCTGTGATGATGGCCCTACGAGTCTTTTTCCTGCCCTTCTGAACAGCAGTGCCCGCCATGGTGCCTGTTTTGGAGGGGGATGATAACAGGGGACACCTGCATTGCCTTCCTGCTCTTTTTCTGACTTTTGGTCACCCATTCACTGTCTCCCTCAGCAATTCTAATCTGCAGTTTGACCAATTCACTTAACATGCTATGCACAACCTCCTCAGCATCACGGATGCTCCAGAGTGAGTCCATTCGCAGCTCCAAAGCCATCATGCGGTCAAATAAGAGTTGCAGCTGGATACACTTCTTGCAAGTGTAAGAGTCAGGAACATCAGCCACATTCCTGAGCTCCCATCTCAAACAAGAGGCACGTGCCATGGGTAGAGGCACATGCCACTAGTGCTTGAGAATTACAAGTTAGCCAGGAAAGACCTAAAAAGAGAATTAAAAAGAGCCCGGAGGGGACATGAGAAGTCATTGGCAGATAGGATCAAGGAAAATCCTAAAACTTTCTATAGGAATATCAGGAATAAAAGAATGACTAGATTAAGATTAGGAGAAAGTGAGGACTGCAGATGCTGTAGATCAGAGCTGAAAATGTGTTGCTGGAAAAACGCAGCAGGTCAGGCAACATCCAAGGAGCAGGAGAATCGACGTTTCGGGCATGAGCCCTTCTTCAGGAATGAGGAAAGTGTGCCAAGTGGGCTAAGATAAAAGGAAGGGAGGAGGGACTTGGGGGAGGGGCGTTGGAAATGCGA
>NC_057722.1:83960944-83962559 GCF_004010195.1 Chiloscyllium plagiosum | reverse complement strand
CATCGGGTGCAGCGGATGCAGCAAATGATGTGTGTGGAGGTGCAGGTGAATTTGTGGCGGATATGGAAGGATCTCTTGGGGTCTTGGAGGGAAGTAAGGGGGGAGGTGTGGGCACAAGTTTTGCATTTCTTGCGGGGTTGCAGGGGAAGGTGCCAGGAGTGGAGTTTGGGTTGGTGGGGGGTGTGGACCTGACGGAGTCACGGAGGGAGTGGTCTTTTCGGAACGCTGATAGGGAAGGGGAGGGAAATATATCCCTGGTGGTGGGGTCCGTTTGGAGATTAAGATTAGAGCAAATCAAGAACAGTAGTGGGAAGTTCTGCATGAAGTCTGAGAAGATAAGGGAAGCGCACGGTGGCACAGTAGTTAGCACTGCTGTCTCACAGGGCCTGTTTCCACACCGTAAGTAATATTTTTCATCAGTATTCACACTGGAAAAATACAAAGTTGTTGAGGAGAATATTGAGATACAGGCTACTGGATTAGACAGGAATGAGGCTCATAAGGAGGAGGAGTGAAAATAGATAGGTCCCATGGGTCAGATGGGATTTATTCTAGGATTCTCTGGGAAGCCAATGAGGAGATTACAGAGTTTTTGGCTTCAATCTTTATGTCATCATTGTCTACAGGAATAGTGCCAGAAGACTAAAGGATAGCAAATGTTGACCCCTTGTTCAAGAAGGGGAGTAAAGACAACCCTGGTAATTATGCACCAGTGACCCTTACTTCGGTTGTGGGTAAAGTGTTGGAAAAGGTTATAAGAGATAGAATTTATAATCATCTAGGGAGGAATAGGTTGATTCAGGATAGTTAACATGGTTTTGTGAAGGGTAGGTCGTGCCTCACAAACCCTATTGAAGGTGACCAAACAAGTGGATGAAGGTAAAGTGGTTGATGTGGTGTATCTGGATTTCAGTAAAGCATTTGATAAGGATCCCTATGGTAACATATTTCACAGAATACAGAGGCATGGGATTGAGTGTGATTTAGCAATTTGGATCAGAAATTGGCTGACTGAAAGGAGACAGAGGGTGGTGGTTGATGGGAAATATTAATCCTGGAGTTCAGTTAGTAGTGGTGTACCGCAAGGATCTGTTTTGGGTCCACTACTGTTTGTCATTTTTATAAATGATCTGGATGAGGGCATAGAAGGATGGGTTAATAAATTTGTGGATGACACAAAGATCGGTGGATATTGCCGAAGGATGTTGTAGGTGAAAGAGGGACATAGATAAGCTGCAGAGCTAGGCCGAAAGATGGCATATGGAATTTAATGCGGAAAAGTGTAAGATGATTCACTTTGGTTGGAACAACTGGAATAAAGAGCACTGGGCTAATGGTAAGATTCTTGGTAGTAGAACATAGAACAGTACAGCACAGAACAGGCCCTTCAGCCCACGATGTTGTGCCGACCACTGATCCTCATGTATACACCCTTAAATGTCTGTGACCATATGCATGTCCAGTAGTCTCTTAAATGTCCCCAATGACCCTGCCTCCACAACTGCTGCTGGCAATGCATTCCATGCTCTCACAACTCTCTGTGTAACGAACCCACCTCTGACATCCCCTCTATACTTTCCTCCAACCAGCTTAAAACTATGACCCCTCGTATTAG
>NC_057722.1:83948018-83960136 GCF_004010195.1 Chiloscyllium plagiosum | reverse complement strand
CTCTGAACCCTCTCCAAAACATCCACATCTTTTCTGTAATAGAACTGGACTCAGTATTCCAAGTGCGGTCTAACCAAAGTTTTATAGAGCTGCAACAAGATCTCATGACTCTTAAACTCAATCCCCCTGTTAATGAAAGCCAAAACACCATATGCTTTCTTAACAACCCTGTCCATTTGGGTGGCCATTTTAAGGGATCTATGTACCTGCACACCAAGATTCCTCTGCTCCTGCACACTGCCAAGAATCCTATCCTTAATTCTGTACTCAGCTTTCAAATTCGACCTTCCAAAGTGCATCACCTCGCATTTATCCAGGTTGAACTCCATCTGCCGCCTCTCAGCCCATTTCTTTATCCTGTCAATGTCCCGCTGCAGCCTACAACAGCCCTCTATACGGTCAACGACACCTCCAACCTTTGTGTCGTCTGCAAACTTGCTGACCCATCCTTCAATCCCCTCATCCAAGTCATTAATAAAAATTACAAACAATAGAGGCCCAAGGACAGAGCCCTGTGGAACACCACTCACCAGTAGTGTAGATGAGCAGAGAGGTTTGGGTGTCCATGTACACAGATGCCTGAAAGTTGCCACTCAGTTTGATGCAGTTCTTAAGAAGGATAAACTGTGTTAGCTTTTATTGGTAGAGGGATTGAGTTTTGGAGCCATGAGGGCGGCACAGTGGTTAGCACTGCTGCCTCACAGTGCCAGGGACCTGGGTTTGATTCCCGTCTCGGGTGGCTGTGTGGAATTTGCACGTTCTCCACATGTCTGCATGGATTTCCTCCAGGTGCTCTGGTTTTCTCCCACAGTTCAAAGATGTGCAAGTCAGGTGAATTGGGCATTCTAAATTGCTCATAACGTTAGTGCATTAGTCAGGGGGGGAATTGGTCTGGGTGGATTTCTCTTCGGAAGGTCAGAGTGGACTTGTTGAACCAAATGGACTGTTTCCGTACTGTCGGGAATATAATCTAATGAGGTCATGTTGCAGCTGTACAAAACTCTGGTGCAATCGCACATGGAGTATTGCGTACAGTTCTGGTTTATAGGAAGGATGTGGAAAGGGTTCAGTGGAGATTCAGTGGAGATCTGGTATGGAGGGGAGGTCTGAGGGACTTGAGGTTATTTTTGTTAGACAGAAGAAGGTTGAGAGGTGACTTAATTGAGACATACAAGTTAATCAGAGGGTTAGATAGGGTGGACCGTGAGGGTCTTTTTCCTCAGATGGTGATGGTGAGCACAAGGGGACATAGCTTTAAATTGAGCAGTTAAAGATATAGGACAGATGTCAGAGGTAGCTTCTTTACTCAGGGCATAATAGGGGTGTGGAACAGCCTGCCTGCAACAGTAGTAGACTTGCCAACTTTAAGGAGCATTTAAATGGTCATTGGATAAACATACGGAAGGACTGATAGGCCAGGAGATTTTGGGAAAATGCAGATGTACACAGAACATAGAAAAGTACAGCACAGAACAGGCCCTTAGGCCCACGATGTTGTGTCGAGACTTAATCCTAAGTAAAATATAGTAACTTAACCTACACACCCCTCAACTCACTGCTATCCATGTGCATGTCCAGCAGTCGCTTAAATGTTCCCAATGACTCTGCTTTCACCACCTCAGCTGGCAACGCATTCCATGCATTCACAACTCTCTGCATAAAGAACCTACCTCTGATGTCTCCTTTATACCTTCCTCCTAATATCTTCAAACTATGACTTCTCATACCAGTCAATCCTGCCCTGGGGAATAGTCTCTGGCTATTGACTCTATCTATACCTCTCATTATTTTGTACACCTCAATCAGGTCTCCTCTCTTCCTCCTTCTCTCCAGACAGAAAAGACCGAGCTTATTCAACCTTTCTTCATAACGCAAGCCCTCCAGTCAAGGCAGCATCCTGGTAAACCTTCTTTGCACCCTCTCCAAAGCCTGTGATCTTTCCGATAGTATGGCGATCAGGAGTGGACATAATATTCCAAGTGTGGTCTCACCAGGGACTTGTAGAGCTGCAGCAAAACCTCGTGGCTCTTAAACTCGATTCCCCTGTTAATGAAAGCCAAAACACCATATGCTTTCTTAACAACCCTATCCACTTGGGTGGCAACTTTGAGGGATCTATGGACTTGCACAACCAGATCCCTCTGTTCTTCCACACTGCCAAGAATCCTGTTTTTAATCATATATTGAGCATTTGAGTTCAACCTTCCAAAATGCATCACTTCGCATTTATCCAAGTTGAACTCCATCTGCCATTTCTCAGCCCACCTCTGCATCCTGTCTATGTCGTGCTGCAGCCTGCAGTAGCCCTCTATCCATGACACCTCCAACCCTTGTGTCAACTGCAAATTTACTAACCTCCTCATCCAAGTCATTTATAAAAACTACAAGGAGTAGAGGCCCAAGAACAGAGTCCTGCAGGACCCCACTTAACGCTGTCTTCCAGGCAGAATACTTTCCATCTACAACCATTCTCTGCTTTCTGTCAGCAGCCAATTCTGAATCCAGACAGCCAAATCTCCCTGTATCCCATAATGCCTGACTTCATGAATGAGCCTACCATGGGGAACCCTATCAAGTGCCTTGCTGAAATCCATATACACCACATCCACTGCTCAACCGTCGTCGACCTGTCTTGACACCTCCTCAAAGAACTCAATAAGATTTGTGAGGCATGACCTGGCCCTCTCAAAGCCATGCTGACTGCCTTTAATCACACTATGCTTTGCCAAATAGTCATAAATCCTATCCCTCAGAATTCTTTCCACAACTTTGCTGACCACAGACATGAGCCTGACTGGTCTGTAATTTCCAGGGATTTTCCTATTACCCTTCTTTAAAAGTGGATGCTCCTTCCAATCCTCCGGTACAACTCCCGTGGAGAGTGAGGAGGCAAATATCCTCGCTAGCGGCTTAGCAACCTCCTATCTCACTTCCCAGAGCAGCCTCGGATAAATCTGGTCTGGCCCTGGGGACTTATCAGTCTTAATGTTTTCCAACATTTCTAGCACATCATCTTTATCAATCCTGATCTTGTCAAGACTGTGTCCCAGCTCCTCTAAGTTTTCGTTTACAACAAGGTCTCTTTCCTTCATGAAAACCGAAGCAAAAAACTCATTTAGGCCTTCCCCTATCTGCTCAGACTCCACACACAAGTTCCCTCCGCTATCCCTGATCGGCCCTACCTTCTCCCTGATCATTCTCTTATTCCTCACATATGAGTAAAACGCAGGGTTGTTGTTATGGGTAACTTCAACTTTTCCAATATTGACCGGAACCTCCTTAGTGCAGATAGTTTGGATGGAGCCGTTTTTGTCAGGTGTGTTCAGGAGGGTTTCCTTACTCAGTATGTGGACAGGCCAACGAGGGGAGAAGCCATTTTGGATTTGGTGCTCAGCAATGAGCCAGGAAAGGTGTCAGATCTCAAGGTAGGAGATCACTTTGGTGACAGTGACCACTACTGCCTCACATTTACCATAGCCTTGAAGAGGGAAAGGAGCAGTTACCAAGAGAAAATATTTAATTGGAGAAATGAAACTCGATGTAGGTTTGCTCGCTGAGGTTCATTTCCAGACGTTTTGTCACCCTACTAGGTAACATCTTCAGTGGGCAAAAGTGAGGACTGCAGATGCTGGAAATCAGTTTAAATCAAAGTGCTGGAAAAGCACAGCAGGTCAGGCAGCATCCAAGGAGCAGGAAAATCGATGTTTAGGGCAATAGGACATCAGGAATAGAACATCTTCATTGGGCCTCCGAGCGAAGCACTGCTGATGATTCCTGCTTTCTATTTATATGTTTGGGTTTCATTGTGTTGATGATATCATTTCCTGTTCTTTATCTCAACTGGTGGTAGATGAGGTCTAACTCGATGTGTTTGTTGATAGAGTTCTGGCTGGAATGCCATGCTTCTAGGAATTCTCGTGCGTGTCTCTGTTTGGCTTTTCCTAGGATGGATGTGTTGTCCCAGTCGAAGTGGTATCCTTCTTTATCTGTGTGTAAGGATACTATTGAGAGAGGATCATGTCTTTTTGTGGCCAGTTAATGTTCATGTATTGTGGTGGCTAGTTTTCTGCCTGTCTGTCTAATGTATGTTTGTTACAGTTCTTGCACGGTATTTTGTAAAGGACATAAGGTTTACTTGTTGTCTGTATAGGGTCTTTCAAGTTCATTAGCTGCCACAAAAAGACGTGACCCTCTTTCACTAGGACACCACCCCCCCCTCCCCCCCCGCTGAGAAAAGAACAGGAAATGCCATCACTAGCCCATAGAAACCCAAACATCTAAATAGAAAGCAGGAATCATCAGAAATTCTTCGCCCAGAGGCCCACTGAAGATGTTACCTAGTAGGGTGATGAAATATCTGGAAATGAACCTCCCAGCTCAGCGAGTAAACCTACATTCAGAACCTCAACCTGAGCTACAAATCTTCTCAAGACTCACTGGGGAAAAGGAAATTATGATGCTATCAGACAGGAGTTGGGACAGATTGAGAGCAATTGTTCCACAGAAAGGGCACAACAGTATGTGGAGACTGTTTCAGGAGCAGTTGTTGTGAGTGATGCACAAATTTGTTCCTTTGAGACAGGCAAGAAGAGGTAAGATCAAGGAGCCTTGGACAAGGAGAACAGAGGAGATTCTCATCGAAAGGAAGAAGGCAGCTTACTTAAAGTGGAGGAAGCAAGGATCTAGCATAGCTATAGAGGATTGCAGGCTTGCAAGAAAGGAGCTCAGAAATGGACAGAGGAGAGCCAGGAGGGGGCACAAAAAAGGCTTGGCAGGAAGGAATAGGGAGAACCCAAACGCATTTTACTCATACGTGAGGAATAAGAGAATGATCAGGGAGAAGGTAGGACCAGTCAGGGATAGCGTAGGGAACTTGTGCGTGGAGTCTGAGCAGATAGGGGAAGCCTTAAATGAGTTTTTTCCTTCAGTTTTCAGTCAGGAAAGGAATCTTGTTGTGAATGAGAACTTTGAGGAGTTGGGAAACAGGCTTGAACAGATCAAGATTGATGAAGTTGATGTGCTCGAAACTTGGCAAACATTAAGATTGATAAGTCCCTAGAGATAGGCCGGATTTATCATAGGTTGCTCCAGGAAGCAAGAAAGGAGGTGTTAAGCCTCTGGCGAAGATCTTTACTTCCTAACTCTTCAAGGGCATCGTGCCTGAGGATTGGAGGGAGGTGAATGTTGTTCCTCTTTTCAAGCAGGGGCATAGGGAAATCCCTGGCAATTACAGACCAGTCAGTCTTACGCCTGTAGTCAGCAAGGTTTTGAAAAGAATTCTGAGAGATAGGATTCATGACTATTTGGAAAAGCATAGCGTTAAAAGCAGTCAGCATGGCTTTGTGAGGAGCAGGTCATGCCTCACAAATCTTATTGAGTTCTTTGAGGAAGTGTAAAGACAGGTCGACGATGGTAGAGCAGTGGATGTGGTGTATATGGACTTCAGCAAGGCATTTGATAAGGTCGCCCTGGTAGGCTCATTCATAAAGTCAGGAGATATGGGACACAGAGAGATTTGGCTGTCTGGATTCAGAATTGATTGGCTGGCAGAAGGCAGAGTGTGGTTGTAGATGGAAAGTATTCTGCCTGGAGGTCAGTGTTGAGTGGTGTCCCACAGAGCTCTGTTCTTAGGTCTCTGCTCTTTGTAGTTTTTATAAATGACTTGGACGAGGAGGTTGAGGGGTGGGTTAGTAAATTTGCCTATGACACAAAGGTTGGAGCTACCGTTGATACTATCGAGGTCTATTGCAGGCTGCAGCATAACACAGACAGGATGCAGAGCTGAACTGAGAAATGGCTGATGGAGTTCAACCTGGATAAATGTTAAGTGATGCATTTTGGAAGTTTGAACTTGAATGCTGAATATAGGATTAAAGACAGAATTCTTGGCAGTGTAGAGGAACAAAGGGATCTTGGTGTTCAAATGCACAGATCCCTCAAAGTTGCCACCCAAGTGGATAGGGTTGTTAAGAAAGCATATGGTGTTTTGGCTTTCATTAACAGGGGGATTGAGCTTAAGAGCCGCGAGCTTTTGCTTCAGCTCTACAAGACCCTGGTGAGACCACACTGTGAATATTATGTCCAGTTCTGGCCACCCTATTATAGGAAAGGGTGCAAAGGAAGTTTACCAGGATGCTGCCTGGACTGCAGGGCTTGTCTTACAAAGAGAGATTGACTAAGCTCTGACGTTTCTCTCTGGAGAGAAGGAGGAAGAGACTGATCTGATTGAAGTATACAAGGTAATGTGAGGCATGGATAGAGTCAATAGCCAGAGACTTTACCCCACCGCAGGATTGACTGGCACTAGGGGTCATAGTTTTAAGATATTAGGAGGAAGGTATAGAGGAGAGGTCAGAGGAAGGTTCTTTACGCAGAGTTGTGAATGCATAGAATGAGTTGCCTGCAGTGGTGGTGGAAGCAGAGTCATTAGGGACACTTAAGCAACTGCTAGACATGCACATGGACAGCAGTGAATTGAGGGGTGCGTAGGTTAGGTTATTTTATTTTAGATTAGGAATAATCCTCGGCACAACATTGTGGGCTGAAGGGCCTGTTCTGTGCTATACTTTTCTATGTTCTATGCACTATGAAAATAGAATAGTGTGGGTTAGATTGGTTTCAGATTGGTTCCACAGGTTGGTGCAATGTCGAGAGCTGAAGGGCCTGTACTGCGCTGTAAAGTTCTATCTACCTTCTATCAAGTTATAGTCTTAACAAAGGAGCAGCACTCCAACAGCTTATACTTGCAGATAAACCTGTTGGATTATAACCTAGCGTTATGTGATTTTTAACTTGCTCAGAATCTAACAGACATAAAACAAAATATTTATTCATTACAGAGGAGCTTCTTGTCAAGAGGAAAAAGGAAGCTTACTTAAGGTTGAGGAAGTAAGGATTAGATTAGATTAGATTAGATTACAGTGTGGAAACAGGCCCTTCGGCCCAACAAGTCCACACCGACCCGCCGAAGCGAAACCCACCCATACCCCTACATTTACCCCTTACCTAACACTACAGGCAATTTAGTATGGCCAATTCACCTGACCCTGCACATCTTTGGATGGTGGAAGGAAACCGGAGCACCCGGAGGAAACCCACGCAGACACGGGGAGAACGTGCAAACTCCACACAGTTTTGACGCAGCTTTAGAGGATTACAGGATAGTTAGGAAATAACTCAAAAATGGACTGAACAGGGCTAGGAGGGGGCACAATAAAACCTTGGCGGGAAGGACCAGGGAAAACCCAAAGGCATTCTACACATACGTGAGGAATATGAGAATGATCAGACAGAGGGTAGGGTCGATCAGGGATTGTGGAGGGAACTTGTGGCTGCAGTAGGAAGAGGTAGGGGAAGCCTTAAATGAGTATTTGCTTCAGTATTCTCTGGAGAGGTGGACCTTGTTGATAGTGAGAACACCCTGGACCAGGTTAATAGAGTTGAACAGATTGATATTAAGAAAGTGGATGTGCTGGACGTTCTGGGAAACATCAAGTCAGATAGGTCCCAGGGCCAGACCAGACATATCCAAGGTTACTGTGGGAAGCCAGGAATGAAATTGCTGCGCTTCTGGCGATGATCTTTGTATCCTCACTCTCCACAGGAGTAGTACCGGTAGTTTGGAGGGAAGCGAATGTTGTTCCTCTGTATAAGAAAGGGAATAGAGAAATCCCTGGGAATTACAGACCAGTCAGTCTTATGTCTGTGGTAAGCAAGGTACAGGAAAGGATTCTGAGAGATAGGATTTATGACTATTTGGAAAATCATAGTTTGATTAAACATTGTTGTGGTTCTGTTCGCCAAGCTGGAAGTTTTTGTTGCAAACGTTTCGTCCCCTGGCTAGGCGACATCATCAGTGCTTGGGAGCCTCCTGCGAAGCGCTTCTTTGATGTTTCCTCCGGTGTTTATAGTGGTCTGTCCCTGCCGCTTCCGGTTGTCAGTTTCAGCTGTTCGCTGGAGTGGTTGGTATATTGGGTCCAGGTCGATGTGTTTGTTGATGGAGTTTGTGGATGAATGCCATGCCTCTAGGAATTCCCTGGCTGTTCTCTGTCTGGCTTGCCCTATGATAGTAGTGTTGTCCCAGTCGAATTCATGTTGCTTGTTGTCTGCGTGTGTGGCTACTAAGGATAGCCACACAAACCAACAGCCACGCTCAGACAACAACTCACCAGAACGAAGGACCTGATACCCAACATGAGCAAAACGAATGTAGTGTACAAAATACCATGCAAGGACTGCACAAAACACTATATAGGACAAACAGGAAGACAGCTAACAATCCGCATACATGAACATCAACTAGTCACGAAACGACACGACCAGCTATCCTTAGTAGCCACACACGCAGACAACAAGCAACATGAATTCGACGAGCACCCGAGCTACAAATCTTCGCACAAACTTTGATTAAACATAGTCAGCATGACTTTGTGAGGGGCAAGTCATGCCTCACAAGCCTTATTGAGTTCTTTGAGGATGTGACAATAGACAATAGGTGCAGGAGTAGGCCATTCTGCCCTTCGAGCCAGCACCACCATTCATTATGATCATGGCTGATCATCCTCAATCAGTATCCTGTTCCTGCCTTATCCCCATAACCCTTGATTCCACTATCCTTAAGAGCTCTATCCAACTCTTTCATGAAAGTATCCAAAGACTTGGCCTCCACAGCCTTCTGGGGCAGAGCATTCCACATACCCACCATTCTCTGGGTGAAGAAGTTTCTCCTCAACTCTGTTCTAAATGGCCTAGCCTTTATTTTTAAGCTATGTCCTCTGGTTCGGGACTCACCCATCAGCGGAAATATGCTTCCTGTCTCCAGAGTGTCCAATCCTTTAATAATCTTATACGTCTCAATCAGATCCCCTCTCAGCCTTCTAGACTCAAGGGTATACAAGCCCAGTCGCTCCAATCTTTCAACGTAAGACAGTCCCACCATTCCGGGAATTGATTTCGTGAACCTACGCTGCACTCCCTCAATAGCCAGAATGTCTTTCCTCAAATTTGGAGACCAAAATATTCCAGGTGCAGTCTCACCAGGGCCCTGTATAGCTGCAGAAGAACCTCTTTGCTTCTATACTCAATTCCTCTTGTTATGAAGGCCAGCATTCTATTAGCTTTCTTCACTGCCTGCTGTACCTGCATGTTTGCTTTCATTGACTGATGTACAAGAACATCTGGATCTCGTTGTACTGCCCCTTTACCTAACTTGACTCCATTTAGGTAGTAATCTGCCTTCCTATTCTTGCCACCAAAGTGGATAACCACACATTTATCCACATTAAACTGCATCTGCCATGCATTTGTCAACTCACCTAGCCTGTCCAAGTCACCCTGTAATCTCCTAACATCCTCCTCACATTTTGTCCTGCCACCCAGCTTTGTATCATCAGCAAATTTTCTGATATTACTTTTAATATCTTCATCTATATCATTAATGTATATTGTAAACAGCTGCGGTCCCAGCACTGAATCTTGTGGTACCCCAGTGGTCACCGCCTGCCATTCTGAAAGGGACCCATTTATCACTACTCTTTGCTTCCTGTCAGTCAGCCAATTTTCAATCCATGTCAGTATTTTGCCCCCAGTGCCATGTGCCCTAATTTTGCTCACTCATCTCCTATGTGGGACTTTATCAAAGGCTTTCTGAAAGTCCAGGTACACTACATCCACTGGATCTCCCTTGACCATCTTCAGAGTTACATCCTCAAAAAATTCCAGAAGATTAGTCAAGCAGGATTTCCCCTTCATAAATCCATGCTGACTCTGACCTATCCTGTTGCTGCTATCCAGATGTGTCGTAATTTCATCCTTTATAATTGACTCCAGCAAGTTGTTGAAGATCGAGGAGTGGATGTGGTATTTGTGGATTTCAGTAATGCATTTGATAGGTTTCCCCACAGCAGGATCTTTGAGGAAGTTAGGAGAAATGGGATATAGGGAAATTTGGCTGTCTGGATACAGAATTGGCTAGCCAAAAGAAGACAGCGAGTGGTTGTGGGTGGAAAGTATTCCATCTGGAGATTGGTGACCAGTGGCGTCCTGCAGGGATCTGTTCTTGGGCCTTTGCTCTTTGGAGTTTTTAAAAGTGACTTGGATGAAGAAGTGGAAGGTTGATCCAGTTAGTTTACTGATGACATAAAGGTTGGTGGTATTGTAGATACATTGACAGGATACATAGCTGGGCTGAGAAGTGGCAGATGGAGTTCAACCTGGATAAATGTGAAGTGATCCATTTTGGAAGGTCAAATTCAAATGCTGAATACAGGGTTAAAGACTGGATTCTTGGCAGTGTGGAGGAAAGCAGGATCTTGGGGTCCACGTAATAGATCCCTCAAAGTTGCCATCAAAGTTTGTAGGGTGGTAAAGAAGGCGTATTGTGTTTTGGCTTTCATTAAGCCTATTAACCTGGTCCAGGGCGTTCTCACTATCAACAAGGTCCATCTTTCTAGTGACTACTGAAGCAAAAACTCATTTAAGGCCTGCCCTACCTCTTCAGACTGCAGCCACAAGTTCTCTCCACAATCCCTGATTGACCCTACCCTCTCTCTGATCATTATCTTATTCCTCACGTATGTGTAGAATGCCTTTGGGTTTTCCCTAGTCCTCCCTGTCAAGGTTTTGTCGTGCCCCCTCCTAGCTCTGTTCAATCCATTTTTGAGTTCTTTTCTAACTACCCTGTAATCTTCTAAAGCTGTGCCAGATCCTTGTTTCCTCAACCTTAAGTAATCTTTCTTCTTCCTCTTGAGTTTAAGAGCTGCGAGATTTTGCTGCAGCTGTACAAAACCCTCGTTGGACCACATTTGGAATATTGTGTCCAGTTCTGGTCGTCTAATTTTAGGAAGGGTATAGTTCCTTTTGAGAGGGTCCAGAGGACGTTTACCAGGATGTTGCCTGGATTGGAGAGCTTGCCTTATGAAGAGAGGTTGAGCGAGCTAGGGCTGTTCACATTGGAGAGAAGAAGGAAGAGGAGTGACTTGATAGAGGTGTACAAAATAATAAGAGGCATAGATAGAGTAGATAGCCAGAGACTTTTCCCTAGGACAGAAATGGCTGTCATGAGGGGTCATAATTTTAAGGTGATTGGAGGAAGGTATAGGAAAGATGTCAGAGATAGCTTCTTTACGCAGAGAGTGGTGGGTGCGTGGAATGCACTGTGTCAGAGACTTTAGGGACATTAAAGTGACTGCTGGACAAGCACACAGATGGCAGTAAATTGAGTTTTTTTTTAAAATCTGGGAGTAAGAATCTAATAGTGATAATGCAACTGTAGCTGATTGTCAGGAAAATCCCATCTAATTCATTTCTCTCCTTCAGAGAAGGAAATCTACCATCCTTGCCCTATCTGGCCTACACATGATTCCAGAACCACAGCAAAGAGGATCAAAGAACAAAGTTTATATGTAGGTTAAAATCACTCCTAATTCTTACCAGCCCAGACCAGAGCAAATGTAGGCCATTTGGCTGATGAGTAATTGAGATTAGGTGCACATTAAATCACAGGCAGCAGAACGTTGGCTGAGGTGAAACATGAGGAGGGTGAAATATGCTAGGTCAGCCAAGAGTGCATGGAAATACCTAAGCTCAGAAGTGAAAAAAGACATGGGTGAGTGAGGGTTTCAGTTGCTATTAAGCTAAGAGAAAGGAAGATCAGATGGTGTAATGATGGTGATCTTAGTTATGGTGTGGACATGTGGTCGTGCACTCACATTGAGATCAAATATAACATCAACATTTCAAACAGATTAATTGAGCATCAGATACTGGATTTGGTTCTGGGTAACGAACCAGGCCAGGTGTTAGAATTAGAGGTAGGTGAGCACTTTGGGGATAGTGACCATAATTCGGTGATTTTTACTCTCGTGATGGAGAGGGATAAGTGTGTACTACAGGGCAAGAGTTATAGCTGGGGTCAGGGAAATTATGATGCGGTGAGGCATGACTTAGGATGTGTGGCTTGGAAAAGTAGACTCCAAGGCAAGAGTGTAAATGATATGTGGAGCTTGTTCAAGGAGCAACTATTGAGTGTCCTTGATAATTATGTACCTGTCAGGCAGGGAGGAAAGGGTCGTGCGAAGGACCCGTGGTTTAATAAGGAATTGGAATCCCTCGTTAAATG
>NC_057722.1:83922919-83947496 GCF_004010195.1 Chiloscyllium plagiosum | reverse complement strand
TTCGGGGTAGGTTCTTCACTCAGCGAGTCGTTAGTTCATGGAATGCCCTGCCAGTAGCAGTGGTGTACTCTCCCTCTTTATGGGCATTTAAGCGGGCATTGGATAGGTATATGGAGGATAGTGGGTTAGTATAGGTTAGGTGGGCTTGGATCGGCGCAACATCGAGGGCCAAAGGGCCTGTACTGCGCTGTACTCTTCTATGTTCTATGTTCTATAAGCGTGAAAAGATCCCTTTTGGGGTGGCACAGTGTGGGTTTGTGGTTAGAACTGCAAAACTCATAGTGTTGGGGATCCAGATTCAATTCTACCATCTTGCGACTTTCTGTATAAAGTTTGCACATTGACCCTACCTTCTCTCTGATCATTATCTTATTCCTCACGTATGTGTAGAATGCCTTTGGGTTTTCCCTAGTCCTCCCTGTCAAGGTTTTGTCGTGCCCCCTCCTAGCTCTGTTCAATCCATTTTTGAGTTCTTTTCTAACTACCCTGTAATCTTCTAAAGCTGTGCCAGATCCTTGTTTCCTCAACCTTAAGTAATCTTTCTTCTTCCTCTTGAGTTTAAGAGCTGCGAGATTTTGCTGCAGCTGTACAAAACTCTCGTTGGACCACATTAGGAATATTGTGTCCAGTTCTGGTCGTCTAATTTTAGGAAGGGTATAGTTCCTTTTGAGTCTGCATGAGTTATTTTGAGGTGTTCCGGTTTCCTCCTGCTGTCTGAAAATATGCAGGTTAGGTGGTTGGCTATGCTAAATTGCCCATAGTGTCCAGGGATGTGCAGGGTAGTTGGATTAGCCATCAGAACTGCAAGGTCACAGGATAGGGTAAGGGTCTGGATGGGAATCTCTTCAGAGGATCAGTGTGGACTCGATGAGCCTAATAGCCTGCTTTCACGCTGTCAAGATTCTATGATTTCTATGAAATAGAAAAGACTAAGGACAGACTTCATGGTAGGTACAAGAGGTGACAGTGTGGGAACAGGAAAAGAAGACATTGTAAGTGATTCTCTGGCTAAGATCAGATGGCAAAGAATTGAACCAAGTTGGAGCATGTTCCCAACACACCCCCTTTTTTTTGTCACAATCGTGTAGGATGTTATTTGTCTCTGAGTGTTTTGGTACTGTGGCAGGAGCAGAAACCTGATGGAGGGATTCAATCTAGAGCTACAGTATTGTGTGCAATTCTGGAGACCACATTACAGGAGAGATGTGTTTGCACTGGAGAGTGTGCAGAGGAGATTTCCCAGGATGTTGTCTGGACTGGAGAGTTTTAGTTACAAAGAGAGATTGCATTGACCTGTTGTTTTTTTTGGAGTAGAGGAGAATAGGGGAGCTCATGACTGAAATGTGTAAAATTACGAGGAGCATAGATATGTAGACAGGAAAGGGCTTTTTCCCTTGGTGGATCAATGATGGGGGGCATAGTTTTAAGATAAGGAGCAAGAGGTTTAGAAGGATGTGATTTTTGCTCACTCAGACCGTGGTAGGAAACTGAAATTCAGTGCCTGTGAGGGTGATAAAAACAGAAACCCTCATAACACTTAAGAACCATTCAGATGTTCACGTGCAAGTGCCAAGGCCTACAAGGCTGGGCAACGTATGGGCCAAGTGCTGGCAAATGGGAATGGAATAGTTGGTTGTTTTTGTCTGGCTATGAACTTTTTCTGTGCTATGGACTTCTGTTACTATATAGCAAACATGGAGTTCTGGGAAAGATGAGTATGGATTGGGAAACACAAGTATGTTTGAGAACTTTGAGTAGGAAGGAAGCATGGAGATATTGTGATATTTTGCAAGGCTGAAAAGGTCAACAATTAATTACTGTGGGACAATGGAAAAAGTGAAAGAGGCACATGGGTTCAGAAAGATCCCAGGTTGCACCTCCACTTTGTGGTACTGAGCTTCTCACACAGGTGTGGGAAAACCCACACGCACATTGCCTTAAGGTTGACCCTCAATGATTATGTTCTGCAGAATGTGAAGCAGCAACAGATGATAGATTAATTACTGGCTTTTTATATCTTTCAGAAATTGGACCCTGCCACCCAAGCTGGTGCAAAATTGGACCCATGCTCAGATGAGGCACTTGGGAAACTGTTGTATCCCACTTCCAACAACAATAAGCCTAAGGAGAGTATTAGACTTATTACCAAAGACATCATTCGAGACCTGATGCAAGTGATTTTCATTCATCTCACATGCAGTGACTCAATGTGGAGTAGGCTTGTATCTTTCTCGATTTCCATATCATTTTCTGTCTATCTGCCTGACTCTCTCCGTCTATCTCGCTCTCTCTCTCTCTCTCTTTCTCTCCAGCTCTATCTTTCTGTCTTACTCACTCACCCTTTCACTCTCAGTATTCCCACAGAGGATCCCTCAGGCAAGACCCTGATCATGAGCCCTGAGGAGTTTGAACGGATCAAGCAGGCTTCCCGAGTGATCAGTGAGGAGGAACGTGAGGTCATGCGTGTGGCGAACAATGCAGAAAGAATGCAGGCAGCGGTAGGTCAATGTTGTTGTCTGGGTCAGTATCCCCTTGGGAGTCAATGCCATGTCTCAGGTAAATGATCCCTTGAGAGTCAATGTGCACTTGCAGCTCCATGTTCACCAGTTGATACATCGCCCCCTTTTCCTGCAAACGACCCTGTTCCCAGATGCCAGCATCTTCACCTCACCCACCTTGTGCTTGTTCAGTGACAGATTTTTATTGAAATGCAAAACTCAGCATTTTGACTTGAACGTGACTGAAAATGATGACCCCCAACTAATTCCAATGTGAGCAATTTATAATTTGAGTATTATGAACAGAAAGAATGCAGGCATGCATTCTCTCCATTTAGTAGATGTAAGAATTCAAAAATTATATTTTATCCTATATACCGTATTTCATTCTGATGAGCAAGCTCAATTTCTTTCCTCCTCTCTCTTTATTTAACCTTCTACTTTGAGATCCCTTAGGCAATATCTCGAGCCTAATTCTGAGTATCTTGTCTTATTAAGTAAATATCTGTCCTCATATGATAACTGCAGCAGTTGCACTTTCCATACATTATTAACAAAAATTCATGTTTCAGTCCTTGGTCCTTGCTTCACTCTAGAATACATTGACTGTTGCTAGACTAATCAGTAAGATATCTGTCCATCTCTCTGTCTTCCTCTCTTCCTGTATCTTTCTCACACTCTATCTTTCTCTCTTTTACTATATATATCTGATCCTCTTTTTTTGTCACTCTCTTTCAATCTCTTTTTCTATCTGTCTCCCTGTTGTCTTGCTTTCTTTCTCTCTCCCAGTATCTTTCTAAGATCATATTCTTAACAAATAGCAGCAAGAGCTGGCCATTCAGCCCATTAACCAGCTGCATCATTCAATTAGATCATGGTTGATCCATTTATAGGCTCAATTCCACTTTGCTGCCTTCTCATCCTATAACCTTTGACTCCCTTGTCCCTTTTTCTATGCTTCTGTCTGTTTCTATGTCTTTCTCCTTTCACTTTATTTTCTGTACCTCTTCAAATTGGTCTCAAATGCTCCTTGTCCCATTCTCTTTTTATGCCTATTTTTACCTCTCAAGCCTTTCAGTTTTTCTGTCTTTCACTCACGTTCTACCCCTCTCTCTCTTTTCATATCTGTCTTTCTTTCTATACATCTATCTCCAACTCTCAACTCTTCCCTTCCCTCCCCTCCCCATTGCCTGCATATCTCTCTCTTCATGTTATTTCTTGGCACATTCTTGTTTCAGGAAATGGCTGGTGAACGAAAAAGCTTCATGAGAGCAAAGGAGCTTCAAAGGCGTAAGAATGAGAAGCTGAATGAGGTGGAAGAGGCAGCACGGGACAGGGCACTGTACTTGTTGGAAAAAGCAAATGCCTTACGCCTAGAGCAGGAGGATGAGATTAAACAGATCAATGAGGTGAGTGAGAGAGCGGAAGTTGGTTAGCTGAGAAACAGAAACGTAAAAACAAAAAGTAGTAGGAATGTTAGTATTATTTGGCCCTTCGATCCTGTTCTGCCATTCCATATGTTCCTGGCTGATTGTCCAATTCAGGACCCTCTTCCCACTTTCTCCCCATTCTCTTTGATTTCTTTAGCCCAGAGAACCAACCTTACTCCTTATTGAAAACATTCAGTGTTTTGGCTTCAACAGCTTTATCTGGCAGAGAATTTCACAGGCTTACCACTCTCTGGATAAAGAAATGTCTCCTCTTCTCAGTTCTAAATGGCCTACCCCATTCCTAAAACTGTGACCCCTGCTTCTGGACTACCCAGTTGTCAGGAAGATCCTTCCTGCATTTACCCATCCAGTTTTGTTAGAATTTTATAGGTATCTATGAAATCCTCTCTCATTCTTCTAAATTCCTGTGAATACTGTTGTAACTGATTCAGTATCTCTTCATATATTAGTCCAGCACCACTCTGATCTAAACTCTGGTTTTAAGCATCTGCAGTCCTCACTTTTGCCTATTACCTGCATTATCCTTGCCACCCTTCTTAAACAAGGGGAAAACATTAGCAATTCTGCAGTGCTCCGGGACCTCACCCATGTTCAAGGATGCTGCAAAGATATCTGTTAAGGTTCCAGCTATTTCCTCTCTTGCTTCCCTTAGTAACCTGGGATAGATCCCATTCGGACCTGGGGACTTGTCCACCTTCATGTATTTTAGAATACCTAACACTTCCTCCCTCCTTATGCTGACTTGACCTAGTGTAATCAAACATCTATCCCTAACCTCAACATCCGTCATGTCCCTCTCCTCGGCAAATACTGACGCAAAGTATTCATTACGAATCTCACCCATTTATCTGACTCCACACCTAGCTTTCCTCCTTTGTCCTTGAGTGGGCCAAGTCTTTCCCTAGTTACCCTCTTCCTCCTTATATACAAATAAAAGGCTTTGGGATTTTTCTTCACCCTGTTTGCTAAAGATATTTCATGACCCCTTTTAGCCCTTTTAATTCCTCATTTCAGACTAGTCCTACTTTTTCAATATTCTTCCAAAGCTCCGTCTGTTTTCAGTTGCCTCAACCTTATGTATCTTCCTTTTTCCTCTTAGCTAGTCTCACATTTTCACCTGTCATCCATGGTTCCCTAACCTTGTTATTTCCATCCCTCATTTTCAAAGGATGCAGCAAGACTTGATTGATCTTGTACACAAGTCATTGAAAATAAGCATGTAGGTGTAGCAGTCAATGAAGAAGGCAAATGGTATGCTGGCTTTCATAGTGAGAAGATTCGGGTACAGGAGCATGGATAGTTTGCTCCGATTGTACAGACCACATCTGGAGTTTTATATGCAGTTTTGATCTCCTTATCTATGGAAGAATGTTCTGTCATTGGCAGTACTACAATAAAGATTTACCAGACTGGTGAACTCATTTCCCCTCCCCCCACTTTACCCCAGTTCCAACCTTCAGCTCAGCCCTGACCTCATGACCTGTCCTACCTGCCAATCTCCCTTCCCATCTATCCGCTCCACCCTCCCCTCTGCCCTATCACCTCCATCCCCACCCCATTCATCTATTGTACTCTTTGCTACCCTCCCCCACCCTCTTCTCTGACCAATCACCTCCATCCCCGCCCACATTCACCTGTTGTACTCTTTGCTACGTTCTCCCCAGCCCCACCCCACCCCCATTTATCTCTCCATCCTGGAGGCTCCCTGCTTCTATTCCTGATGAAGGGCTTTCACCTGAGACGTCGATTGTACTGTTCCTGACCTGCTGTGCTTTTTCAGCACCACTCTGATCTAATGCAGGTAATAGTAGACTGGTGAGCCTGACGTCAGTGGTAGTGAAGCTTCTGGAGAAGATACTGAAGGATAGGATCTATTTACTTTGGAAGAAAATGGGCTTATCAGTGATAGGCAGCACAGTTTTGTACGGGGAAGGTCATTACCAATGTAATAGAAGTCTTTGAGAAAGTGACAAAGTTGATTGATGAGGAAAGGCCTGTATATATCATATACATGGACTTCAGTCAGGCATTTGATAAGGTTCCCCATGGGAGGCTAATGGAGAAAGTGAAATTGCATGGGGTCCAGGGTGTACTAGCTTGATGGATAAAGAAATGGCTGGGCAACAGGATACAGAGAGTAGTACTGGAAGGCAGTTTCTCAAAAAGGAGAGCTGTGACCAATGGTGTTTCACAGGAATACGTGCTGGGACCACTGTTGTTTGTGATTTATATAAATGATCTGGAGAAAGGTATAGGTGGTCTGATTAGCAAGTTTGCAGATGAAATTAAAATTGGTTGAGTAGCAGATATTAAAGGGGGCTGTTAGAGAATGCAGCAGAATATAGATAGATTGGAGAGTTGGCAGAGAAATGGCAGATGGAGTTCAATCTGGGCAAATGCACAGTGATGCATTTTGGAAGATCCAATTCAAGCGCAAACCATACAGTAAAGGGAAAAGACCTGGGGAAAATTGATATATGGAGAGATCTGGGTGTTCAGGTCCATTGTATCCTGAAGGTGGCAACACAGTTTTATATAGAGGTTGAGAAGGCATATGGCATGCTTTCCTTCATCGGACTGGGCACTGCATACAAGAGTTGGCGAGTCAAATTACAGTTGTTTAAGACTATGGTTCGGCCACATTTGGAATACTGCGTACAGTTCTGGTTGCCACATTGCCAAAAGGATGTGGATGCTTTGGAGAGGTGCAGAGGAGATTCACCAGGATGTTGCCTGGTATGAAGGGTGCCAGCTATGAAGAGAGGTTGAGTAAAGTAGGATTATTTTAATTAGAAAGACAGATGTTGAGAGGACTACCTATTGAGGTCTACAAAATCATGAGAGGTATAGACTGGGTGTATAGCACGAAGCATTTTCCCAGACTGGGGGACTAGGGGTCATGAGTTCAAGGTGAGAGGGGGGGAAAGTTTAAGGAAGATATGCATGGAAATTTCTTTATGCAGAGGCTGGTGGGTGCCTGGAATGCATTGCCAGCAGAAGTGTTAGAGGCGAGTACAGTAGCATCACTTAAGATGTACCTAGACAGATACATGAATGGGCAGGGAGCAGATGGGATACAGGTCCTTGGAAAATAGGTGACAGGTTTAGATAAAAGATCTGGATTGGAGCAGGCTTGGCGGGCAGAGGGGCCTGTTCCTCTGCTGTAATTTTCTTTGTTCTTTCTTCTCCCTCTTTCCCAAATCTACTGCCACTCACATGTGCCTTAAGTTGATGCTACCAAAGTTGATAACCTCACATTTGCCCACATTATACTTTATCTGCCATGCACATTCACACTCGATCAACTTGTCTAAATCATACTGAAGCATCTGTGCACCTTCCTCACAATTCACCGCCCCCCCCACCCAGCTTTGTGTCATCTAAAAACCTGGACATAATGCATTTAATTGACTCATCTAAATCATCAATATTTATTATGAACATTAGAGTCCAATCGCTGACCCCTGAATTACCCTAGTAGTCACTGCCTGACACTCAGAAAGAAGCCAATTTAGTCCTACTCTTGTTCCTGTCTGACAGCCAGTTTTCTACCCATGTCAATATACCATGCCACTTATCCTATCTACTTCAGTTTTACTTATGAATTTAAAAATCTCACAACAGGTTTATTTGGAAGCACCAGCTATCAAAGCACTGCTCCTTCATTAGGTAGTTGTGAAGCAGGACCATAAGACCTAACTTATAGCAAAAGATTACACTGTCTTACAGTTGAAACATAGATTGTTGTTAAGTTTTTTCATCTTTTAGAATAGGTTGCAGGTTTCAGTTCATTAATATGTAAATCCCAGAACTTCTTTTAAGTCACATTCTCAAAATAACTTAAGGATTTTCTAAAAAAAGGTGACATCTCCCCTCAGACAATGCATTAAAGGTGTGAAGTTAGCATCCATCTGTATCCTAGTTTTGAGTCAGACAGGTTCTATTTCCAAAGTGAAATTTACAAAATATTACATGGATTGATTGCCTGCATTGACTGCTTGCTGTTTGTGCATTTTTTTTGAGCAAAATAAAATGTATCTGCAAATATAATTCTGCAAAAACAAATTCACCCCATAGACTTATGTGTGCGCGTGCAGGAGAGAGAGAGAGAGAGAGAGAGTGTGTGTGTGTACATGAAAGAGTGGGTGTTTGTGTGTGTGCAAGCTTGGTAAAGTCAATGTGATGGTGTATAAGCCTGCGAAAGGATGTGTGCGTGGGTGTGGGGGTGTATGTGTGTATATGCAAGAGAGCGTGTGTATGAAAGGTGGTCTGCGTGAATGTGTGAGTGTGTAAGAATGTGCATGTATGTGCTTGTGTGTGTGTCTGTCTGTCTGTGTGACTGTATGTGAGAGAGAGTGTATAGTGTAGTGGGGTCACCTGTCGTGTGGCATGAACCCAAGGTCCTGTTTGAGGCCATCCTCACGGGTACCAAATTTGGCTACCAGCCTCTGCTCAGCCACTTTGCATTGTTGCCTGTCCCAAAGTCCGCCTTGGAGGAAGGTCCCCCGAAGATCCAAGGCCGAATGCCCCTGACCACTGAAGTGTTCCCCAACTTGGAGGGAACACCTGTCTGGTGATTGTTGTGTGGTGTTCATTCATCCATTGTCATTGCGTCTGCTTGGTCTCGCCAAGGTACTATGCATCAGGGCATCCTTGCCTGCAGTGTATGAGGTTGACCACGTTGGCCAAGTGACATGAATACCGGCCGCATACATGGTGGGTGGTGTCCCCACGTGTAATGGTGGTATCCGTGTCGATACTCTGACACGTCTTGCAGTAGCTGCCATGATGGTTGTACGGTGTTGTGGTCGATGTTGTCCTGAAGGATGGGCAGTTTGCTGTGAGCAATCGTCTGTTAAAGGTTTTGCGGTTGTTTAAAGGTGAGAAGTGGAAGCGTATGGAAGATCTTGGCGAGGTGCTCATCCTCATCAGTAATGTGTTGCAGACTGCAAAAAACATGGCGTAGTTGTTATGAAAATCCAAGCAAACCACATCTGCTGATAATTTTTTTTTACATTAGATTCCCTACAGTGTGCAAACAGGCCCTTTGGCCCAACAAGTCCTCACCGACCCTCCGAAGAGCAACCCACCCATTCCCCATCATTTACCCATGACTAATCCACTTAACACTATCGACAATTCACCTGACCTGCACATCTTTGGACTGTGGGAGGAAACCGGAGGAAACCCACGCAGACACGGGGAGAACGTGCAAACTCCACACAGATAGTTGCCTGAGGCAGGAATCGAACCTGGGTCCCTGGCGCTGTGAGGCTGCAGTGCTAACCACTGAGCCACCATGCCGCCCAAACATCATCAACTTCTCTACTTACATCTTTGAAAAATTCTAGTTGTTCCAAATTCCACTTGATTTGTCAAGTGTGGTTTCTTTTGCATGAATCTGTGATATCTCTGTCTGATCTTGTCTCATACTTCCCAGTTCTTTGCTATTAATTCTTCTATAATAAACTACCGCATTTTACCCACTTCTGAACTTAGGCTAATTTATCTATGATTCCTTTTTTCTGGGTTACATTGACTGCTCTCCAATCCATAGGAACCATTCCAGTGTGTATAGAATCTTGAAAGATGGCACCAATGTCCTTAAGTACTCTGGGATGTAGATTGTCAGGGATTTATCAATTGTTAATTCCATCAATTTCCCTCCCCATTTCCCAAGTAATATTGGTTTCCTCAGTTGTTCCCGCTCACTTGACCCTACATTTCCCAACACTTTTGGCATGTTATTTTGACTGTACAGGTTCAATGAGAAGGGCCTCTTCTGTACAGTATGATTCCTTGAAAATATATAACTAATTAATTTCCATCTCTTTGCTCCCCATTGTAACTTTATCAATTTCTTTACTAGTCTGATTCTCTTCACATTCCTAAAGAAAGATACTTAAGAGGAAGGAAGTTATCACATATGAAACAAATTTATTTATTCAACTATGCTGACTTCATCAATCTCTCCATCATCTCTGCATTGCATAGATGGATGAGACAGTTGCGTACTGGTAATGAGCAGGTGCATCATTTCTTGAAACTGGAGTTGCAGGTAGACAATGGTGAAGAAGATATTTGGCACACTTGTCTGCATTGGTCAGTGCATTGAGTTTAGGAATTGGGACATGGTGTTGTGGCTGTACAGGAAATTAGTGAGCTAACATTTGGAATACTGCATTCAATTCTGGTCTCCATGCTATAGGAAAGATGTTAAATTTGAAAGGGTCCAGAAATGATTCACAAAGATGTTGCTGGAATTGGAGGGTTTGAGCTATAGAGAGAGGCTGAATAGGCTGGGGCTGTTTTTCCCCCAGCACCAGATGTTGAGGGGTGACATTTTGAGGTTTAAAAAACCATGAGGAGTATGGATATGATGTACAGCCAAGGGCTTTTTCCCAGAGTAAAACTTGGGGAAAACTTTCAAACTCCACACTGGCACTCACCCAAAGCTGGAATTAAACCTGAGTCCCTGGTGCTGTGAGACAGCAGTGCTAACCACTGAGCTACTATGCCACTCCTCATATAGGAGACTCTAACTGTCCTCAAGCCACTCAGTTCAAGTCATGGTCAGATAAAAGTTTGGAATTAAAAATCTAATGATGACCATGAAAGCATTGTCAATTGTAAGGACAAACCTCTCTGGTTCACTAATGTACTTTAAAGAAGGAAAATGTGGTTGACTCTCAATTACCATGACAAATACCATGGGATGGACAATAAAAGCTGGCCTAGCCAGTGATACCCACTTTTTTGTAAAGTTGAAATCTGAAACTAAATGAAGTGGTATTTATGGAGGATAGACAAATAGGAAAATGAGAGTATGAGGAATGAGTTGACAATGATAGATTAGGAAATTTCATAAAAACAGTTGGCAGAGGATAGACAATGGCTAGTCTTTGAGGAATGTGTGTATGAATTACAACAATTACTAATTCTTATCCAGTGCAAAAATAAAAAAATGGTTCAGTCTTACAAAAGAAATTAAGGATAGTCTTCAATCCAAAGAAAAAGGTTATAAAATTACCACCAAAAGCAGGAATGACAAGGACTGGGGAGCAGTTTAGGATTTAGCAAGAGAGTACATAAATAATGATCAAGAGAGGAAAAACAGTGATTAAACTTGCAGGGAATATGGGCAGCGTTGATTCTAGCGTTGTGTGGCTGTTTGTGGAGTTTGCACATCCTCTCTGTGACTGTGTGAGTTTCTGTCGGATGCCACAGTTTCTTCCCACAGTCCAAAGATGTGTAGTTTAGGTGGGTTAGCCTTGGTAAATGGTGGAGCTGCGTGGGATCTCTTTAGAGGCTCAGTACAGACTTGATGGATCAAATGGCCTCTTTATATAGAACATATTACAATACAGAGCAGAGCAGGCCCTTCGGCCCTTGATATTGCGCCAACCTGTGAACTATTCTCAGCCTGTCCCCCTACTCTATCCCAAAATCATCCATGTGCTTATCTAAGGATTGTCTAAATCGCCCTAATGTGGTTGAGTTGACTACGTTAGTAGGTAGGGCATTCCACGCCCTTACCAGTCTCTGCGTAAAGAACCTGCCTCTGACATATGTCTTAAATCTATCACCCCTCAATTTGTAGTTATGCCCCCTCGTACACGCTGACGTCATCATCCTAGGAAAAAGACTTTCACTGTCTACCCTATCTAATCCTCTGATCATCTTGTATGTCTCTATTAAATCCCCTCTTAGCCATCTTCTTGCCAATGAGAACAGGTTCAAGTCTCTCAGCCTTTCCTCATAAGACCTTCCCTCCAGACCAGGCAACATCCTGGTAAATCTCCTCTGCACCCTTTCCAATGCTTCCACATCCTTCCCGAAATATGGCGACCAGAACTGTACACAATATTCCAAGTGTAGCCGCACCAGCGTTTTGTATAGTTACAGCATGATACTGCGGCTCCGGAACTCAATCCCTCCACCAATGAAAGCTAACACACCGTATGCCTTTCTAACAGCACTATCTACCTGGGTGGCAACTTTCAAGGATCTATGTACATGGACTTCAAGATCCCTCTGCACATCCACACTACCAACAATCTTTCCATCGACCCAGTACTCTGCCTTCCTGTTATTCTTCCCAAAGTGCATCATCTCACATTTAGTTGCATTGAACTCCATTTGTCACCTCACAGCCCAATTCTGCAGATTACCCAAGACCCCCTGCAAACTGTCTTCCACACTGTCCACCACTCCACCGACCTTCGTGTCATCTGCAAATGTACTAATCCATCCATCTATGCCTGCGTCTAAGTCATTTATAAAAATGACAAACAGCAGTAGTCCCAAAACAGACCCTTGTGGCACACCACTAGTAACTGGACTCCAGGCTAAATATTTTCCATCAACCACCACTCGCTGCCTTCTTTCAGAAAGCCAGTTTCTAATCCAAACTGCCAAATCACCCTCAATTCCATGCCTCTGCATTTTCACCAACAGCCTACCATGTGGAACCTTATCAAAGGCTTTACTGAAGTCCATGTATACCATGTCAATTGCCCTACCCTCATCTACATGCTTGGTCACCTTCTCACAAAACTCAATGAGGTTTGTGAGACACAACCTGTCCTTGACAAAACCATGTTGACTATCTGAAATCAAATTGTTGCTTGCCAGATGATTATAAATCTACTCTCTTATAATCCTTTCCAAAACCTTTCCTACAACAGAAGTAAGGCTCACTGGTCTATAATTACCTGGGTCATCTCTACTGCCCTTCTTGAACAAGGGCACAACATTTGCAATCCTCCAGTCCTCTGGTACCAAACGTGTAGACTCAAATATCAAAGCCAAAGGCTCTGCTATCTCCTCCCTAGCGTCCCAGAGAATCCTCAGATAAATCCCATCTGGCCCAGGGGACTTGTCTACTTTCACTCCTTCTAGAACTGATAACACCTGTTCATAACTAACCTTGATCCTTTCTAGTCTAATATCTCGTACCTCATTTTTCTCCTCAACAATATTCTCCTTTTCCTGAGAAAACACTGATGAGAAATGTTCGTTTAGCACCTCTCCGATCTCCACAGGGTCCACACTCAACTTCCCACTTCTGTCTTTGACTGGCCCTATTCCTACCCTCGTCATCCTTTTATTCCTCACATACCTATAGAAAGCTGTAGGGTTCTCATTTATTCTATTTGCTAAAGACTGCATATGTCCTCTCTTTGCTCTTCTTAACTCTCTCTTTAAATCCTCCCTCGCTGATCTGTAACTCTCCAACGCCTCATCTGTACCATCTTGCCTCATCAACACATAAGCCTCCTTCTTCTTCGTAATAAGAGATGCAATTTCTGTAGTGAACCATGGTTCCTGTACCTTATCACTTCCTCCCTGCCTGACAGGGACATACCTATCAAGGACACGCAATATCTGTACCTTAAACTAGCTCCACATTTCCATTGTCTGCATCCCCTGCATTTTGCTACCCCATTCTATGCATCCTAATTCTTGCCTAATGACATTATAATTGCCTTTGCCCCATTGATAACTCTTGACCTGTGGCATGTACCTATCCCTTTCCATCGCTAAACTAAACATAACTGAATTATGGTCACTATCGTCAAAATGCTCACCTACAACTAAATCAAACATCTGGCCTGGTTTATTACCAAGTACCAGATCCAGTGTGGCCTTCCCTCTTGCCGACCCTTCAACATACTGTGTCTGGAAACCCTCCTGTACACATTGGAAAAAAACTGATCCATCCGACGTACTGGAGTTATAGCATTTCCAGTCAACGTTGGGGAAGTTAAAATCCCCCATAATGACCATCCTGTTCCTTTTTGCTATTTTGAATTGAATAATTGAATTGAATTGAATAATTTGCTATTGAATAATTTTGCTAATCCTCTCTTCCACCTCCCTGGAACTCTGCGGAGGCCTATAAAAAACTCCAAGCAGTATGACCTCTTCTCTCCTGTTTCTAACCTCAGCCCACACTACCTCAGTAGACGAGTCCTCAACAAATGTTTTCTCAGCCACCATTATACTATCCTTGACTAACAAGGCCACGCTTCCCCCTGTTTGACCGCATTGACTGTTCTTAATGAAAGATCTAAACCCTGGAACCTACAACGTCCATTCCTCACCCTGCTCTGTCCATGTCTCTGAAATGGGCACAACATCGAAGTCCAGGTACCTATCCATACTCCAAGCTCACCTACCTTATTTCAAAATGACATTATAATTGCCTTTGCCCCATTGATAACTCTTGACCTGTGGCATGTACCTATCCCTTTCCATCGCCAAACTAAACATAACTGAATTATGGTCACTATCGTCAAAATGCTCACCTACAACTAAATCAAACATCTGGCCTGGTTTATTACCAAGTACCAGATCCAGTGTGGCCTTCCCTCTTGCCGACCCTTCAACATACTGTGTCTGGAAACCCTCCTGTACACATTGGACAAAAACTGATCCATCCGACGTACTGGAGTATACTGGCGGCATGGTGGCACAGTGGTTAGCACTGCTGCCTCACAGCGTCAGAGACCCGGGTTCAATTCCCGCCTCAGGCGACTGACTGTGTGGAGTTTGCACGTTCTCCCCGTGTCTGCGTGGGTTTCCTCCGGGTGCTCCGGTTTCCTCCCACCATCCAAAGATGTGCAGGGTCAGGTGAATTGGCCATATTAAATTTCCTGTAGTGTTAGGTAAGGGGTAAATGTAGGGGTATGGGTGGGTTTCGCTTCGGCGGGTCGGTGTGGACTTGTTGGGCTGAAGGGCCTGTTTCCACACTGTAATCTAATCTAATCTAAAACTTGTGGCGTTGAAGTAAACACACTTCAAACCACTTCGCCGTCTGCCAGCACATTCCTGTGACCGTGAAATCCTGTCCTTGTCCTCCCTACTCTCATCCTCCTGTGCACTGCAACTACACCTCCGGTTCCCATCCCCCTGCTGAGCTAGTTTAAACCCACCCGAATAGCACCAGAAAATTTCCCATCCAGGATATTAGTACCCCTCTGGTTCAAGTGAAGACCGTCCTGTTTGTACAAGTCCAACCTTCCCCAGAATGAGCCCCAATTATCCAAGAACCTGAAACCCTCCCCCCTGCACCATCCTTGCAGCCATGTGTTTAGCTGATATGTCTCCCTATTCCTTGCCTCACTATCACGTGGCATGGGTACCAAACCAGAGATAACAACTATGTTTGTTCTAGCTCTCAGCTTCCATCCGAGCTCCCTGAAACCCTGCCTTATCCTTCTGCAGGGATTCTATGATTCTAATGTAAAAACTGAATATAAAAGCTCATATAAATATGTGAAGAAAAAGTTAGTAAAGTCAAATGATTTCCTTTACAATCACAAACTGGAGAAATCATAATGGTCAAGAAAGAAATGTACAGAATTGAACACATTTTGGTTCTGTCTTCATAAAACATGACAAATAATACCCAGGACAGACATGGAGTAAACATTTCATCATTCAGAGGGTGGTCAACCTGTGGCATTCACCACCACAGAAGGTTGTAGAGTTGGTCACTGAGTGTATTCAAGAAAAAGATTGTTTATTTGTCGGCACCAATGGCATCGGAGGTATACAGAGAAGGATCTTCATGATCATATTGAATGGTGGAGCAGGTTCAAAGGGTTAAATGGCCTACTTCTGCCCTTAGTTTCTATGTTTCTATGTCATAAAGAAAATTTACAGCCTAGGAACAGGCCCTTCGTCCCTCCAAGCCTGAGCCGATTCAAATCTACTGTCTGCACCTGATCCCAATTCCTAAGCATCTGTATCTCTCTGGTCCCCACCTACTCATGCATCTGCCCAGACGCATCTAAAATGAATCTACTGTGCCTACCTCTACTACTTCTGCTGGCAACACATTCCAGACTCCCACCACCTTCTGTGTAAAGTACTTGCCACATGTATCCCCCTTAAACTTTTCACCTCTCACCTTGAAAGCATGAACTCTCGTTATTGAATCTTTCACCATTGGAAAAAACTTATCTGTATCTACCCTGTCTATACCCTTCATGACTTTGTAATCCTCAATCAGATCCCCCGTCAATCTCCTTTTCTCTAATGAAAACAAACCTAACCTACTCAACCTCTCTTCATAGCGAGCACCTTCCATACCAGGCAACATCCTCGTAAATCTTCTCTCCACAGTGTCCACATTCTTTTGGTAATGTGGCGACCAGAACTGTACACAGTATTCTAAATGCACCTGTGCAGCCACCTTCAGGTTACAATGGACCTGAACTCCCAGGTCTCTCTGCTCATCCACTTTTCCTAAGGCTCTTCCGTTTACAGTATAGTTCGCTCTCGAATTAGACCTTCCAAAATGCATCACCTCACATTTGCCTGGATTGAACTCCATCTGCCACTTCTCCGCCCAACTCTCCAGTCTATCTATATTCTCCTGTATTCTTTGACAGTCCCCTATGCTTTTTGCTACTCCACCAATCTTTGTGTCATCTGCAAACTTGCAGTGCCCTCTTCCAGATCATTTATGTATATCACAAACAACAGTGGCCCCAACACTGATCCCTGTGGAACACCACTGGCCACCTTTCTCCATTTCGAGAAACTCCCTTCAACTACTACTCTCTGTTTCCTGTTGCTCAACCAGTTCTTTGTTCACCTAGCTATAATATCCTGCATACCATGTGATTCACTTTCTCCATTGGTTTACCATGGGGAACCTTATCAAACACATTTCTAAAGTCCATGCACATGACATCAACTGCTCTTCCTTCATCTATCAACTTGGTCACTTCATCAAAGAACTCTATTAAGTTGGTAAGGCACGATCTCCCCCGCACAAAACCATGTTGCCTATCACGGATAAGCCCATTCTCTTCCCAATATAAATAGATTTTATCCCTCAGTACCTTTCCCACCACTGACATCAGACTCACTGGTCTATAGTTACCCATAATATCCCTACTACCCTTCTTGTACAGGGGACAACATGAGCAACCCTCCAGTCCTCTGGCACCTCACCTGTGTTTAAGGATGCAATGAAGATATCTTTCAGTGCCCCAGCTATTTCCTCTCTCGCCTCCCTGAGCAACCTGAGATAGATCTCATCTGGTCCTGGTGATTTGTTCACCTTAATAACCTCTAGCCTACCCAACACATCTTGGAAAAGCGCAGCAGGTCAGGCAGCATCCAAGGAACAGGAGAATCGACGTTTCGGGCATAAGCCCTTCTCCTGAAGAAGGGCTTATGCCCGAAACATCGATTCTCCTGTTCCTTGGATGCTGCCTGACCTGCTGCGCTTTTCAAGCAACACATTTTCAGCTCTGATCTCCAGCATCTGCAGTCCTCACTTTCTACCCAACACATCTTCCCTACTTATGTCAACATGATCCAGATTATTCAAACTTCTATTTCTAATCTCAACATCATCATGTCCCTCACCTCAGTGAACACTGCTGCAAAGTAAAGTCATGTGTCTTAAGTGGCTGTTTAGCTTGCTGATTCTTGTATATGTAACAAGGATTGAAACTGGCTGATGTGGACCTTAATCTCATTGCTCATGTTTGCCCTGTAGAGTACTTACCTTGCCTTCAGACTAGACTCAATTTGTTGATGGTTTTTACAGAATTATCAGTTTTGTTTCACTCCTGAGGGAATTGCCTTTATTTCTTTCATGCAAGATGCCATTTTGGACAATCACTTCATCTTTGCATCCATGATGCTTTTTTGTAGCAACAGGCATGCTCTTGATGGTTTCAGGCCATATTGTCATTACTATGCTCTATTGCACTTGCAGAGTTTAATCTTGTTGCTTGATTTAAGCAAGACGCTTGGCTTTCACATTCAATATTTCTGCTGGGTTGATGACTTCCAGAGCATGTCATTCTGTTTCTCCATATGGAGTGCAGTAGCTCTTAATAGCATTCCAGAAATTTCTTTTTTATTTGTTCATGGGACGTGGATTTTGCTGGTCAGGCCAACTTTTATTGCCCATTCACATTTGCGCTAGAGAAGATGTTGATAAGCTAGTTTCTTGAATTGATGCTGTCCATGTGGTATGTGGACACCCACAGGGCTTTAGGAAGGAGATTCCAGGATTCTGACACAGCTACTGTGAAGGAATAGAACATTGTTCTAAGTCAGGATAGTGAGATGCTTGGAGGGAAACAAGCAGGTTTTAATGTACCCCTGTATTTCCTAACCTTGTCCTTCTAAGAAGTAGAGGTCATGGTCTTCGGGAGGTGATATCTAAGGAGCCTTAATAGATAGTATACACTGCTGCTGCTAAGCAGGGAGTGAATGTTTATGGATGTGGTGGCCAGTAATTAGACTGTTTTGTATTGGATAGTGTCAAGCTTCTTGAGTAATGTTTGAACTGCACTCATCTAGGTAAGTAGTGAGTATTCCATCAAACTCCTGACTTGTGTTTTATTGGGTGGACAGGCATTGAGGAGATAGGAACTGTCAAGAATTCGCAGACTCTGGTCTGTTCTTGTATCAGGTGTATTTATATGGCTGATCCTATTCAGTTTCTAAATAATGGTAACTGAGTGATAATGCCATAAATATTGGCCTTGCTAGCAATATGCACATCCCATGAATGAATGAAAAATTACTGTGGCTTCAAGAGCACGTCAGAGGCTGGGAATTCATCTGTGAATCACCTCCTGTCCCCCGTAAAACTGTCCACTACCTATAAGATACAGAGTCAGGACTGTATTTGAATTCCCCCCATTTGCTTTGATAAATGAGATTGAAGATGTTCCAACACCTTCCAGGACAAAGCCACTTACTTGATCATCAGCTTAAACATTCATGTCCTCCCACCACCAATGCACAGTCGCAATAGTATGCACAATAAAAGATACAATGCATCAACTTGCCATCTACTCTTGGAGAAACCACATTCCATCATTATTACCACTTAATAGGACAAGGACAGCAGAGGCTTAGAACACCATTACCAACAGGCTTTCCTCCTGGCTATATGCTGTTTGACTTGAAGGTATATTTCATTTCCTCCACTATCATGGGGTCATATAGAACAGGCACTAGAGAAGTACCTGCAATACATGGACTGCAACCTTTCAAGAAGGTGACTCACCAGCATCTCTTTCAGGACAGTTAGGGATTGGTGATATATCTTGACCTTAGTAATAATGCTCACATTTCATGAAAGAATTTTAAAAAGTTTGATCAGACACTGTCAAGAAGATTTTCTATTCATGGTCTTTTAATTTCTATAGACCATCACAGATGCAAGGTGTCATGCAATCCGGGATGCCCAGATTCTGGAGAAAGAGCAAATTGAGAAGGAAATGATGGAGGAGGAAAAACGACTGGATAAGATGATGGAGGTGGATCGTCAGAAAGCCATCAAGATGCAGGATGAGCTTGAACGTTTAAGGAAAGAAAATGGGCTGAGGTAAGAGAAAAAGAGGGAAAAGGAGGGGGACATGGATTTAGAAATCTAGACAGAAGATGAGATTTGAATTCAGAGAGAGATTGAGAGGAGGATAAATGGGTAAAGAATGAAATAGAGAGAAGCAAGAAAGAGTTGGTGAGAGAGTGAGTGAAAAATGAAGTGAGATATATACATACGGATAGAATAAATAAATCAGGGAGGGAGAGATGCAGAGCAAGCACGAAAGAGATGCAGATATGGAGATGATGACTGAGGACTGAGGAATGTGAGAAGGAGAGAGAAGAGGGACAAAAAGGGAGTGATTAAGACAGGGAGCGAGACAAAAGGTAGGGAGCATAACAAACAAAGGAAACGACAAAAAAGAGAGTGATCAAGACAGAGAGGGGTGCAAGATAGAGGGGCAGAATGAGAGACAGAAAGAGAAACAGGCAGACCAGAGTAGAGATACGTACAACAAGTAAGAGAAAGAGGTAGTGGGATGAAGGCAGAGAATGGTTATGGCCTGAAATGGAATGAGAGGGGTCAAGGAAACAGAGAGAGAGAAAGAGACATGGAGACAGAGAGAGAGAAGAAGATAAAGAAAGAAGCTGGAAAAGAGAAGGGAGGAAGAGATTAGGATTAGATCTAATTTTGCCCTCTGCTATCTCAGGGCTAAAGCTCACATCATTCAGCAGATTGAGGAGAGGGAACAAGAACGGATGTTGCAACAAGAACATAAAGCACTGCAGGCTGTGGAGAGAGTTCAGGCAATGGAGAGAATGCAACAGGAAGATCTGGAGGTGAGAGAAAACAAAAGTAAGAGAATGATAACATGAGAGTAAGGGACGACGAGTGAGAAAAAGGGAGAGATCACAAAGAAAGAGTGAGAGTGAGACTATGAATGAGAGAGTGAGAGTGAGAGTGAGAGACCACATGCAAGAGAGAGTGAGAAGATGGAAGAATGAGAAGGTGAGAAATCATGAGAGAGAGACTATAAGTGAGTCACTCCAAGGAGGAGAAAATGCGAGGGCAGGAGACGGTGAGAGGCAGCAGAGTGAAAAAATAATAGACATGAATGAAAATGAGAAACCATGAGTGAGACTGCAAATTTGTGAATGAGAGAAAGAGTGAGAAGTGAAACTAAGTGTGAGAGTGAGAGGAAGAATGAGAGTGAGAAGAAGAACAAGAGATCAAGAGTGAAAGCATGCAGAGTAACATGAGAACTGGAAAAAGAACAAGAATGAAAGTGTGAGTGAATGAGATTGAAGGTGAGAGGGTAAGACAGTTGAAACCTTTCGTCCTAACTCCTCACTCTCCTATTCTTGCTCCACCCCATCACCTTCAACCTACTACAATCTCTCATCTCCTCCTCTGCCTCTCTCCCATTTTCATTGGCCTTCCATTCTTCAATTCCATTCTCTCATTCTCCTCCTATTGTAATGTCCCTGTCCTCCCATTTCGATTTCTTCCCAACATTCCCTCTCCTCCCTTCTCTTCCCCTACTTCAGTCTCCCCAGTACACCCCATCATCACCATGTATTGTTCTGACCCCTCCCATCGAGGGCGGGAATGCTCCATTTCTGTTTTCAGCAGCAGCAGCTCAAAAGGTGGGAGCTTTTACCAGGGTCCTGCTGGGAGCAGTGAGTCACTGGTTTGAGCTTTTATATTTGAAATCAGAGAGCAGAGGTTTCTGGGAAAGGATGGACTTCTTTTTCTTTCCTTCCAGCTATATAAGTCAGTGCAAGGTTGCAAAGGTAAGCCAGTGTTTTCTAAACCCAAGACCCTACCATTGTAGGGCCTCCCACCCCCACCTCCTCTAACCTTAAAGACCAGGGACACGTCAGGTAAGTGTCTCTTCTTTTTTTACTTTGTGATAAGGGGACTAGCAGGGATGGCAGTGCAGGGAGAGGAATGTTCCTCCTGCTTGGAGGGACGTTATTAGTGTCCCATCCAAGTACATCTGCAGGAAGTGCACCCAACTCTCGCTCCTCGAAGACCATGTTAGGGAACTGGAGCAGGAGCTGGATGAACTTCAGATCATTCGGGAGACAGAGGCTGTGATAGATAAGAGTTACAAAGAAGTAGTTACTCCTAGACATGAAGAAAGCTGGGTGACTGTTCGAAAGGGGAGAAAGCAATTAGTGGAGGGATCCTCTGTGGTCGTTCCCCTGAAAAACATGTATACTGTTTTGGATACTGTTGAGGGGGACGACTTACCAGGGGTATGCAGTGAAGCCCAGGTCTCTGGCACAGAGCCTGTCCCTGTTGCACAGAAGGAGGGAAAAGAGGAGAGTGTTAGTCATTGGGGACTCAGTAGTTAGAGGGTCAGATAGAAGGTTCATTGGGAATGAACGAGAACTACAGTTGATGTGTTGCTTCCCAGGTGTCAGGGTCCGTGATGTCTCGGATCGTATCTTTAGGGTCCTGAATGGAGAGGAAGACCAGCCTCAAGTCGTGGTCCACCGAGGTACCAATGACATGGGCAGAAAGAGGGATAGGGATGTAAGGCGGGATTTCAGGGAAGCTGCGAGCTAGAACAAACAAAGTTGTTATCTCTGGTTTGTTACCCATGCCACGTGATAGCGAGGCAAGGAATAGGGAGAGACATTGGCTGAACACATGGCTGCAAGGATGGTGCAGGAGGGAGGGTTTCAGGTACTTGGATAATTGGGGCTCATTCTGGGAAAGGTGGGACCTGTACAAGCAGGATGGTCTTCACTTGAACCAGAGGGGTACCAACATCCTGGGTGGGAAATTTGCTGGTGCTCTTCGAGTGGGTTTGAACTTGCTCAGCAATGGGATGGGAACCTAAGGTGTAGTTGCAGTGTACAGGAGGATGAGAGTAGGGAGGACAAGGACAGGATTTCACAGTCACAGGAATGTGCTGGCAGGCAGCAAGCTGGTTTGAAGTGTCTACTTCAATGCCAGAAGTATTTTAAATAAGATAGGTGATCTTGCAGCATGGATAGGTATCTGGGAATTCGATGTTGTGGCCATTTTGGAGACATGGATAGAGCAGGGTGAGGAATGGATGTTGCAGGTTTCAGGGTTTAGATCTTTCATTAAGAACAGATGACACCAAAATTGGAGGTGTAGTGGACAGCGAAGAGGGTTACCTCAGATTACAACAAGATCTGGACCAGATGGGCCAATGGGCTGAGAAGTGGCAGATGGAGTTTAATTCAGATAAATGCGAGGTGCTGCATTTTGAGAAAGCAAATCTTAGCAGGACTTATACACTTAATGGTAGGGTCATGGGGGGTATTGCTGAACAAAGAGACCTTGGAGTGCAGGTTCATAGCTCCTTGAAAGTGGAGTCACAGGTAGATAGGATAGTAAAGGCAGCATTTGGTATGCTTTCCTTTATTGGTCAGAGTATTGAGTACAGGAGTTGGGAGGTCACGTTGCGGCTGTACAGGACATTGGTTAGGCCACTGTTGGAATATTGCGTGCAATTCTGGTCTCCTTCCTATCGGAAAGATGTTGTGAAACTTGAAAGGGTTCAGAAAAGATTTACAAGGATTTTGCCAGGGTTGGAGGATTTGAGCTATAGTGAGGCTACAGGCTCGGGCTGTTTTCCCTGGAGCGTCGGAAGCTGAGGGGTGACCTTATAGAGGTTTACAAAATTATGAGGGGCATGGATAGGATAAATAGACAAAGTCTTTTCCCTGGGGTCGGGGAGTCCAGAACTAGAGGGCATAGGTTTAGGGTGAGAGGAGAAAGATATAAAAGAGACCTACGTGGCACCTTTTTCACACAGAGGGTGGTACATGTATGGAATGAGCTGCCAGAGGATGTGGTGGCGGCTGGTACAATTGCAACATTTAAGAGGCATTTGGATGGGTATATGAATAGGAAGGGTTTGGAGGGATATGGGCCGGGTGCTGGCAGTGGGACTAGATTGGGTTGGGATATCTGGTCGGCATGGACGGGTTGGACCGAAGGGTCTCTTTCTATGCTGTATATCTCTATGACTCTATAACAGGAAAGGCGGCAAAAGAGGGGGCGGTGTGGCCTTGTTAGTCAAGGACAGTATAACGGTGGATGAAAGAAATTTTGATGAGGACTCGTCTACTGAGGTAGTGTGGCCTGAGGTTAGAAACAGGAGAGGAGAGGTCACACTGCTGTGAGTTTTTTATAGGCCTCCACAGAGGTGAAAGAGAGGATTGTCAAAATTATTCTGAGTAGGAGTGAAAGGAATAGGGTGGTCATTATGGGGACTTTAACTTCCCCATCATTGACTGGAAATGCTATAACTCTAGTATGTCAGATGGATCAGTTTTTGTCCAATGTGTACAGGAGGGTTTCCTGACGCAGTATGTCGAAGGGCCGACAAGAGGGAAGGCAACACTGAATCTGATGCTTGGTAATGAACCAGGCCAGGTGTTTGATTCAGTGGTAGGTGAGCACTTTGGAGAGAGTGACCATAATTCAGTTATGTAGATAAAAACAATGACTGCAGATGCTGGAAACCAGATTCTGGATTAGTGGTGCTGGAAGAGAACAGCAGTTCAGGCAGCATCCGAGGAGCAGTAAAATCAATGTTTCGGGCAAAAGCCCTTCATCAGGAATAAAGGCAGAGAGCCTGAAGGGTGGAGAGATAAACTAGAGAGGATGGGGGTGGGGAGAAAGTAGCATAGAGTACAATAGGTCAGTGGGTGAGGGGATGAAGGTGATAGGTCAAGGAGGAGGGTGGAGTGGATAGGTGAAAAAGAAGATAGGCAGTTAGGACAAGTCATGGGGACAGTACTGAGCTGGAAGTTTGGAACTAGGGTGAGGTGGGGGAAGAGGAAATGAGGAAACTGTTGAAGTCCACATTGATGCCCTGGGGTTGCAGTGTTCCGAGGCGGAAGATGAGGCATTCTTCCTCCAGGTGTCTGGTGGTGAGGGAGCGGCGGTGAAGGAGGCCCAAGACCTCCATGTCCTCGGTAGAGTGGGAGGGGGAGTTGAAATGTTGGGCCACAGGTCGGTGTGGTTGATTGGTGCGGCTGTCCCAGAGATGTTCCCTAAAGTGCTCTGCTAGGAGGCGTCCAGTCTCCCCAATGTAGAGGAGACCGCATCGGGAGCAATAAATGATATTGGTGGATGTGCAGGTAAAACTTTGATTGATGTGGAAGGCTCCTTTAGGGCCTTAGATGGAGGTGAAGGAGGAGGTGTGGGCACAGGGTTTGCAATTCCTGCGGTGGCAGGGGAAGGTGCCAGGATGGGAGGGTGGGTTGTAGGGGGGGCGTGGACCTGACCAGGTAGTCACGAAGGGAACAGTCTTTGCGGAAGGC
>NC_057722.1:83920968-83922579 GCF_004010195.1 Chiloscyllium plagiosum | reverse complement strand
GCTCCTCCTGGGATCAGATACGGCGGAGGCGGAGGAATTGGGGATATGGGATGGCATTTTTGCAAGAGATAGGGTGGGAAGAGGTGTCATCCAGGTAGCTGTGGGAGTCAGTGGGTTTGTAAAAAATGTCAGTGTTAAGTCGGTTGTCATTAATGGAGATGGAGAGGTCCAGGAAGGGGAGGGAGGTGTCAGAGATGGTCCAGGTAAATTTAAGGTCAGGGTGGAATGTGTTGGTGAAGTTGATGAATTGCTCAACCTCCTCGCGGGAGCACGAGGTGACGCCAATGCAGTCTTCAATGTAGCGGAGAAAGAGGTGGGGAGTGGTGCCGGTGTAATTACGGAAGATCGACTGTTCCACGTAGCCAACAAAGACTCAGGCATGGCTGGGGCCCATACGTGTGCCTATGGCTACCCCTTTGGTCTGGAGGAAGTGGGAGGATTCGAAGGAGAAATTGTTAATCTGGAGGAAGTGGGAGGATTCGACCCACGCCTTCCACCTCCTCCAAGACTTCCGTTTCCCCGGCCCCCAATGCCTCATCTTCACCATGGATAGCCAATCCCGCTACAGCTCCATCCGCCATGACCAGGGCGTCCTAGCCCTCCATTTTTTCCTCTCCTGACGTCCCCAACAGTACCCTTCCACCAACACTCTCATTCATTTGGCCGAACTGGTCCTCACCCTTAACAATTTCTCCTTTGAATCCTCCCAATTCCTCCAGACCAAAGGGGTAGCCATGGGCACACGTATGGGCCCCAGCTATGCCTATCTCTTTGTTGGCTACATAGAACAGTCAATCTTCCGTAATTACACCAGCACCACTCCCCACCTCTTCCTCTGCTACACTGATGACTGCATTGGCGCCACCTTGTGCCCCCGCGAGGAGGTTGAGCAATTCATCAACTTCACTAATGCATTCCACCCTGACCTTAAATTTGCCTGAACCATCTCTGACACCTCCCTCCCCTTCCTGGACCTCTCCATCTCCATTAATGACAACCGACTTAACACTGACATTCTTTACAAACCCGCCGACTCCCACAGCTACCTGGATTACACCTCTTCCCACCCTACCTCTTGCAAAAATGCCATCCCGTATTCCCAATTACTCCGCCTCCGCCGTATCTGCTCCCAGGAGGACCAGTTCCACCACAGAACACACAGATGGCCTCCTTCTTTAGAGACCGCAATTTCTCTTCCCACGTGGTTACAGATGCCTTCCAACGCATCTCGCCCACATCCAGCACCTCGGCCCTCAGACCCCACTCCTCCAACTGTAACAAGGACAGAACGCCCCTGGTGCTCACCTTCCACCCTACCAACCTTCGCATAAACCAAATCGTTCGCCGACATTTCCGCCACTTCCAAAAAGACCCCACCACAGGGATATATTTCCCTCCCCACCCCTTTCCGCCTTTCGCAAAGACCGTTCCCTCTGTGACTACCTGGTCAGGTCCACGCCCCCCTACAACCCACCCTCCCATCCTGGCACCTTCCCCTGCCACCGCAGGAATTGCAAAACCTGCACCCACACCTCCTCCCTCACCTCCATCCAAGGTCCTAAAGTTTTACCTGCACATCCACCAATATCATTTATTGTATCCGTTGCTCCC
>NC_057722.1:83904419-83918181 GCF_004010195.1 Chiloscyllium plagiosum | reverse complement strand
TCTGACCTGCCCAGCTCCTTTTCCACCTATCCACTCCACCCTCTCCTCCCTGACCTATCACCTTCATCTCCTCCCCCACTGACCTATTGTACTCTATGCTACTCTATCCCCACCCCCACCCTCCTCTAGCTTATCTCTCCACGCTTCAGGCTCTCTGCCTTTATTCCTGATGAAGGGCTTTTGCCCGAAACATCGATTTCGAAGCTCCTCGGATGCTTCCTGAATTGCTGTGCTCTTCCAGCACCACTGATCCAGAATCTGGTTTCCAGCATCTGCAGTCATTGTTTTTACCTCGTGGTATACATGGACTTCAGTAAAGCCTTTGATAAGGTTCCACATGGTAGGTTGTTGGAGAAAATGCAGACGGCATGGGACTGAGGATTATTTAGCAGTTTGAATTAGATACTGGCTTTCTGAAAGAAGGCAGCGAGTGGTGGTTGATGGAAAATATTCAGCCTGGAGTTCGGTTACTAGTGGTGTGCCACAAGGATCTGTTTTGGGACCACTGCTGTTTGTCATTTTTATAAATGACTTAGACACAGGCATAGGTGGATGGATTAGTAAATTTGCAGACGACACTAAAGTCGGTGGATTAGTGGACAGTTTAGAAGAATGTTACTTGGATAAACTGCAGAATTGGACTGAGAGATGGCAAATGGAGTTCAATGCATCTAAATGTGAGGTGATGCACTTTGGGAAGAATGACAGGAAGGCAGAATATTGGGACAATGGACAGATTGTTGGTGGTGTGGATGTGCAAAGGGATCTTGGAGTCCATGTACATAGATCCCTGAAAGTTGCCACCCAGGTTGATAGTGCTGTTAAGAAGGCATACGGTGTGTTAGGTTTCATTGGTAGAGGGATTGAGTTCCAGAGCCGCAATATCATGCTGCAAGTATACAAAACGCTAGCACAGCCACACTTGGAATATTGTGTACAGTTCTGGTCGCCATATTTCGGGAAGGATGTGGAAGCATTGGAAAAGGTGCAGAGGAGATTTACCAGGATGTTGCCTGGTCTGGAAGGAAGGTCTTATGACAAAAGGCTGAGAGACTTAGGTCTGTTCTCATTGGAAAGAAGAAGGCTAAAAGGGGATTTGATAGAGACATCTAAGATGATCAGAGGATTAGATAGGGTGGACAGTGAAAGTCTTTTTCCTAGGATGATGACGTCAGCGTTGACAAGGGGGCATAACTACAAATTGAGGGGTGATAGATTTAAGACAGATGTCAGAGGAAGGTTCTTTACTCAGAGCGTGGTAAGGGCATGGAATGCCCTACCTGCCAATGTCGTTAACTCAGCCACATTAGGAAGATTTAAATAATCCTTGGATAAACCTCATGGAGAATGATGGGATAGTATAAGGGGACGAGCTGAAAATAGTTCACAGGTCGGTACAACATTCAGGGCCAAAGGGCCTGTTCTGTGCTGTATTGTTCTACATTCAATGTGTTCATCCGCTTCCCTCACACTCCTCTTCTTCTCCTTCTTCCCTTCTCCTCTTCAACCTGTGGGCAGCACGGTGGCACAGTGGTTAGCACTGCTGCCTCACAGCGCCGGAGACCCGGATTCAATTCCCACCTCAGGCGACTGACTGTGTGGAGTTTGCACGTTCTCCCCGTGTCTGCGTGGGTTTCCTCCGGGTGCTCTGGTTTCCTCCCACAGTCCAAAGATGTGCAGGTTAGGTGAATTGGCCATGCTAAATTGCCTGTAGTGTTAGGTAAGGGGTAAATGTAGGGGTATGGGTGGGTTGCGCTTTGGCGGGTCGGTGTGGACTTGTTGGGCCGAAGGGCCTGTTTCCACACTGTAATGTAATCTAATCTAATCTAACTCCCCAGCTCAACACTCCCCTTCTTCCATCCTGTCCTTTTTACTCCATCTCTCACTCGATCTCCTTTCTCCTTTCTCCCTTCATCCCTCCCACACCCTTTCTTCTTCTCCTGCCTCTCTCTCATTATGTTCCTTTGCTCCTCCACCTCATTTTGTTCCTTCTTAGTCACCGCCTCCACCTCTGCCCCCTCAGTTTTCCCTTTTCTTCTCCCTATGTCTGCCTCTGCCAATCCTTTTCCTCTTCCCTAATCTCTTCTTTGTCCCCTTCCATCTTCCATTCCTTCTCTACTGTCATCTCTTCACATTTTCACTTCCTTTTCCCTTTCTTTTGCCATTCTGCACCCTCCATATGCACCCTCCTCTCCCATAACCTCATTAATTCATACCTACTTTATCCCCTTAGAAAAATGTTCTTTTCACACCATTCACTCCTTCCTTTCTCACTTCACTATTGGCTTCCATCAAACGGATCCTCCCTCTCCAAAAGGGAAAATGCTGGAAAATCTCAGCAGGTCTGGCAGCATCTGTAAGGAGAGAAAAGAGCTGATATTTCGAGTCTAACTGACCCTTTGTCAAAGGAGGATATTTGGATCCTCCCTCTCTCCCCTACCTCAATAACCTCTCCATCCCTCTTTCTCAAAAACAGAATTTTCAAAATAAACGTCAGCAACAAAGAAGGAGACACCAGGAGATCAAGGAATCCAATGAACAAGTTCAGAAGCATCGAGAGCTGATGCAACAGCTAGACCAGCAGGCCGATCAGAAAATACGGGAATTCCAGGACACCAAGATGGTAAAGGCCAAGGCAGTGGGACAAAGAGTTGGGGACATTGGTCATGAGAAAGAGAGTGTTGGAGAGGGATGGTGGGACAGTAATCGTTTAGGTTACAGAAGCAGGCCATTTGTCTTGATAAGTCAGTAGAGCAACAGCACCAATAGCTCTGCAAGCTAATTTTCTTCCAAGAGCCCATTCAATACCCTTCAGAAATGATTCATTATGTTATAGAGTCATACAGCACAGTCCAACCAGTCGATGCCGAACATAATCCCAAACTAAACTAGTCGCACCTGCCTGCCCCTTGCCCATATCCCTCCAAGGCTTTCCTATTCATGCATCTAACCAATTGTCTTTTAAAAGTTGTAATTGTACTCACATCCACCACTTCCTCGGGAAGTTCATTCCACCCACAAACCACTGTCTATGTAAAACGTTTGCCTTTATGTCTTTTCTTAAATCTCCCTCCTCTCACCTTAAAAATGTACCCTCTAGTCCTGAAATCCCTCATCCTAGGGAAAACGCAACTACCGTTAACTCTATCTATATCTATCATTATTTTAGGAACTTCTATCAGGTCGCCTCTCAACTTCCAAAACTCCAGTGAAACAAATCTCAGCCTACCCAGCCTTTCTTTTTAACTCAAACCTTCTATACCTGGCAACATTCTGGTAAATCTCTTCTGAACCCCCTCCAGCTTGATAGTATCCTTCCTATAACTGGGCAACCAGGATTGGACACAGTACTTAAGAAGAAGCATCGCCAATATCCTATACAACCTCAACATGACTTCCCAACTCCTATACTCAAAGAACTGAGCAATGAAGGCAAGCTTGCCAAATGCCTTTTTAACCATCCTGTCTATATGTGCCGCAAATTTCAAAGGATTATGTACCTGCACCCCTAGGTCCCTTGTTCTACAACACTACCCAATGCCCTACTATTAATCATATAAGTCCCATCCTTGTTTGTTGTACCAAATTGCAATACCTCACGTTTATCCAGATTGAACTCCATCTGCCATTTTTCAGTCCATTAACCAATTTGATCCCTTTGTAATCTTAGAAAACCTTCTTTGCTGTCTATTATGTCACCAATTTTGGTGTCGCTGCAAACTTACTAACCGTGCCTGCTTTATTCTCATCCAAATTATTTATATAAATGACAAACAAAAGAGGACCTAGAACCAATCCCTGGGGAGCACCATTGGTCACAGGCCTCCAATCCGAAAAACAAGCTTCTGTCATTACTCTCTGTCTCCTGTTAAACCAATTATGTATTCAATTGGCAAACTTACTCCGAATCCCATGTGACCTAACTTTACTAATTAGTCTACCTTGTGGGACCTTATCAAAGGCTTTACTAAAATCCAAATAAGTAATGTCTACTGCTGTGCCATGATCAATCCTTTTGGTAACGTCTTCAAAAAACTCAATCACATTTGTGAGACATGATTTTCCTCACACAAAACCATGCTGACTCTCCCTAATCAATTTTTGCTTCTCTAAATGTCCATAAATCCTCTCTTTTATAATCACGTCCAACAATTTACCTATAATCAGTCAAGAGCTATAGGTCTATAGTTCCTGATTTCTCTTTACAACCTTTCTTAAACAAAAATACAACATTAGCTTCCCTTCAGTCATTAGGTATCTCACCAGTAGTTATAGATGGTGCAAATATTTCTGCAAGGGGCCTCATAAATTCCTCCCTTACTTCCCACAATATTCTGGGATACATTCAATCAGGACCTGGAGATTTATCCATCTTTATATTCTCTAAGACCTCTCAAACTTCCTCTTAGATAATGCGAACTGTTTTTAAAACATCAAAGTTCATTTCTGTGTGTCCTCTGGACTCTTTCACCACAGTAAAAACTGACACAAAATATTCATTTAGTATCTCTCCCATCTCCTGAGGTTCAACACAAAGACAATCTCCTTGATCTTTAAGAGGCCCTACCCTCTCTCTAGTTACCTTCTTGTTCTTAATGTATTTGTAGAGTCTCTTTGGATTATCCCTGACCTTATCTCCAATACTACCTCATACCCCTCTTTGCCTTCCTGATTTCTCTCAAGAATGCCCCTACACTTTTTATATTGATTAAGAGATTCAATTGAACCAAGTTGTCGATACCTAAAATAAGATTCTCTTTTATTCTTGACTAGAATCTCAATATCTTTATTCATCCATTGTTCCTTAATCTTACCAGCCTTAACCTTCACACTAACTTGAAAAAAAATGCCTCTGAATTCTTCAAATCGTATACACGCTGGAACAGTTCTTACAAATTAGAGGGTAGCTGATGTAATCCCTCTATTTAAAAAGGGAAGCAAAGAGAAAGTCAGGAATTATAGATCAGTCAGCCTGATGTGGGTGTTTGGGAAAATGCTAGATTCCATGATAAAATAATTAATAGTTGTACATTTGGAAAACAGTGGAAGGATCAGACAGAGTCAGCATAGATTTACGAAAGAGAAATAATGTTGACAAATCTACTGGAGTTCTTCAAGGATGTATCTAGTAGAGTTGATAAAGGGGAACCAGTGGATATGGTTTATTTGGATTTTCAGAAGGCTTTTGACAAAGTCACAGACAAGACTTTAAAATGGAAAATTAATGTGAATGGCATTGGGGTAGTTTATTGAGATGGATGCAAAACTGGTTGGCAGACAGGATAGGGAACTAAATGTAATATTTCAAAATTTGCAGATGACACAAAGTCGAGTGGGAAGGTGAGCTGTGAGGAGGGGCAGAGTTGCTCCAGTGTGATTTGGAGAGGCTGAGTAGCAAAATGCAAGGTAGATGCAATATAATGTAGATAAATGTGAGGTTATCCATGTTGATAGGAAAAACAAGAAAACAGATTATTATTTACATGGCTGTATATTGAGAGAAGGGAATGTGCAACAAGACTTGGTGCCCTAAAGGCAAGCATGCAAGTGCAGCAGGTAATAAAGAAGGCCAAATGGTATGTTGACCTTCATAGTGAGAGAATTCAGGTACAGAGCAGGGATGTCTTGCTGCCATTATACACTACTTAGTGAGGCTACACTTGGAAAATTGTGTGCAGTTCTTGTCTCTTTATCTGGAAGGATGTTTTTGCTATAAAGGAGTGCACTGGAGGTTTACAAAACTGATTCCTGCGATGGCCGGACTATCATATGAAGAGAGGTTGAATCAGTTAGAATTATAATCACTGGAGTTCAGAAGAATGAGGTGGGATCTCACAGAAACTTGTAAAATTCTAACAGGACTAGACAGGATAGATGCAAGAAGGATATCTCCGATGCTGGGAAGTCTAGAACCAAGAGTCACAATCGAAGGATGTGGGTAAACTATTTAGGTTTGAGACTAAGAAAAATTTCTTCACAGAGTGGTGAGCCTGTGAAATATATTGCCACAGGAAGCAGTTGAAGCCAAAGCATTGAATGTTTTTCCAGACATAATTGTTGATAGTAATGAATGGTGGAGCAGGCTCAAAAGGCTGAATAGTCTACTCTCATTCCTATTTTCTGTATTCCTACGAGAGAGAAAGGGAGGCATAGAGAGCGCGAGCAAGACAGACAGTGGCTGGGGATGAATAGAGAGAATTTTACTCAGTAACTAACCATTTCATATTTGTATGTTTCTTCCTAGAAAAGAGAAGCTGAAATTGAGGAGCAGCAGAATCGTTTGAAGCGGGAGAAGGCAATTGAAATGGCTCGATTACAGGCCTTGCAAGAACGGTCACATGATCACAAAGCAGAACAGGTTAGTTTAGAGGTACTCCTCTGTGGGAGAGAGCTGAGAGACATCAACCAGTGCACAGAAAGCTTCCTGATAGAGAGCAACTGAGACAAGCCAATCAATGTGCAGAGGTGAGGTAAGAGTGTTTACTTTGGTATAAAGGCAGCATTTGACCAAGTGTGGCAGTAAGGAGCCTGCACAAACTTATGTAATACAGCCCAGAATCAGCCATTTGCCAACTGAGTCTGCGCCAATCCTTATTTAGCCTTGCTACTTATTATCTATACGTGGTTTCTATCCCTCTGTTAGCCTCCCATTAATGTTCCTGAATTCCTGAAGAAGGGCTAATGCCCGAAACGTCGATTCTCCTGTTCCCTAGATGCTGCCTGACCTGCTGCGCTTCTCCAGCAACACATTTCCATCCCATTAATGTGACTATCAAGATACATCTTAAATGTTGCTAACATGCCTGCTTCCACCACCTACACTGGCAGTCCTTTCCAGGCATTCACCACCTTCTGTGAGAAAAAGTTTTTGTGCACTTCTCCCCTTTCTCCTTCTCACCCTGAACCTGTGCCCTTTTGTAGTTGCCCTTTCCACACTGGAAAAAAACCTCTGACTCTCCACCCTATCTATGCAAAGAACAAGAACAAAGAATAATACAGCATAGAAGCAGGCCCTTTGGCCTTCCAAGCCTGCACCAACAAATTTTGCCCTTTTGTAATAAAATTGTCTTCACTTAGAGAATCCATATTCCTCTATTCCCTTCTTGTTCATGTATTCATCCAGGTGTTTCTTGTATGCTGCTATTGTGTCTGCTTCCACCACCTACCTGGCAATGCGTTCCAGGCACTCACCACCCTTTGTGTGAAAAACCTGGCTCGCACATCTCTTTCAAACTTCCCCCCTCACACTTTGAATCCATGTCCCCTAATAATTCATCCCTCCACCCTGGGACAAAGCCTCATACTATCCATGCCATTCACAATCTTATAAACCTCTGTCATGTCACCCCTCAACCTCCTGTGATCCAGTGAAAACAAACCCAATCTTTCTTCATAGCTAAAATCCCCCATACCGGGCAACATTCTGATAAACTTTTTCTGTACCCTCTCCAAAACATCCATATCCTTCTGGTATAGTGGTGACCAGAACTGTGCACAATATGGTAAAAACAAGGACTGCAGATGCTGGAAACCAGAGTCTAGATTAGAGTGGTGCTGGAAAAGCACAGCAGGTCAGGCAGCATCTGAGGAGCAGGAAAATCGACGTTTCGGGCAAAAGCCCTTCATCAGGAATCTAGACTCTGTACACAATATTCCAAGTGTGGCCTAACTAAAGTTTTATAAAACTGCAGCATAATTTGTCTATCCTTATACTCAATGCTCCTTCCAAAGAAGGCAAGCATGCCATAAGTCTTTTTTACCACCTTATCTACCTGCCCTTCCACTTTTCAGTGATCTGTAGACTTGCACACCCAGACCCCTCTGTAAATCAATAGTCCTATTGGTTCTGCCATTCACTGTACAATTTAACATGTACTTGACCTTCCAAAATGCATCAGATCACACTTGTCCAGATTAAACTGCATCTGCCATTTTTCTGCCCATGCTTCCAACTGATCCATGTCCTGCTGTATCTTCTGACAGTCCTCCTCACTGTCCACAACTCCAGCTAGCTTTGTATCATCCATCAACTTGCTAATTCGACCAGCTACAATTTCCTCGAAATCATTTATATAGATCATGAACAGCAGAGGAGCACCACTGGTCACACCCTTTCATTTTGAAAAGCATCCTTCCACCACTACCCTCTGTCTCCTATGACTAAGCCAGTTCTGCACCCACCTTGCCAGCTCACCCCTGATATCGTGTGACTTCACCTTTTGTACCAAGCTGTTATGAGGGACCTTGTCAAAGGCTTCACTGAAGTTCATGTTGACAACATCAACTACATTTCCCTCATCAATCATTTTCATGACTTCCTCAAACGACTCAATCAATTTGGTGAGAGACAACCTCCCCAACTCAAAACCATGGTGTCTATTGCTAATAAGGGCATTTGCTTCTAAATCCATAAAGAGTCTTGTCCCTGAGAATCTTTTCCAATAATTTCCCTACCACCAATGTGAGACTCACAGGCCTGTAACTTCCAGGATTATCCCTGTTACCCTTCTTAAACAACGCCTTTCATAATTTTGTAGACCTCTATCAGGTTGCCCTTCAACCTCCATCTTTCCAGTCAAAAAATTCTGAGTTAAACCAACCTCTCCTGATAACTAAAACCCTGCAGACTAGGGAACAACATCCTGGTAAACCACCTCTGCGAGGTATTCAAAGCAACCACACCCTTCTGGTCGTGTAGTGACCAGAACTACATGCAATATTTCAAATGGGGCATAACTGAAGTTTTGTACAGCTGTACCATAACTTGCCAATTTTTGTATTAGATGCCCTGCCTGATGAAGCAAGCATGCCGTGTGCCTTCTTAACTATCTTATCTACTTGTGTTGCCATTTTCAGGGATCTGTGGATCTGCATGCTCAGACTCCTCTGTATGTCAGTACAACTAAGGATTCTGCCATTTATTGTATAATTTGCACCTGAATTCGATCTTACAAAATGCATTACCTTGCATTTGTCTGGATTAAACTCCATCTACCTTTTTCCTGCCCAAATTCACAATCTGTCCATATCTCACTGTATCTTTTGACAGTCCTCACTATCTGCAACTCTGCCAATTTTGGTGTCATCCTCAAACTTACTAATCAAACCACCTATATTTTCCTTCAGATCATTTTGTTCGGGATGGGATAAATTATGTAGTGGGTGATTCGCTTGTCCAATTTAGAAGAACAGTATATCACGCCACACAAATCTCGAGTTATTGACTGTTTATTCATGAGCTCACAGGTAGAGACAAGTCAACCGAATGGTCACAAGTCACTCCAATGAGATACAGAGAGTTGCATGATTATATAAGTTACAATCATTTAACAATTAGCAAACTGTTAATTGCAGTATAATGAGCAAGTAGGCACTTTGACCAGTCACTAGCCTCAGTCACGTAGTGTCTGGACTTTGCTAGTTAGTAGCTGATAAGCAAGTGTTGGAATACAGTCAGATCTTGTAAAAGAAGAAAACTCCCATGCTGGGAAAGAATTCACTATCAGGTATTATACAGCTGCAAGATCAGCCACCTCACTGAGCCTGGGAATGTATAAGCTTAGCAAGCAGACACTATTATGAGATTCAAAATGGTTTCCAGGCTTTTAATATGTGACAAGATGGCTGCTTTGGATCTCAACATGTCTCCCACAATTGTTTCCTTTCTCTTTTCACCAAGTCAGGAGGGCAGTTCAGAAGAGCCGGCAAAAGTGGGACATAGCTGGATGCAGGGAGGTTGTCGGACAGTGGGGATTTCGAGTCGTCCAGGTAACTGTCAGAGTCAGAGTCACCAGGATCGAGAGAGTAGGAGTCAATGCAATCATCTACTGGTGGGGGAACATCAGAAACAGAAAGCCATACAAGCTGAGAAGAAAGAGGGGTATTTGGCATCAGTAGGGAGCTGAAACAGGTACAACAGTGTTTCAGAAAAATAATAATAAGGGAGAGAAAAACAAAAACAGCAATGAGAACACAAGGCTCTGGAGGAGTGTTGAAGCCCAAGAGCCAAGCAAACCACCTATCCCAAGTCCAAAGATCCCAACAGGGGGTCGTGTCATGTAGGGAGAAAGCCGCCTTGCAAATATGGGCTGTAATATTAGTAATGTTCTCACTGGAGTCAGGGATGTAGGTACAACAATCAGAGCCGATAAGGGCACAAGTGTCTCCCTTCTCAGCTAATAGGAAGTCAAGGGCCATGCGATTGTGTAGGGCCACAGTGCGGACAGTGACCATCTCTGCATTGAAAATGTCAAAAGCCAAAAATGTGGTATTGGTAATCTCTTCCACATTGGTGTCAATCCTCCGAACCTAAATCTCAAGTTGAAGGGTGGCACAGGGAGGAGAAAAGATAGTTCGGCGGTGTTGAAAGGTAGGGAGAGATCTCCTTTCATGGGGCAATGAAGCCTTGAAAGGTAAAGTGTGGGAGTGGTAAAGGAAAGGGACAACATATTCTAAATAGCAGATGCCAGTCCAGGAGACAGGCAGCCAGGGGTAGGCCTTTTGGCCACAAATGAAATAAGTGCCATTGAAAGCTAAAAAAGTGATTGCATTGGATACCAATCCAAAATGTGGTAAAAGAGGAATTGATGACAGTCTTGTTGGGAACAGTGAGAATACGTACGCTGCTGTCCACAGTGGATTGGAAATCAGATACGGAAAGAAGGGTGGAGTGATGGCATTTACTGAACCCAGCTCGCCATCCTAAAGAATGTTTGCTCTTAATACAAATACTTCTTAGGGATGTAGTCGTGGCTGTGATATTGGTGAGGAACAGGGACAGACATGTGCATGAAAAATTGTAACGAGACTAGAACCATAGAACAAAGAAATGTACAGCACAGAACAGGCCCTTTGGCCCATGATGTTGTGCCGAGGTTTAATCCTAATGTAAAATATAATAACCTAACCTACACACCCCTCAACTCACTGCTGTCCATGTGCATGTCCAGCAGTCGCTTAAATGTCCCCAATGGCTTCACTTCCACCACCTCAACTGGCAATGCATTCCATGCATTCACAACTCTCTGCATAAAGAACCTACCTCTGATGTCTCCTTTATACCTTCCTGCTAATATCTTCAAACTATGACTTCTCGTACCAGTCAGTCCTGCCCTGGGGAAAAGTCTCTGGCTATTGACTCTATCTATTCCTCTCATTATTTTGTACACCTCGCTGTCACTACGTGACTGAGAATGTACAACCTTGAAATGTGTCCATCTGATATCCCGCTAATCGCTAGTGGAGGCGGGAGTTATCCCCATAAGAGGATGGGGCACCTATCAGCTGCAGGAAAGTAGGAGGGATGCGAAAAGTTGTTACAGCAGCAGAGCGGCCTTGGTGTGGCCACCATTCAGCCATTTCAGACTCATTAAAGGTATGGCTCTCAATGGAAAGGAATGTGTGTGCAAACCCAGCAGCTAGATAGTTGACCTTTTCTGGATAAAGATATGTCATAGAAGAAAGGGGTTGAAATGCAATTCTTTCTTGTTAGAGGCTACTAGGTTATACCAAGGACCCCAGCCAGATAAAAGCAACGTCAGAAAAATAAGCAAAAGCAACATTAAAACTGTAATAGCAATCATTTTGAGCTATCTGCATTTGTACGCTTTGCAGGTAACTGTGCACAATTCAACTGGTGTTCCCCTTGGGATAACGTCCTCTTGCACTGCATGGCGTGAGTCCGCAGGTCAAACTTGGTCAGTGGCTTAGAATTATTGTTCTGAAGGCAAATAAGACAGTGTCACAAAGCACAAGCAACAGTAGTGAAACCAGGGGCATACCAAAACGTGTGACAGCATGGCACATGCCCCGCTAGCCAACATGGCCAACTCCATGAGCGGCCAGGGCTAGGACATGTTGATGAGACTTAGGGCAGGTGATGCGGCCATCAGGATGTGTAAGAAGACGAAGGGATTCAGATTCTGTGGCACCTAAACGGACCCAAAGAATTTGTTCAGATTGAGAGGCTGCCTGTTAAGCATTACGAATGCCCTCCAAAATGGGAAACTGATGTATCTTAAGAGTATGCAGAACCTGCATATGTGGATTAGTGGCAGCCACACAAGCGGCCCTATCAGCAAACGTATTGCCACAGGTGACATTATCTTCAGCAGTTGTGTGAGCAGTGCATTTAATGACAGCTATAGCCAAAGGAAGGAGAATGGCTTCCAAAAGATTATTAATGAGCTGACCATATTGTAAGGGTTTACCTGAAGAAGTGATGAAGCCCTTATTCTTTCAGAGTGTGCTAAATCATGCACCACTTCCAAAAGCAAAGCAGAAATCAGTATAAATTTTAACAGGTTTTCCAGTAGCTAAAATGCAGGCCCATGTAAGAGCAAAGAGCTCAGCTGCTTGTGCAGAAGTACTGTTAGGGAACACTGCAGATACAAGAACCTCAGAAGGCATGCAGACATCATGGCCTGCCAGTGTCATGTGATCAGAAAGCCAAAAAAAGGAGCCATCAATAAAAAGGACCATATCAGGATTATCCAGAGGGGTTTCAGAAAGATCTGGGTGAGAGTTAACATTATGGACAATGTATAAACAATCATGGTCAGGTGTCCCTGAGGGGTTAGTACTAGGAAGGAGAGCAGCAGGATTCAAAGCCGCGGCGCAAAGTAAGATTAGACAGGGAGAATAAAATGACCTCATAGCCCGTATACCTAGAAGCAGTAAAATGCTGGGTGGCTTGTAGAGTGCAGCCACAGGGAAACTAAATGTGGATCAAAAACCAAAAATCAAAAACTGATCCAGCACAAGGCGGGGGTAGATTTTTCAACCATTACCGAGGCAGCCGCCACAGCTCGCAAATACGACGGCATTGCCCTTACAACAGGTGGCAGAGTAAAAAGCTACAGGACACATGAGATTCCCATTCATTTGTGTCAGGATTTCAGAAGTACATCCCTCGCACTCAGCAACATTAAGTTGAAATGGCTGTGAATAATCTGGAAGACCCAAAGCAGGTGCAGAGCTCAGTATAGATTTCAACTGTTCAAAAGCCTTTGTCATTTCAGAGGTCTACTGTAGTTTCGATGGCTTCTTAGTGAAGACGCCTCTCTCAAAGGCGCATCAATCTCACAAAGATCTAGAATCCACTGCTGGCAGTAATTCACCACTCCCAGAAATGACATAAGTTCAGTGCGTGTTGCAAGAGGAGGGAGACTCATGATGGAATTTAGGCAATCGGGAGAGAGGGTCCTAGTACCCTGCGATATTGTGAAACCCAAGTAATGAACAGTGGGTTGGCAGAGCCGCAACTTATCACCAGAAACCTTGTGGCTACCCTTTGCCAGGTACTGAAGCAAGGCAACAGTATCTTGTACGCAAGCATCGGAAGAAGCAAAGGCAATGAGTAAATCATCGGCGTATTGAACGAGGACACTTGCAAGGCATGTGGAGGATTTCAAGAATTTATAGCAAAAATTTGCAGTGTAATGTAACTGAAATTATACATTGAAAAATTGATTGTCTGTTAAGCCTTTTTTCACTATATTTTAGAATACAGTGATAGTTTCACTTCTTTCATGTGTAAATCACAAAACCCTTTTTTTTAAAGTTGCATTCTCGGGTTAGCTGTTAACAATGGTGATAGCTAGACAATATGTTGAAGGTGTTAGCCCCCTGTGTTCCCTGTCAATGACCTGATGTTTAGATTGATTCTAATCTAAAAAGTGAGATAACAGAGTTTTACATAAATTCATGCAGTTTTTGAGCTCAGAGTTCAACATGAATCTATGTGGTTTTTGAGCAAAGTGCA
>NC_057722.1:83892471-83904160 GCF_004010195.1 Chiloscyllium plagiosum | reverse complement strand
CTCCGAAAGCTAGTGTGCTTCCAATTAAACCTGTTGGACTATAACCTGGTGTTGTGTGATTTTTAACTTTGTACACCCCAGTCCAACACCGGCATCTCCAAATCATGACTACTGTTCCACAAGGGAAACAATAACAGGCCTGATCCCTTTTATAGCAGCAGTTGTGAGTGAATACTGACTGATCAACGGTAGGGGAGCGCTAGCCTTTAGAGTAATAGTATGTGGAGGGGCAGAAATGACCAAACTGGCATAGTTAGGAAGGAGCACCCATAGCACAGGAGGCAAATAATCTAAAAGCTGTGGGTGATCGTAGGAGAACACAACCGAGGGATCCAATGTAGTAAAGGTAATTTTAACAAGAAAAGCAGGTAGGCGCAAGCAGCAATGCAAAATGATGACGAATCACTGGGAACGAGGGGATCGAACAGGGAAGTGAATGAAGATGCGCATACATAGAAGCTAAATCATTAAGTGCCCAGGAGCTTTTAAGGACAATGGGAATAAAAGGAGACATAGTAGAGCGGAATAACTGAGATTGCAGAGTCGAAAGGGAACCATCATGTTCGTTAAACAAAGCAGGCAGTCAAATCCTTTTCCTTCCGGAAGCAGCAGAACACAGAGCAGAGATGACATTGGGACCGGGAGGTTGCCGGGAAGGTAAATGAACAGTATATATTTGGACAGTGGCTAAACCTGAGATACTACACATGTAGTATCTCCTTCCCGCCCTCCCGCTCTCCTCCTGTAACCAGAAGAAAAGATAAGGATTTTTTTTTTCTTTTATATATTTAAATGCATTGTTTGGTATTAGTTAGTTGAGTAAAAATTAAGGTTTACAATGGCAGCGGACCTCAGACCCATGGCACGTGCCCCTTGCTTGATGTGGGAGCTCAGGGATGTGGCTAACACCCCTGACTTTTACACTTGTAAGAAGTGTGTCCAGCTGCAGCTCTTGTTTGAGCACATGATGTCTCTGGAGCTGCGGATGGACTCATTGTGGAACGTCCACGATGCTGAGGAGGTCGTGGATAGCATGTTTAGTGAATTAGTCACACCGCAGATTAGAATTACTGAGGGAGACGGTGAGTGGATGACCAAAAGGCAGAGAAAGAATAGGAAGGCTGTGCAGGTATCCCCTGCGATCATCTCCCTCCAAAACAGGTATTCTGTTTTGGATACTGTTGGGGGAGATGGCTCACTAGGAGAGGGCAACAGTTGTCAAGATCAATGCACCGTGGTGGGCACTACTTTCAGAAGGGCGGGAATAAGACTTGCAGGGCCATAGTTATAGAGAATTCTATTGTAAGGAGAGTAGATAGGCAGTTCTCAGGCCGAAAACGAAATTCCCGGATGATATGTTGCCTCCCAGGTGCTTGGGTCAGGAATGTCACCTATCAGCTGCAGAGCATTTCAAAAGGGGAGGGTGAACAGCCAGTTGTTGTGGTGCATATGGGCACCAATGATATAAGTAAAAAACGAGATGAGGTCCTGAAAGCAGAATTCAAGGAGCAAGGAGAGAAGTTAAAGAGGAGGACCTCAAACATAGGGATAGGAAAGGCAAGATTCGTGAACCGTGGATGACAGGAGAAATCATGCAACTAGCCAAGAGGAAAAGGGAAGCGTACATAAGGAACAGGCAGCTAAGAACAGAACGGGCTCTGGAGGAATATCTGGAGAGTAGGACCAATCTTAAATGAGGAATCAAGTGGGCTACAAGGGGTCATGAAATAACTTTCGCGAGCAGAGTTGAGGAGAATCCCAATTTTATTCATATATAAGAAGAAAGAAGGGCTTATGCCCGAAACGTCGATTCTCCTGTTCCTTGGATGCGGTCTGACCTGCTGCGCTTTTCCAGCAACACATTTTCAGTTTATAATGTCCCCCTGTACAAGAAGGGTAGTAGGGATATTCTGGGTAACTACAGACCAGTGAGCCTGACGTCAGTGGTGGGAAGGTTGCTGGAGAAGGTACTGAGGGATAAAATCTATTTATATTGGGAAGAGAATGGGCTTATCAGTGATAGGCAACATTGTTTTGTGCGGGGGAGATTGTGCCTTACCAACTTAGTAGAGTTCTTTGAGGAAGTCACCAAGTTAATAGATGAAGGAAGGGCTGTTGATGTCATGTACATGGACTTTAGTAAAGTGTTTGATAAGGTTCCCCATGGTGAATTAATAGAGAAAGTGAACTCACATGGTGTGCAGGGTATTCTAGCTAGGTGAATAAAGAACTGGTTGAGCGACAGGAGACAGAGAGTAGTAGTTGAAATGGAGAAAGGTGACCAGTGGTGTTCCACAGGAATCAGTGTTGGGGCCACTGTTGTTTGTGATATACATAAATGATCTGGAAGAGGACACTGTTGGTATGATCTGCAAGTTTGCAGATGACACGAAGATTAGTGGAGAAGCAGAAAGCATAGGGGACTGTCAAAGAATACAGGAGAATATAGATAGACTGGAGAGTTGGGCGGAGAAGTGGCAGATGGAGTTCAGTCCAGGCAAATGTGAGGTGATGCATTTTGGAAGGTCTAATTCGAGAACGAACTATACTGTAAACGGAAGAACCTTGGGAAAAGTTGATGAGCAGAGTGACCTGGGAGTTCAGGTCCATTGTACCCTGAGGTGGCTGCAGAGGTGAATAGAGTGGTCAAGAAGGCATATGGTTTGCTTGCCTTCATCGGATGGGGTATTGAGTATAAGAGCTGGCAGGTCATGTTAAAATTGTAAAAGACTTCGTTCGGGTACATTTAGAATACTGTGTACAGTTCCGGTCGCCACATTACCAAAAGGATGTGGACATTTTGGAGAGGGTACAGAGAAGGTTTACAAAGATGTTGCCTGGTATGGAAGGTGCTAGATATGAAGAGAAGTTGAGTAGATTAGGATTGTTTTTATTTAAAAAAAGGCAATTGAGGAGGAACCTCATTGAGCTGTACAAAATCATGAAGGGTATAGACAGGGTGGATACAGGTAGGCTTTTTCCAAGGGTGAGGGATTCAGTAACGAATGGTCACGCATTCAAGGTGAGAGGAGAAAAGTTTAAGGGAGATACATGTGGAAAGTACTTTTTACAGAGGATGGAAGGTGTCTGGAAAGTGTTACCAGCAGAGGTAGTAGAGGCAGGCACAGTAGATTCATTTAAGGTGTGTCTGGACAGATACATGAGTAGACGGGGAGCAGAGGGATACAGATGTTTAGGAATTGAGTGATAGGTTTAGACAGTGGATTTGGATTGGCACATGCTTGGAGGGCCGAAGGGCCTATTCCCAGGCTGTAAATTTTCTTTGTTCTTTGTCTTCTTTTTTTGTAAGATAAAGCAACAAAGCAAAATACAGAAAACAACAGAGAAGCAGAGACAGACACCAGAACTCGGGATCCCAACCAACATCTCAAGGTGAATGCTGCCAAATTAATCACAGAGTCCAACGTGGTCTCTTTCAGCCCAATCTTGCTTCAGCATATCATAACAGCCGGTAACTACAAGGGAAACCAGCTCCCGACTACTGCTTTTTAGCTCAGGGAGGAACTGCTGCAAACTGCCGGAGGAATTTGGAGAAGTCTCCAAACACAACCTTTCTTACCTCAGTGCCTCGCTAGCGGCTCAAGGTGTCAATATACAATCCTTAAGGATCAAAACTAAAACTGCCGGCGTCCATAACCACAGCCCAATCCTATCCACTCTGGCTCGCAGCAGTGGTGAAAACAACTCTCCCGTCTTGTCGCAAAAAAATACAAATCCACCGACTCAGTGAGGTTGCACAAAATAGGGACAAAATCGAGAAAAGTCCAGAAAACCTTGTGAAATCGAGGTCCTGAACAGCTACATCAACAATTGAGGATGGGATACATTATAGACAATAGACACTAGGCGCAGGAGTAGGCCATTCTGCCCTTCGAGCCAGCACCACCATTCATTATGATCATGGCTGATCATCCTCAATCAAAATCCTGTTCCTGCCTTATCCCCATAACCCTTGATTCCACTATCCGTAAGAGCTCTATCCAACTCTTTCTTGAAAATATCCAGAGACTTGGCCTCCACAGCCTTCTGGGGCAGAGCATTCCGTACACCCACCACTCTCTGGGTGAAGTAGTTTCTCCTCAACTCTGCTCTAAGTGGCCTACCCCTTATTTTTAAACTGTCCTCTGGTTCAGGACTCCCCCATCAGCAGAAACATGCTTCCTGCCTCCAGAGTGTCCAATCCTTTAATAATCTTATACGTCTCAATCAGATCCCCTCTCAGCCTTCTAAACTCAAGCGTATACAAGCCCAGTCGCTTCAATCTTTCAACGTAAGATAGTCCCACGATTCTGGGAATTGACCTCGTGGACCTACGCTGCACTCCCTCAATAGCCAGAATGTCTTTCCTCAAATTTGGAGACCAGAACTGCGCACAATATTCCAGGTGCGGTCTCTTGTACTGCCCCTTTACCTAACTTGACTCCATTTAGGTAGTAATCTGCCTTCCTGTTCTTGCCACCAAAGTGGATAACCACACATTTATCCACATTAAACTGCATCTGCCATGCATCCGTCCGCTCACCTAGCCTGTCCAGGTCACCTGTAATCTCCTAACATCCTCCTCACATTTCACCCTGCCACCCAGCTTTGTGTCGTCAGCAAATTTTCTGATATTACTTTTAATACCTTCATCTATCTATATCATTAATGTACATTGTAAAAAGCCACGGTCACAGCACTGATCCCTGCGGCACACCACTGGTCACCGCCTGCCATTCCGAAAGGGAGCCGTTTATCACTACTCTTTGTTTCCTGTCAGCCAACCAATTTTCAATCCACGTCAGTATTTTGCCCCTAATACCATGTGCCCTAACTGTGCTCACTAACCTCCTATGTGGGACTTTATCAAAGGCTTTCTGAAAGTCCAGATATACTACATCCACTGGATCTCCCTTGTCCATCTTCAGAGTTACGTCCTCAAAAAATTCCAGAAGATTAGTCAAGCATGATTTCCCCTTCATAAATCCATGCTGACTCTGACCTATCCTGTTACTGTTATCCAGATGTGTCGTAATTTTGTCCTTTACAATTGACACCAGCATTTTTCGAGGAGAAAGTGAGGTCTGCAGATGCTGGAGATCAAAGTTGAAACTTTATTGCTGGAACAGCACAGCAGGTCAGGCAGCATCCAGGGAACAGGAGATTCGACGTTTCGGGCACAGGCCCTTCTTCAGGAATGAGCCATTCCTGAAGAAGGGCCTGTGCCCGAAACGTCGAATCTCCTGTTCCCTGGATGCTGCCTGACCTGCTGTGCTGTTCCAGCAATAAAGTTTCAACCAGCATTTTTCCCACCACTGAGGTCAGACTAACAAGTCGAGGATTATTCCGAACCTAAAATAAAATAATTAACTATGTGCATGTCCAGCAGTCACTTAAATGTCCCTAATGACTCTGCTTCCACAACCACTGCTGGCAACACAGTCCATACATTCACAACTCTGCATAAAGAACCCACCTCTGATGTCTCGACTAAACTTTCCTCCTAATAAACCAGATATCCTAAATAAATCTAGTTCTATTTGGCCATATCCCTCCAAACCCTTCCTATAAAGGGGCTGCACGGTGGCTCAGTGGTTAGTACTGCAGCCTCGCAGCGTTAGGGTCCCGGGCTCAATTCCCACCTCGGGCAACAGTCTGTTTGGAGTTTGCACATTCTCCCCGTGTCTGCGTGGGTTTCCTCCGAGTGCTACAGTTTCCTCCCACAGTCCAAAGAAATGCTAAATTGCCCATAGTGTGAGGTGCATTAGTCGAGGCAAATGTAGGGGAATGGGTCTGGGTGGGTTGCTCTTCGGAGGGTCCGTGTGGACTTGTTGGGCCCGTGTGGACTTGTTGGGCCAAAGGGCCTGTTTCCATACTGTAAGGAATCCAATCTAATCTAATATCTTAAAATGATAACCCCACGTGCCAGTCAATCCTGCCTTAGGGAAAAGTCTCTGGCTATTGACTCTATCCAAGCCTCTCATTACCTTGTATACCTTGATCAGGTCACCTCTCTTCCTCCTTGTCTCCAGAGAGAAAAGTCCAAGCTTAGTCAACCTCTCTTCGTAACACAAGCCCTCCAGTCCAGGCAGCATCCAGGTAAACCTTCTTTGCACCCTGTCCAAAGCCTTAGTATCTTTCCTACAATATGGCGTCCAGAACTGGACACAATATTCCAAGTGTGGTCACACCAGGGTCTTATAGAGCTGTAGCAAAACCTTGTGGCTCTTAAACTCGATCCCCCTGTTAATGAAGGCCAAAACACCGTATCCTCCCACAGGGCAACTGTCTGTTTGGAGTTTGCACATTCTCCCCATGTCTGTGTGGGTTTCCTCCGGGTGCTCCGGTTTCCTCCCACAGTCCAAAGATGTGCAGGTCAGGTGAATTGGCCATGCTAAATTGCCCATAGGTTAGGTGCAGGGGTAAATGTAGGGGAATGGGTCTGGGTGGGTTGCTCTTGAGAGGGTCAGTCTGGACTGGTTGGGCTGAAGGGCCTGTTTCCACTCTGTAGGGAATCTAATCTAAAACAACCCTATCCACATAGGTTGCAACTTTGAGGGATCTATGCACTTGAACACCAAGATCCCTCTGTTCCTCCACACTGCCAAGAATCCTGTCTTTAATCCTATATTCAGCATTAAAGTTCAACCTTCCAAAATGCATCTCTTCATATTTATCCAGGTTGAACTCCATCTGCCATTTCTCAGTCCAGTTCCACATCCTCTCTATGTCGCGTTGCAGCCTGCAATAGCTCTCAATACTATCAATGGTACCTTTGTGTCATCGGCAAATTTACTAACCCACCGCTCAACCTCCTCATCCAAGTCATTTATAAAAGCTACTAAAGAGCAGAGGCCCAAGAACAGAGCCCTGTGGGTCACCACTCAACACTGATCTCCAGACAGAATACTTTCCATCTACAACCACTCTGCCTACTGTCAGCCAACAAATTCTGAATCCAAACAGCCAAATCTCCCTGTATCCTATACCTCCTGACTTTATGAATGAGCCTACCAGGGGGACCTTATCAAATGCCTTGCTGATGTCCACATATACCACATCCACTGCTCAAATTTAGTCGACCTATCTCGTCACCTCCTCAAAGAACTCAATAAGATTTGTGAGGCATGACCTGCCCCTCACAAAGCCATGCTGTTTGCCTTTAACCACGCTATGCTTTTCCAAATAGTCATGAATCCTATCCCTCAGAATTCTTTCCAAAACCTTGCTGACCACAGACGTAAGACTGACTGGTCTGTAATTGCCAGGGATTTCCATATTCCCCTTCTTGAATAGAGGAACAACATTCGCCTCCCTCCAATCCTCTGGTACGGCTCCCCTGGAGAGTGAGGAAGCAAAAATCTTTGCCAGAGGCTTAGCAACCTCCTTTCTTGCTTTCCGGAGCAACCTAGGATAAATCTGGTCTGGCCCTGGGAACTTATCAATCTTAGTATTTGCCAAACTTTACAGCACATCAACTTCGACTCGTCAACTATGATACGAAAGTCGGAGGAGTTGTTGACAGTGAGGAAGCATGTGGCAGGTTACAGCAGGATATAGAGAAGCTGCAGAGCTGAGCAGAAAGGTGGCAGATGGAATTCAATGTAGCTAAGTGCGAGGTGATTCACTTTGGGAAGAATAACAAAAAGATGGGGTACTGGGCTAATGGTCGGATACTTGGTAGTGTGGATGAGCAGAGGGATCTTGGTGTCCATGTACACAGATCTCTGAAAGTTGCCACCCAGGTAAATAGTGCGGTGAGGAAGGCATATGGCGTATTGGCTTTTATTGGTAGAGGAATTGAGTTCCGGAGTCCTGAGGTCATGATGCAGTTGTATAAGACTCTGGTACGGCCGCATCTGGAATATTGTGTGCAGTTTTGGTCGCCATACTATAGGAAGGATGTGGAGGCATTGGAGCGGGTGCAGAGGAGGTTTACCAGGATGTTGCCTGGTATGGAAGGAAAATTGTATGAGGAAAGACTGAGGCACTTGGGGCTGTTTTCACTAGAGAAAAGAAGGTTTAGGGGTGACTTGATTGAGGTGTACAAGATGATTAGGGGGTTAGATAGGGTCGACAGTATGAACCTTTTCCCGCGTATTGAGTCGGGTATTACACGGGGTCATAGCTTTAAATTAAGGGGGGGTAGATATAGGACTGATGTTAGGGGTAGGTTCTTCACTCAGCGAGTCGTTAGTTCATGGAATGCCCTGCCAGTAACAGTGGTGGACTCTCCCTCTTTATGGGCATTTAAGAGGGCATTGGATAGGTATATGGAGGATAGTGGGTTAGTGTAGTTTAGGTGGGCTTGGATCGGCGCAACATCGAGGGCCCAAGGGCCTGTACTGCGCTGTATTCTTCTATGTTCTATGTTCTATGTTCATTAATCTTGATCTGTTCAAGCCTGTTTCCCAGCTGCTTGAAGTTCTCAATCACAACAAGGTCTCTTTCCTTAGTGAAAACCGAAGCAAAAAACTTATTTAGGGCTTCCCCTATCTGCTCAGACTCCATGCACAAATTCCCAACACTATCCCTGATCATTCTCTAATTCCTCACGTATGAGTAAAATGCCTTTGGGTTTTCCCTAATTCTTCCTGCCAAGCCGTTTTTTGTGCCCCTTCCTGGCTCTCCTCAGTCCAGTTCTGAGCTCCTTTCTAATAAGCCTGTAATCCTCTAAATCTGTGGTACCTCCACCTTACGTAAACTGCCATCTTCCTTTTGACGAGAATCTCCTCTGGTCTTCTCATCCAAGGTTCCTTATTCTTACCCCATCTTACCTGTCTCAGAGGAACAAATTTGTGCATCATTCACAACAATTGCTCCTTAAGCAGTCTCCACATGTCTGTTGCGCCCTTTCTCTGGAATAATTGCTTCCAATCTGTACTTCCCAACTCCCACCTGGTAGCGTCACAATTTCCTTTTTCCCAATTAAATATGTTCCCTTGGTAGCTGTGCCTTTCCCTCTCCAACGCTATGGTAAATGTGAGGCACTTGTGGTCACTGTCACCAAAGTGTTCTGCCACCACGAAATCTGACACCTGTCCTGGCTCATTGCCGAGCACCAAATCCAAAATGGCCTCTCCCCTCATCGACCTAACCACATACTGAGTTGGGAAATCTTCCTGAACACACCTGACACAAACAGCTCCATCCAAACAATCTGCACAAAGGAGGTTCCAGTCAATATTGGGAAGGTTGAAGTCACCCATAACAACAACCCTGCTACATCTGCATTTTTCCAAAATCCTATGAGTTTGGCCAATGAGTTCTGCTATTAGGGGTCTGTAGAAAACCTCCAATGAGGTGGCTGCTCCCTTGCTGTTCCTAACTTCCACCCATACTGACTCAGTAGGCAAACCTTCCTCAACAACCTTCGCTTCTGTAGCTGTGATGTACTCTCTGATTAGCAATGCTACACCCCCTCCTCTTTTTCCACCCTCCCTGTACTTTTTAAACGTTCTAAACCCTGGAACATCTAGCACCCATTCCTGCCCCTGTGAAACCCACATCTCTGTTATGGCCACAACATCATAGTCCCAAGTACTGATCCATGCTCTAAGTTCATCACTCTTATTTCTGACACTCCTTGCATTAAAGCAGACACACTTTAACCAATTCTTTTGTTTCATCACGTGAAAAACCTTCCCGATAGATTCACTACATCCTGTCACTGCCCATCTACAGCTACCCCCCCTCTCAGCTCTGGTTCCCACCTGCCTTGGGTTATTTACTGTTTATTCGTGAGCTTACACGGAGAGACAACTCAACTGAATGGTCACAAGTCACTCCAATGAGATACAGAGAGTTGCATGATTATATAGGTTACAGTCAATTAACAATTAGCAAACAGTTAATTGCAATGTAATGAACAAGTAGCAATTTGCCCCGTCAATAGACTTAGTGACGTAGAGTCTGGTCAGTGCTAGATAGTAGCTAATATGCAAGTGTTAGAATACAATAGGTTCTTGTAAAAGAAGAACATTCCCATGCTGGGAAAGAGTTCACTATCAGGTATTAATGCAGTTGCAAGGTCAACCACCTCACTGAGCCTGGGAATATACAAGGTTAGCAAGAAGATACTAATATGAGATTAAAATCATTTCCGGGCTTTTAAAACGTGACAAAATGGCTGATTCGGATCTCAACAAATGTCCCACACATTTATGTTTATTACAAACAACAAATCTGCCGGCACTAATCCCAACGGAACACCATTTGTCACTGATCTCCATTCCAATTTGTGCCCTTCCACCACCATTGTCTGTCTTTTATGACCAAGCCAGTTTTGTATCTATCGAGCCAGCTCTCTCTAGATTGCATGAAACTCTACCTTCTGTACCAGCCTGCCATGAGGTACCTTATTAAATTTGTTACTGAAGTCCATGTTGACAACATCCATTGCCCTGCCCTCATCAGTCATTCTTGTCACCTCCTCAAAAACTGAATTAAGTTCATGAGACATGACCTTCTGCACAGAAATCCATGCTACCTATCACTAGTGAATGTGTTCGCTTCCAAATGTGATTAAAACCTGTCTCTCATTGTCTTCTTCAACAGCTTCCCCTCCATCACTTGGAGGCAATTGGAGGGGTACAGAAGATGTTTGAAACTTAAATAGCACAGGGAGAATGTTTATATAATATGAAATTTATAAAGTTGATGAAAAAGGACAAGGCAATAATGCAAAGTATTGTTAAGGGTTATCACTACCAAAGTGTGACAGGAAGAGTAGGGAAAAGTAGTAAAAGACAGAATTGAAGACTCCATCTCAATACATTCATCATTTGCAACCAGATTGATCAATGATAGTACAAATAGAAATAAATAAATAGGTAGCCATTATGTTATTTGAGTACAAGTGATTGAATTGGAAAGTAAATATTCAAGAGCATTTGACATTTCAGAAGGATGAGAACAAAGTAAAGTAAGGTGGGGCAGCTCTTTTAATAAAGTATGAAATGCGTAAAGCTGGAAGAAATTATATTGGTCCAGAAGATCAAGATGTAGAATCCGTGGATCATCAGAAAACACTGGTGGGACTAACACCTGTAGTATAACAGGAACATGTCAATTGTCCATTTGGTAGAAAGGATAGAAAAGCAGGAAATGATTTAAACTGAAAAAATTACAAATGCTGCAGCACAGAAGGAACTACACATCCTTGTTCAATATTCACAAAATATATGTATGAGAATATTAATTGGGTGCAGAAGTGGGCTGTTTGACTCCTCAAAACTGCCCTGCCATTCAATAAGAACACAGCAGATTGATTTTGTTTGAATTCCGCATTTCCAGCGACACCTAATAACCTTTGATTCCACTGGCAAACAAAAATCTACCCACAGAAAAGCAATATACTGCAAAATAAAAATAAAAAATGTTGAAGAAACTCAGTAGGTCCAGTAGAATCTGTGAAGACAGAAATAAAGTTACCTTTCAGATATGAATCTTTGCAACATAGAACCATCAAAACTAGGATCAGGAATAGGTAAAAACAAGGACTGCAGATGCTGGAAACCAGAGCCTAGATTAGAGTACTGCTGGAAAAGCACAGCAGGTCAGGCAGCATCCGATGAGCAGGAAAATCGATGTTTCGGGCAAAAGCCCTTCATCAGGAATAGAGGCAGGGTGCCTGCAGAATGGAGAGATAAATGAGAGGGGGGGGGGGGTGGGGAGAAAGTAGCATAGA
>NC_057722.1:83877387-83891834 GCF_004010195.1 Chiloscyllium plagiosum | reverse complement strand
ACCCCCCTCTCATTTATCTCTCCACCCTGAGGCTTCCTGCCTCTATTCCTAATGAAGGGCTTTTGCCCGAAATGTCAATTTTCCTGCTTCTCGGATGCTGCCTGACCTTCTGTGCTTTTCCAGCACCACTCTAATCTAGGAGCAGGAATAGGCCATTCAAGCCTGCTGTGCATTCAATATGATCACAGCTGATCATCTAACTCAGTACCATGTTGCCACTTTCTCCCCATATACTTTGATCCTTTTAATCCCAAATTCAATTGAAAATATTCAATATTTTGTCTTCAACTGCTTTCAATTGGAGAAAATTCCACCATTCTCTGGGTGAAGAAATTTCAGCTCATCTCAGTCCTAAAAACCCACCCTTATATCTTTAAACTGTGAGCCCTAGTCCTGGACTCCTCAGTCTTCAGGAATAGCTTCCTGCATTTATCTTGTCTAGTCCTATTGGAATTCTTCCAAATTGTAATGAATATAGTCCTATTTGACACAATCTTTATTTGTGTATCAGTCCTGCCATCCCAGGAAGTGTTCTGGTATACCTTCATTGTACTTCCTCCTTAGCCAGAACATCCTTTTTCAAATAAGGAAATCAAAACTCCACACAATACTCCAGGTGTGGTCTCACAATGGCCTTGAACAATTGCAGCAAGACATCCCAATGCTCCCTACAAGCTGACTCTTAATCTTTATTTTACCCCTCTTAATCAATCCCTTTCTTATCCTTTTGCTGAAATTTAAACTTCTCCCAATCCTCAGGTCTCATGCTCCTGTATTTGAATCCTCTTGCTATGAAAGTCATCATAACATTTGCCTTCTTTACCGCCTGTTGTACCTGCATCATTTGTTTGCATACTGGTGTACAAGGGCATCTATGTCTTTGTGCCTTCCCCAATTAATTGCCTTTCATATAATAAGCCGCGTTCCTGTTCTTGCTCGCAAAGTAGATATTCTCACATTTATCAGTTTTATTCTTCATCTACCATGCATTTGTCCACTGATTCGACTTGTCCAAATCACACTGAAGCATTTCTGCATCATCCTCACAGTTCATCCTTCCACCCTGTTTTGTGGCATATGCAAACTTGGCCATGTTCAAATGCAATAGGATCTGGACAATATCCAGACTTGGGCTGTCAAGTGGCAAGTAACACTTGCACCACACAAATGCCAGGCAATGACCATCTCCAATAAAAGATAAACTAAACACATCAATACCATCACTGAGTCCCCCTGGGATTTAGAATTGAACATAAACTCAACTGAACTCACAATATAAATACAGCAGTTACAAGAGCAGGTCAGAGGCTAGGAATACAGTAGCATGTAGCTCACCATCTATAAGGCATAAGTCATGGAGTCATAGAGATATACAGCATGGAAACATCCTTCGATCCAACTCGTCCATGCTGACCAGATATCCTAACCTAATCTAGTCCCATTTGCCAGCACTTGGCCCATATCCCTCTAAACCTTCCTCCATCCAGATGCCTTTTAAATGCTGCAATTGTACCAGCCTCCACCACTTCCTCTGGCAGCTCATACCATACATGCGCCACCCTGTGCATGAAAAAGTTGCTCCTTAGATCCCTTTTATATCTTTCCCATCTCACCCTAAACCTATGCTCTCTAGTTCTGGATTCCCCAACCCCAGGGAAAAGACTTTGTCTATTTATCCTAACCATTCCTCTCATGATTTTGTAAACCTCTATCAGGTCACCCCTCTGCCTCTGACATTCCGGGGAAAACAGCCTCAGCCTATTCAGCCTCTCCCTATAGCTCAAATCCTCAAATTCTGGCAACATCCTTGTAAATCTTTTCTGAACCATTCAAGTTTCACAATATCCTTCCAATAGGAAGGAGACCAGAATTGCACGCTATATTTCAAAAGTGGCCTAACCAATATCCCGTACAGCTGCAACATGACCTCCCAACTCCTATACTCAATTCTCTGACCAATAAAGGAAAGCATACCAAAGGCCAATGCTCCCCACTTGCCTGGAAGAGTGTACCTCCAAAAGCACTCACGGGTGGCACAGTGGCTAGCGCTGCTGCCTCACAGCGCCTAGCACTGCTGCCTCACAGCGCCAGAGACCCGGGTTCAATTCCCGCCTCAGGCGACTCTCTGTGTGGAGTTTGCACGTTCTCCCCGTGTCCGCGTGGGTTTCCTCCGGGTGCTCCGGTTTCCTCCCACAATCCAAAAATGTGCAAGTTAGGTGAATTGGCAATGCTCAGTTGCCCATAGTGTTAGATGAAGGGGTAAATGTAGGGGAATGGGTCTGGGTGTGTTACACTTTGGCGGGTCGGTGTGGGCTTGTTGGGCCGAAGGGCCTGTTTCCACACTGTAAGTAATCTAATCTAAAAAAACGCTTGACACCTTCCAGGACAAAGCAGCCCCCTTGATTGGGAACACATCCACAAACATGCACTCCTTCCATTACTGGCAGTCAGTAGCAGCAGTGTGTACTATCTATTAGGTGTACTGTAGAAATTCTCCAAATTTTCTTATTACACCTTCAAAACCCACAGCCACTTCCAATTAGAAGGATAAGCACATCAGATACATGGGAGCACCATCACCTGCAAGTTCCCTGTATTCTGTCTGTTAGCTGATCATTAATCCATGGTCAGTACATTACATACTATCCAAATGCTGTATCTTTTTCTAACCAGTTTCCTGTGGGAGATTTCACCAAAACCCTTTTGGAAATCTAAGTGTGCTATATCTGTCAACTCTCCTTTTGTAACATCCTCAAAAAGCCCTAACACCTTGCTTAGACATGATTTCTCTTTCACAAATCTATGCTGACTATGCCCAATCAGATTATAATCAGCCAGGTGTCTGTTTATCTCATCCTTTATAATAAGTTCCAGCATTGTCCCCAGTACTGATGTAAGGTTAACAAGTCTCTAGTTCCCTTTTTTTCCTCTCCTGCTCCTACTACCAAGACTGTATAGAACTTTGAAAGATGATAACCAATGCATCAATTCACAATAGCCACTTTATTCAACTTTCTGGGATGAAGGCCATTACATATTTTGGATTTATCAAGCCCCATTAATTTCTACAGTACAATATTCCTACTAATATTAATTTCCTCCAGCTTCTCATTTTTCCTAACTACTTGGATCTTCTAATTTTTGGAAATTTCTTGTATCTTCAAGTTGAAAACAGACAGAAAATAATATTTTAGCTTCTGTGCCAGTTCGTCATTCCCCATTATAAATCCTCCTGGCTCTCTCTTTAATGAACTCACATCCGGTTTAGCCAAACGTTTCCTTTTTACATTCTTAGATAATGTTTTACAATCTTTTTTGTTGCTTTTTTTTGTTAGATTGCGTTCATGTGTACGTCCTCTTTCCTTATCAGTTTTGTAGTCCTATTTTATGTTCCATATAGCTCCAAATCCTCAGAGTTGCTGCTATTTCTGAAAAATGTATAAGTCTTTTCCTTAACTCCTATGAAATCCTGAGTTTCCTCTGTTGATCACAGTTGACTGACCTTTCAGTTTTTGGACCTTAAAAGAATGTTTGGTTGCTGCAAATCATCAATATGTCTTAAAGTTGTGCCTTTTAATGTATTTTTTCCAATCCACTCCAGCCAATTTATGCCTTATGCTTTCATATTTTCCTCATTTAAATCTTTATTTCAGATTGAATTTGCTCACTTTTAAACAAAATATGAAATTCTATAATATGTAGTCATTCATTGCTAAAGATTCTTTTGTAACTAGATTGTTAATTAACCGTTTGTCATTGCACAATACTAGATCTAAAGTAGCATGTCTTCCAATTAGCTTCTTTAAGTACGGCTACAGAAAACCATGCCCAACACACTGCGGAAACTTGTCCTCCACAGCTTTAGTGCCGAATTGGTTTGGGCTGTCTTTGTGCTTCCTAATGTACTCAAGCACTCCGTTACTATCAATATTACTACACCTTCCTTTCCTTCTTGTCTATCCTTCTTAAACATTAAATATCCTTGTATATTCAGTTCCCAGTTCTAATCACCAGGCAGCTGTGATTTTACAGTAGCAAATATATCATATTCATTTGTATCTCTATTTGTGTCTTTAAATTATTTATCTTGTTCAAAGTTTGTGCGAAGATTTAGAACATAGAACATAGAAGAATACAGCGCAGTACAGGCCCTTGGGCCCTCGATGTTGCGCCGATCCAAGCCCACCTAAACTACACTAACCCACTATCCTCCATATACCTATCCAATGCCCTCTTAAATGCCCATAAAGAGGGAGAGTCCACCACTGTTACTGGCAGGGCATTCCATGAACTAACGACTCGCTGAGTGAAGAACCTACCCCTAACACCAGTCCTATATCTACCCCCCCTTAATTTAAAGCTATGCCCCCTTGTAATACCCGACTCAATACGCGGGAAAAGGTTCATACTGTCGACCCTATCTAACCCCCTAATCATCTTGTACACCTCAATCAAGTCACCCCTAAACCTTCTTTTCTCTAGTGAAAACAGCCCCAAGTGCCTCAGTCTCTCCTCATACGATTTTCCTTTCATACCAGGCAACATCCTGGTAAACCTCCTCTGCACCCGTTCCAATGCCTCCACATCCTTCCTATAGTATGGCGACCAAAACTGCACACAATATTCCAGATGCGGCCGCACCAGAGTCTTATACAACAGCATCATGACCTCAGGACTCCGGAACTCAATTCCTCTACCAATAAAAGCCAGTACGCCATATGCCTTCCTCACCGCACTATTTACCTGGGTGGCAACTTTCAGAGATCTGTGTACATGGACACCAAGATCCCTCTGCTCATCCACACTACCAAGTATCCGACCATTAACCCAGTACCCCATCTTTTTGTTATTCCTCCCAAAGTGAATCACTTCGCACTTAGCTACATTGAATTCCATCTGCCACCTTTCTGCCCAGCTCTGCAGCCCCTCTATATCCTGCTGTAACCTGCTACATCCTTCCTCACTGTCAACAACTCCTCCGACTTTCGTATCATCCGCAAACTTGCTCACCCAACCTTCTAACCCCTCTTCCAGGTCATTTATAAAAATGACAAACAGCAATGGTCCCAAAACAGATCCTTGCGGAACACCGCTAGTGACGGCACTCCATGAAGAAACTTTGCCATCAACTACTACCCTCTGTCTTCTTCCATCCAGCCAATTCCTAATCCAAACCTCCAACTCACCCTCAATGCCATATCTCCGTATTTTCTGCAGTAGCCTACCATGGGGAACCTTATCAAACGCCTTACTAAAATCCATATATACCACATCTACCGCTTTCCCCAAGTGTTTTTGACTTGGGTTTACAAGGGTTTATCATTGAAGGTGACACTTCTAAATTAAATACAAATAAATGTCATACATCTCATATTATCTCATGGTTGTGGTGAATTGATTTAAGATTTTAAGGAATAGCTTTTTACAAATTAAAAGTTCGGTGTTCTCTGTACCATCACGTCTAGGAATGGGAGTTGGCTATCCTTTTCTTCTTCTCTCGTGAATCGGATTCCTGTGAGTGTGGCGTTGATGATCCGGTGTGTTTTTTCTATTTCCATGTTTTTAATGATTACAAACGTGTCATTGACATATCTGACACAGAGTTTGGGTTGAATTTATTTATCTTGTTGCAAATGTTGTGTGCTTTCAATGTAGGGTGCCCTTGAATTTTCCACGTTTGATATCTTTTTGACTTCAGTCTGAAGCTTACTTGATGTTCAGTTTTGTTTTTCCTATCTCCCTATCTCCCAAGTATCTTTTTAACTTTCTTTTACCAACTTGACTTCCTTCCAGTTTGGGTTCTCCCTCAGGTTTAATCTCCTTGAGCAGTTAGTATAAATCCACCCCAACAGTTGTAGCAAATCTCCATGAGTTTTGAGTCCCAATCCCATTAAGTTGTAGCCCCATTTAGTTTGTACAGGTTCCGCCTGCCCCAGAACCAGTGCAAATTCTTTAGAAATCTGATGGTCTCCTTCCTATGCCTGGTGTCACACAACAAATGTAAACAATGAATTCTTCTATTCTTATGCATACTAGCATGTGGCACTAGGAATGATCCTCAGATTACTGCTTCTGAAATCCCATTTTTTAATTTCCATCCTTCCTAACTTCCTGAGGTTTTTCTCCAGGACCTCATACTCTTCTATCTATGTCATTAGTACTAATGTGGGCATGATGTCTAGCTGGCCTCCCTTCCTCAGAAGGATATTGAATGACTGCTTTGTGCCACCATTGACACTGGCACCAAGGAGGCAGCACATCATCTTGGAGTCATGTTTGCTGCTACAAAAACACTTGTCTGATCCTCTGACTGTGGAATCTCATATGACTATTGCCATTATATTCTTTGCTCCTTCCCTGTACAGTTGGGTGATCCATGGTGCCATGGGCTTGGCTCTGGCTGCACTTCCCTGAGTGACTATTGCTTTCAGTAGCTTCCAAAATGGAATACCGATTAGCATGCAAAGTTGACTTAATTGTTTACTGCAGAGAAAAGGTCAGTTCCTCCTTCCATTTTAGCAATCTAAAATTTGCTTTTGGGCAAACATTCACACCCATAATTTGTTTGGCTATTTGAGAACCAGGTATATATTTGTTGACAGGTAGAAAGCTGTTGTCTTCAACAAGTGGTCACCACTGGACAGGCCACTCAGCTACGTATTGTTAGGCAAACTTTATTTTGTGCATACTCTCTAGCTCCTGTAGTCCTTTCCTCACTGCTTGTATACGCAAATGGACAAACAGCATTTATAATGAGTGTCAGCTAACTGCTTTTAAAAAGTGCAGCAATCCTTTCTTCAATCTTTGGTTTTAAAAACAGTCCACTTTCCTATATCAGTTCACAATCAAAAATACAGCAAAATCAAAACATAGAGAATAGGACCAGGAGTGGTCTATACAGCTCTTTGAATCTGTTCTGCTATTCAGACTGATCTTAGCTGGTCATCCTACTCAGAACCCAGTACTCATTTTTATGCCATATCTATTGAACTATATCTAACTCTTTCTTGAAAACATTCAATAATATGGTTTTAAGGGAGAGTCAGGGTGGAAATGTCTGTCTGAGAGAAATAGAGAGCTTTTGGATACTAGTCTGTGTATTGGTGTCCCCCGAGAGACAATTGTGAGACACCGTTACATGAACAAATACCGCACGGAGACACTCTCTCAGCTTTTGTTTTCCTTATTCTCTCTTTCATAGGATGCTCTACGAGCAAAAAGAAGCCAGGAAGCTGCAGAACGGGAATGGCGCAGGAAGGAACTAAAGGACGAGCGGAAAAAAGCAGAGGTAACAGCAATGCTGAAGAAGTCTCGCTCGGATCAAATTCGGCACAAGCAGCATTTCCTGGCTGTGCAAGCAACTAAGGAACGACAGGAATTCGAGAGAGTCCTCAAGTAGGTCACTCAAGATCCTAGAATTCAAATGCAATCCAGGTCATGCATTTTCTTTACCATGTATCGGATGCATCCTGCAATATTACAGTAATTGATTGTACAGAACTTAAGCATGTTGAAAAAAAGATGCATTTTGTCAAAGCTTTATATTGTACTCATCAATACATGGTCAAGGATATAAATTTGAGGGGGAACAAGTTTTATGCTTATGAGAAGAAAGTGCTAACGTTGGCAAGTGAAATCTGATCAATAGAAATGTTGCCGTGTAGAATGTACCAATTATATGATGACTGGCAGTTAACTTCCAAGTTATGTTTAAATTTAAATCAGGTAAATTGATTTGAGTGTTTAAGCGTTGCTTTTTTGAATGGATAATGGAATAGCTGCCATCTGTTTTGTTCAATTGAAACAGATGTGATGTGTGTACATGTTCTTCCTGTTTGCAAAGTACAGGGATCTGTGTATCAAAATAGCTCCCAGTACATGCAAGTGCCTTCCACAACAAGTCTAAATGACAATCCTAAATTAATCTTAAGAATCATTCATAGTTGCACAATTGCAGAATCACAGCTTACTGTGCTTTGTGTTTTGCAAGCACGGGCTAGTTGTAAAGTATACCATTCATCCCTTGCCCATTGCAAATAGTTGAAGGTACATGCAATTCAATACAGTCTGTTAGTCTTTGTGACGTAAACCCCTAACATTGCATTGGCACCATATCAGACACCATGTCCTTGCAACAGGCAAGGCACTGACTGTGCCCAAACTGCTTGCAAAACTCACATCACAGGATATAATCTTTCCAGTCCCCGAACAACGTGAGCACTGGTGAATTAGCAGGGAAAATAGGGTGGATATCCACACCAATGTCCCTCTCATTCTCTGAACTGAAGTGACAATAAATTACTATTCTATATCCTTGCCTTATTTGTTTTCCCAAAATATATCATTTCACACTTTTCAAGAATAAATTCTATTTGCCCAACCCATCCATATCATCCTGTAGTCTAAGGCATTCTTCCTCATAATTTACTATGTCATCAATTTACATGTCACCTACAAACTTACTGAGCAAACCTCCTACGTTTGGATTGAAACAATGAAGACAGAGTCGTATACGAGAGTTTTAGCATTAGGCAAAGGTAATTGTACAGGCTTGAAGAAGGAGTTAGCCCAAGTGGATTTGGCAAAAATATAAAAGGTAGGACAGTTGAAGAACAGTGGCAAATGCTCAGGGAAATACTATAAATGAAAAGAAAAAAAGCGAAGATGAACTTTGAAAGAAAATGAGCATAAACGTAAGCACTGACACCAAAAGCTTCTGTAAGTATATAAAAGGGAAGTGAAAGTATATGTTGGCCCTTTAGAGGATGAAAATGGTGAGGTAATAATGGGAAACTCAGAAATGGCAGAGGCACAAACCAATACTATGCATCTGTTTTCATTGTGGAGGATGATAATTTCTTCCCAAACACTGCAGTTACGACAGAGAGACTTGGTGAAATTACTGTAACTAAGGAGAAGATATTAAGGAAACTGATGTTTTCAGTTAAGTCAGATAAGTCCCTGGGGCCTGATGACCAACACCCTATGATATTAAAGCAAAATAGTGGAACCCATTGGTTATGATTTTCCAAAATTTCCTGGATTCTGGAAAGGTGCCAGTGGATTGGAAACATGCTAATGTGACACCCTTATTCAAAAAAGGAGATAGACAAAAAGTGGAAAGTATAGACCAGTTATTTTGACTTCTGTAATGGGGAAGTTGCTGGAGTTGACCATAAAGGAGGAGATAACTGACCACTTGGAAAAATAGAACTCAATTCACCAGTGTCAGCACAGTTTCATGCTTGACAAACTTGCTGGAGTTCTTTTAAGATGTAATCAGCAAGGTAGGTAATGAGGATTTGGTGGATGTGGTATATCTAAACTTTGAGAAGGCATTTGACATAGTGTCTCAGAAAATACTGATCCAGAAGGTTAGATCCCAGAGGGTTAAAGGTTGAATATCGGCTTGGATAGAGGATTGGCCGATTGATAGAAAGCAGAGAGTTGGGATAAATGAGTTCTTCTCTGGATGGTGAACTGTAACTAGTGGGGTGCCGCAGAATTCAGTTCTCGGACCTCAATTATTTGCAATCTATGTAATTGATCTGCAAACAGGGACAGAATGTAACAGCAAAATTCACAAATGATGCTAAAATAGTGAGAAAGCAGGCAATGATGAGGAAATAGTTTATAGATCAATATTGACAGGCTGGGTGAAATGTCCGGAATCTTGTAGATGGAGTTTAATGTGGATAACATTAAGCTATTATTGAGAAAATAATAAAAACTCAGGTTCTAGACATGAATGTAGGAGCACTTCGAGTCCACTTTGTAATTTAACGATTTGGAGATGCCGGTGTTGGAGTGGGGTGTACAAAGTTAAAAATCACACAACACCATGTTATAGTCCAACAGGTTTAATTGAAAGCACTAGTTTTCAGAGCACTGATCTTTCATCAGGTGGTTGACAACCTGAGTTGGACTGAAAGGTCATTGTCCATCTCTATGGGAGATTAAGTTCCCTTGTTTAAGAAAGGAAGAAAGCATACTCCAGGAAATTATAAGCTGGTGAGACTGACATCTGTGGTGGGGAAGCCTTTGGAGAAGATACTGAGGGGCAAGATATATGCACATTGGAAGAAAATGGGCTAGTTAGTGACAGGCAGCATAGTTTTGTAGAGGGAAGGTCATGTTTCACTAACCTGATCAAATTTTTTGAAGAGGTGACAAAGATAATTGATGTCAGAAGGGCTGCAGACGAACTTTAGTAAGGCATTTGATTAGATTAGATTACTTACAGCGTGGTAACAGGCCCTTCGGCCCAACAAGTCCACACCGCCCTGCCGAAGGCAACCCACCCATACCCCTACATTTACCCCTTACCTAACACTACGGGCAATTTAACATGGCCAATTCACCTGACCTGCACATCTTTGGACTGTAGGACGAAACCGGGGCACCCGGAGGAAACCCACGCAGACACGGGGAGAATGTGCAAACTCCACACAGTCAGTCACCTGAGGCAGGAATTGAACTCGAAAAAGTTTGATAAAGTTCCACATGGCAGCTTAGTACAAAAACTAAAATCACATGAAATTTGGAGAGGGCTGGTTAGATGGACACAAAACTGGCTTGGTCAAAGAAGAAAAGGGTAGTGGTGAAAGGGTGTTTTTCGGAATGGAGACAGGTAACTAGAGTGTTCCACAGGGTTCAGTCTTAGGTCCTCTGTTGTTTGTAGTGCATAATGAGCTGGAGGAAAATGTGTAATAAGTTTACAGATGACACAAAGTTTGGTGGAGTTGCTGACAATGCCGACAATTGTGAAAGGGTACAAGATACAGATACATTGGCAACGTGGGTACAGAAATGGCAGATGGAGTTTAATCCAGACAAATATGAGGTGATGCATTTTGGAGGATCGAATTTAGGTGGGCATTATACTGTAAATGGCAGAACCCTTAGGAACATTAGCATACAGATGGATTTAGGTGTGCATATCCACAGTTCCCTAAAAGTGACAACACAGTTGGCCAAGGTGATTCAGAAATTTATGGCATGCTTGCCTTCATCAGCCAGGGTATGGAATACAAGAGTTGGCAAACCATGTCGCAGTTTTATAAAACCCTTCTCAGGCCACATTTGGAGCATTGTGTGCAGTTTTAGTCACCATATTACCAGAAGGACATAGAAGCTTTGACAAGAGTGCAGAGAAAGTTCACCAGGATGTTGCTTGGTCTCAAGGGCATTTGCAATGAGGAAAGATTAAAAAGGCTACATTGTTTTCACTGGAAAGATGGCAGCTGAAGGGGACCTGATAAAGGTCTACAAAATATAGAGATATAAATAGGGTGGATAGTCAGGTTTTTTTTCTCAGGGTTGAAGCTTCAATTACAAGGGGGCATAGGTTCAAGATGAGGAGGGAAAGTTTAAGGGCTATGTGCAAGGGAAATTTTTCACACGGAGTGGTAGGAGCATGGAACACACTGTCAGGAGAGGTGGTGGAAGCAGGCACATTGGCAACATTTAAGAGGTATCTGGATGGTTACAAGAATTCAGAGGGAATAGACAAATACGCACCAAATAAACTCAGAAAGTTTGTTTTTTGGTTTAGTTAGGGCACGATGATCACACAGACTTGTAGAGCTGAAGAGCCTGTTCTTGTACTGTATTTCTGTTTTGTCCTTTTTCTTTTATATTAATAGAAGACAGAGACCAAAAAAGAAATTTCTGAAGAAACTAGCAGCATCTCTGGAAAGAAAGCAGTGTTAACCTTTGAAGACAGCTGACTCTTCATCAGAATTGAATAAAAGACAAAGCTAGGAAAAGCGGCAAGGGGAGGGCATTTTCACGCTGGCATCCTGTTTTTGAAGAAGTAACAAAGAAAATTGATGAGTGCAGAGCAGTAGATGTGATCTATATGGATTTCAGTTAGGCGTTCGACAAGGTTCCCCATGGGAGACTGATTAGCAAGGTTAGATCTCATGGGATACAGGGAGAACTAGCCATTTGGATACAGAACTGGCTCAAAGGTAGAAGACAGTTGCTGAACAAAGAGACCTTGGCGTGCAGGTTCATAGCTCCTTGAAAGTGGAGTCGCAGGTAGATAGGATAGTGAAGGCAGCGTTTGGTATGCTTTCCTTTATTGGTCATAGTATTGAATACCGGAGTTGGGAGGTCATGTTGCGGCTGTACAGGACATTGGTTAGGCCACTGTTGGAATATTGCGTGAAATTTTGGTCTCCTTCCTATTGGAAAGATGTTGTGAAACTTGAAAGGGTTCAGAAAAGATTGACAAGGATGTTGCCAGGTTGGAGGATTTGAGCTATAGGGAGAGGCTAAACAGGCTGAGGCTGTTTTCCCTGGAGCGTCAGAGGCTAAGGGGTGATAGATGCAAAGCCAAATTATCAAGATGACACAAACAATCTGCAATAGATTGAGATCAGTTAAGTGAGTGGTCAAAATCCTGCCAGATGGAATATAATATGAGAAATATGAGTTTATGCATTTTGGCCAGAAGAATACAGGAGCTAAATAGTATTTAAGGAAGACAACAAAAAGCTTCAGAACAGAGTAAGTTGTGAGTCTCTTGTGCATGAATCACAAAAAGTTAGTATCCAAATTCAGTGGGTAATGAGTAAGGTAAATGGAATTTTGGGATTTATTTCAAAAGAAATGGAAAATGAAATTAGGGAGGTTTTATTAAATCTACAAGATACTTGTCAGACCACATTTGGAATTCTGTGAATAGTTTTTAGTCCCTTTTCTAATGAAAGATATACTAGCAATGGTGCCAGCCCAAAGAAGGTTCACTTTGCTGAGACCAGGTATGGAGAGAATATTATGAGTAATATTGAGCAGATTAGGCCTGTACACATTGGACTATAGAAGAATGAAAGGTGACCTTATCAAAGCATCAAAATTCTTAGAGGATTTGACAGGGTGGTTGCAGAGAGATTGTGGGAGAGTCTAGAACCAGAGGAGGACCTCAGAATGAGGTGTACACTTAAGACAGAAATGCGGAGGAATTTCTTCTCTCAGGGGATTGTGTATCTGTGGAATTCTTTACCATTGCGTGCTTCTGTTACTGACATAAAATATATTCATATTTGAGATAGAAAGGTTTTTAATCAGTAAGGGAATGAAGGATACGTGGAAAGAGCAGAAAAGTGGATTGAAGGGTTATCGTATAGATCTCATTTAATGACAAATCAGACTCAATGGACTAAATGACCTATTTCTGTGCCCATGTTTTATGATCTTATGAACCTGTAACCTGAAGGAGTGCATGGTCATCTTATCCTTCTGGCCATCATGCTGACAGTTGTGCTAAACTTTTATGCGACTGGATGCTTCCAAGCATCTACTGGGGATCTTTGTGGGATCCCAGAACCCACGACCCACAAATAAATCAAAACTGTTACCAGTACATTTTGTGATCACACCACTTTGCATACTTCTCTAGGATAAGGTCAATGCGACAGTCCATCAGAAGGCCTTAGCAACATGTCTAAGTGTTGTATACTGTACACACATTACATTATGTGCAACCTATCATAGCATGGATGATTTCATGACAGAAAATTATTACAAGACGTAATGCTTTTCAGCTTCTTCTGAGTGACACATGGCAACATGTTCTCATTTTTTATAATCCTTTTTGTGTGTCTTTCACCTTTCCCACATTCCCCTCATTCCCCTTTTCTAATTGTTAATGTTCCTAAGCATGTGCCTTTGCAAATTACCAGGCTCTTGTTCCAGGGGGATTGTGATTTATGTAACTCCATCCCCTGTACCTCATTGCACCTTCTATTGCACAGTGCACTCCCACTGTTTGATCTCTAACTGCCTCCTTTCAATATTATCCTTCTCTCAGCAACACTGCCCAGTGAAGCCCAACACCAGACTGGAATTTGTTTCTTTCCCAAAACTCCATAGACTGTCCTCTGATAAAAAAACTTAAACACTTAAAACCCAAGACCCCAACTGACACAACCCCACCCCACTTAAGGCTGACTGTGCTCCCTGCCCTGGACTGACTAGGCTGGACAGTCCTGGCTGAGAAGAGCTGGAAATGTGTTTCTGGAAAAGCGCAGCAGGTCAGGCAGCATCCAGGGAACAGGAGAATCGACGTTTCGGGCATAAGCCCTTCTTCAGGAATGAGGAAAGTTTGTCCAGCAGGCTAAGATAAAAGGTAGGGAGGAGGGACTTGGGGGAGGGGCATTGGAAATGCGATAGGTGGAAAGAGGTCAAGGTGAGGGTGATAGGGTCAGACTGGGGTGGGGGCGGAGGGTCAGGAAGAAGATTGCAGGTTAGGAAGGCAGTGCTGAGTTCGATGGATTTGACTGAGACAAGGTGGGGGGAGGGAGAATGAGGAAACTGGTGAAATCCGAGTTCATCCCTTGTGGTTGGACGGTTCCTAGGTGGAAGATAAGGCGCTCTTCCTCCAACCGTCGTTTTGTTGTGGTCTGACGATGGAGGAGTCCAAAAACCTGCATATCCTTGGT
>NC_057722.1:83866468-83876627 GCF_004010195.1 Chiloscyllium plagiosum | reverse complement strand
TGCAATCTTCTTCCCGCCCTCTCCGCCCCCACCCCAGTCTGACCTTTCACCCTCACCTTGACCTCTTTCCACCTATCACATTTCCGACGCCCCTCCCCCAAGTCCTTCCTCCCTACCTTTTATCTTAGCCTGCTGGACAAACTTTCCTCATTCCTGAAGAAGGGCTTATGCCCGAAACGTCGATTCTCCTGTTCCCTGGATGCTGCCTGACCTGCTGCGCTTTTCCAGCAACACATTTCCAGCTCTGATCTCCAGCATCTGCAGACCTCACTTTCTCCTGGCTGAAGAGAGCCAGATACCCCCCTGAGTCTAAACAAGATGAATTGCCTCTACCTGAATGCAATGGGAACCTGTTTACCACTGCCTGTGATTATAATGTAAATATTTGGATACTGAATGTTGTCATAAAAGTGCACTGCGTTCTTCAGTACGATGCAACTCACATCTTATGACCTGTGACAATTCACAGGGATATTATCAACCAAATCTTGACATTAATTCACATAAGGAGATATTAGAGCAGATATCGTGGTCAGAAGGAGGTTTTTAAAGAGTGTCTGTGATCCTCAGACCAGTCACACTCAACCTACTGGAGTGACCATGGCCTACCCACCCTCCCAGACTGTGTCAGGACCATGTGCCCCTGAAGCTCAATAGGGATTGGTCCTAGTTGATCAGCAGATGTGTCCATTTGCTCAAAGCTGAAGCAGTGTGAATGCTGGTGTCAAACAAAGCCATATCCATTCCATTACACATTGAACTATAACAAGCTGCAGGAGAAACTGTGGACTGCAGATGCTGACGATCAGAGTCGAAAGTGTGGTGCTGGAGGGACGCGGCGGGTCAGGTGGCATTCAAGGAGCACGAGAGTTGAATGTTGGTTCCTGATGGGGGGCTCTTGCCCAGGGCATCGGTTCCCCTGCTCCTTGGTTGCTGCCTGATCTGCTGTACTTTTCCAGGACCACACTCTTGACTATAACAAGCTGCTGCCTTCTCTGTCTCACTGAACAGCAAATACATGTCACAGAGGATGGTAGCTTCCAGTTCAGAGCCATAAGAATCATAGAACTCTGACAGTTTGGAGGCAGGCCATTCAGCCCATTAAGTTACACCAACCCTCAGAAGAGCAAGCCCCTAGACCCACCCTATCGTTGTCACCCTGCATTTCCTGTGGCTCTCCTGCACATCCCTGGACAATTCAACATAACCAATCCACTTAACCTGCAAATGTTTGGTCTGTGGAAAGAAGCTGGAGTGCCGAGAGAAGACCAGCACCGGGAGAGTGTACAGCCTCCACACAGACAGTGCCTGAGGCTGCAATTGAACCCGGGTCCCTGGTGCTGCAAAGCAGCAGTGCTAACTGCTGAGCCACCGTGCCACCCTCAGCTAACCACTGAGCTATAAGATGATTGCTGTGTCACGGCGGGGAAATGTATTTGTGGGTCCCTGTGTGCGTAGTGACCTGGCAGAAACATGCCAGTGGTAGGTGACCCTGAGCTCCAGAGTGAAGTCTGTGGGGCTGAACCAGTGACAGCAGACCCAGGGGACAGCTATGAAGAAGAAAGGTGGTAAGAACAAGCCAGGGAACTATAGATCAGTGAGCTTGATGTCGGTGGTGAGCAGGTTGTTGGAGGGAATCCTGAGGGACAGGATTTACACACGTTTGGAAAGGCAAGAACTAATTAGGGATAGTCAACATGGCTTTGTGCGTAGGCAGTCATGTCTCACAAACTTGACTGAGGTTTTTGAAGAAGTAACAAGGAGGATTGATGAGGGCAGAGCGGTAGATGTGATCAATATGGACATCAGAAAGGCGTTTGACAAGGTTCCCCATGGGCGACTGTTTAGCAAGGTTAGATCTCATGGAATACAGGGAGAACTAGCCATTTGGATACAGAACTGGCTCGAAGGTAGAAGACAGAGAGTGGTGGAGGAGCGTTGTTTTTCAGACTGAGCACCATTTTCATAGGATCCCAACAGTGCAGAAACAGGCCCTTCGGCCCAATAAGTCTACACCAACCCTCCGAAGAGTAACCTACCAAAACCCATTCTCCTACCCTATATTTACTCCTGACTAATGCACCTAACCCACACATCCCTGAACTCTATGGGCTATTTAGCGTGGCCAGTTCACCTAACCAGCACGTCTTTGGAGTGTGGGAGAAACCAGAGCACCCGGAGGAAACCCATGCAGACATGGGGGAGAATTTGCAAACTCCACACAGACAATTGCCCGAGGCTGGAATTGTACGGGTCCCTAGCACTGTGACGCAACAGTGCTAACTACTGAGCTACCATGTTGCCTCACTGGAGGCCTGTGACCAGTAGAGTGCCACAAGGATTGGTGCTGTGTCCATTACATTTTGCCATTAATATAAATGACTTGGATGTGAACATAGGAGGTATAGTTAGTAAGTTTGCAGGTGACACCAAAATTGGAGGTGTAGTGGACAGCAAAGGTCACCTCAGATTACAATGGGATCAGATGGGCCAATGGGCTGAGAAGTGGCAGATAGAGTTTAATTTAGGTAAATGCGAGGTGTTGCATTTTGGGAAAGCAAATCTTAGCAGGATTTATACAAGTAATTGTAAGGTCCTGGGGTGTATTGTTGAACAAAGAGACCTTAGAGTGCAGGTTCATAGTTCCTTGAAAGTAGAGTTGCAGGTAGATAGGACAGTGTTTGGTATGCTTTCCTTTATTGGTCAGAGTATTGAGTATAGGAGTTGGGAGGTCATGTTTACAGGATGTTGGCTAGGCCACTTTTGGAATATTGCGTGCAATTTTGGTCTCATTCCTATCGCAAGAGTGTTGTGAAACCTGAAAGGATTCAGAAAAGCTTTGCAAGGATGCAGCCAGGGTTGGAGGATTTGAGCTATAGGGAGAGATTGAATAGGCTGGGGCTGTTTTCCTGGAGCTTTGGAGGCTGAGGCATGTCCTTATAGAAATTTATAAAATCATGAGGGGCATGCTTAAGATAAATAGACAAAGTCTTTTCCCTGGGGTGGGGGAGTCCTAAACTAGAGGGCATAGAGTCTTAGAGTCATAGAGACGTACAGCATGGAAACAGACCCTTCGGTCCAACCCGTCCATGCCGACCAGATATCCCAACCCAATCTAGTCCCACCTGCTAGCACCCGGCCCATATCCCACCAAATCCTTCCTATTCATATACCCATCCAAATGCCTCTTAAATGTTGCAATTGTACCAGCCTCCACCACTTCCTCTGGCAGTTCATTCCATTCACCTACCACCCTCTGTGTGAAAAATTTGCCCCGTAGGTCTCTTTTATATCTTTCCCCTCTCACCCTAAACCTATGCCCTCTAATTCTGGACTCTCCGACCTGGGGGAAAAGACTTTGCCTATTTATCCTATCCATGCCCCTCATAATTTTGTAAACCTCTATAAGGTCACCCCTCAGCCTCCGACGTTCCAGGGAAAACAGCCCCAGCCTATTCAGCTCTCCTATAGCTCAAATCCTCCAACCCTGGTAACATCCTTGTAAATCTTTTCTGAACCCTTTCAAGTTTTACAACATCTTTCCAATCTTCCAACAGTGGCCTAACCAATGTACTGTACAGCCGCAACATGGCGTCCCAACTCCTACACTCAATAAAATCAAATTACTGTGGATGCTGGAATCTGAAACCAAAAGAGAAAATGCTGGAAAATCTCAGCAGGTCTGGCAGCATCTGTAAGGAGAGAAAAGAGCTGACGTTTCGAGTCTAAATGACCCTTTGTCAAAGCTCAAAGGGTCAGTTAGACTCAAAACATCAGCTCTTTTCTCTCCTTCCAGATGCTGCCAGACGTGCTGAGATTTTCCAGCATTTTCTCTTTTGGTTCCTGCACTCAATACTCTGAACAGTAAAGGAAAGCATACTATCCTATCCTATCTACCTGCGACTCCACTTTCAAGGAGCTATGAACCTGCACTCCAAGGTCTCGGACCTTACCATAAAGTGTATAAGTCTTGCTAAGATTTGTTTTTCCAAAATGCAGCATCTCGCATTTATCTGAATTAAACTCCATCTGCCACTTCTCAGCCCATTGGCCCATCTGGTCAAGATCCTGTTTTAATTTGAGATAACCCTCTTCGCTGTCCACTGGGTTTAGGGTGAGAGGGGAAAGATATAAAAGAGACCTAAGTGGCAACTTCTTCACACAGAGGGTGGTGCATGTACAAAATGAGCTGCCAGGGGAAATGGTGGAGGTTACTTGCAACATTTAAAAGGAATCTGGATGGGTGTATGAATAGAAAAGGTTTGGAGGGATATGGGCCAGATGCTGGTAAGTGAGACTAAATTAGTTTGGGACATCTGCTCGGCATGGACAAGTTGGACCGAAAGTTCTGTTTCCGTGCTGTACATCTCTATGACCCCATGATATGCCATCAATGTGCAAGTCATCTGTGATCTTCAGGACCACATCATGGATGTCCACTGGGTGATGCCCCAGTTACCTCCTTGAAAATTCACATGTTCCTACTTTGCTTTTATGGACAGATAGTTTACAGGGATGTTTACTGGAAAACAAAGGTTATACTCTGCAGCCATTGCTGATTACTCTGTGATGCAGTCTCATGGCAAGGACTGAATGTAGAGTCACTGGGGACATTTAAGCAACTGCTGTACATGCACATGGATAGCAGTGAGTTGAGGGGTGCGTAGGTTGTTACTATATTTTACATTAGGACTAAATCTCGGCACGATATCATGGGCCAAAAGGCCTGTTCTGTGCTGTACGTTTCTATACTCTATGAAATGCTGTTCATTCTTCATCTAAGGTCATCGTGGCACATAGAAGGGGCCTTCTGAGGGTGAGGTTCTGATGCTCAGATCTTTCTGCACAGACCTCACTGAACACTCAAGACAAACTGTGCTACAATATTGTGGCAGATGTTTTGGGAGTTACTCAATTACTCCCAACTAAAGTATTTGAATTAGAATATCCTTTATTGTCATGTGTATTCAAGAATGGAATTAAAGGAGTAAAGTGAAAAGCTTACAATGTCGCCCCATATAGCATCAACTTAGGTACAATGAACCTAGCTATAGATCTTAGATACAAAATACAGAAAGAAAGGGAGAAGGGAAGGAAAAAGAGTAGGATTACTTAAAGTTGTTCATCGCTGTGGTTCTGTTCGCCGAGCTGGAAGTTTTTGTTGCAAACGTTTCGTCCCCTGGCTAGGCGACATCATCAGTGCTTGGGAGCCTCCTGCGAAGCGCTTCTTTGATGTTTCCTCCGGTGTTTATAGTGGCCTGTGCACCTCACATTCATCCAGCTTGAACTCTATCTGCTATTTATCAGTCTATTGACCCGTTTCATCAAGATCCTTTTGTATGTTGCTTGTTGTCTGCGTGTGTGGCTACTAAGGATAGTTGGTCGTGTCGTTTCGTGGCTAGTTGCTGTTCATGTATGCGGATTGTTAGCTGTCTTCCTGTTTGTCCTATATAGTGTTTTGTGCAGTCCTTGCATGGTATTAGTTTTGCTCATGTTGGGTATCGGGTCCTTCGTTCTGGTGAGTTGTTGTCTGAGCGTGGCTGTTGGTTTGTGTGCCGTTATGAGTCCTCGGGGTCGCAGTAGTCTGGCTGTCAGTTCCGAGATGCTCCTGATGTATGGTAATGTGGCTAATTCTTTTTGTTGTGGTATGTCCTCGTTCCGTGGTCTTTCTCTTAGGCATCTGTTGGTGGAGTTGCGCGGGTATCTGTTTTTGGCGAATACCTTGTATAGGTGTTAGTTTTCTTCTTTTTGCAGTTCTGGTGTACTGTAGTGTGTTGTGGCCCTTTTGAATAGTGTCCTGATGCAGCTTTGTTTGTGTGTGTTGGGGTGGTTACTTTCATAGTTTAGGACTTGGTCTGTGTGTGTGGCTTTCCTGTATACCCTTGTGGTGAATTCTCCGTTCGGTGTTCTCTGTACCATCACGTCTAGGAATGGGAGTTGGCTATCCTTTTCTTCTTCTCTCGTGAATCGGATTCCTGTGAGTGTGACGCTGGTGATCCGGTGTGTTTTTTCTATTTCTGTGTTTTTAATGATTACAAACGTGTCATCGACATATCTGACCCAGAGTTTGGGTTGAATTTGTGGTAGGACTGTTTGTTCTAACTTTTGCATAACTGCCTCTGCTATGAGTCCCGAGATCGGTGATCCCATGGGTGTTCCGTTGATTTGTTTGTATATCTGGTTGTTGAATGTGAAGTGTGTTGTGAGGCAACTAGCCACGAAACGACACGACCAGCTATCCTTAGTAGCCACACACTCAGACAACAAGCAACATGAATTCCACTGGGACAACACTACTATCAAAGGTCAAGCCAGACAGAGAACAGCCAGGGAATTCCTAGAGGCATGGCATTCATCCACAAACTCCATCAACAAACACATCGACCTGGACCCAATATACCAACCACTACAGCGGACAGCTGAAACTGACAACCGGAAGCGGCAGGGACAGGCCACTATAAACACCGGAGGAAACATCAAAGAAGCGCTTCGCAGGAGGCTCCCAAGCACTGATGATGTCGCCCAGCCAGGGGACGAAACGTTTGCAACAAAACTTCCAGCTCGGCGAACAGAACCACAGCAACGAGCACCCGAGCTACAAATCTTCTCACAAACTCTGAAAGTTGTTCATCGTACAAGTTAGAAAAAAAAAGTTAAAAAGATAAGCATTACAGTTTTTCAGTAGGTCAGCGGAGGGGGCTTCCACATGTGGTCTGCCCAGGCTCACACCCACATCAGTCCCCAGTCTAACAACTTTCCCCACTCTGCTCGGGCCTCCAGGTCGCTGGCCGTTCCCGCTTTGTGCGAGCCTCCAGCACGCTGCCATTTCCGCTTCGTGCGAGCCTCCAAACCACTGGCCATCCCTTCTCCGCTCCATGTCTCCAGCCACTCTACCTCAGGAGAGAACTCCAAGAGGGAAAAAAGGGAAAAAAGATAGAATGGAAAATAAACAGAAGGAGCAGAGGAGGTCTGGTTGGAGCATCCTACTCTGCCATCATCTTGACCAGAAATATATTCCAGAAATGACAAAATATTTCAAGAAGGGAAGCTATGCAAGGAAGTTAATAAGGACTAAGGTATAACATATTGCAAAGATGAGTGGCAGGCTGGAAGATTGGGAAACTTTTAAAGATCAATAAAGGGTATAGAAAAGTCATAAAAAGAGCAAGAAAAATTATGAAAGAAAACTAGCGCAAAGGCTGCCATCAATGTATAAAAGGGAAGAGTGTAGCTAAAGTGAATGGTGATCCCTTGGAGAATGAGACCACTGTGTTAATAGTTAGAAACACAGAAATGATAGAGTCACTAAATCAATATTTTGCTTCATTATTCATGCTGGACAACACTAGTATCATCTAAAGAGTAAAAGGTGGTTGTTTTTCATTGGCACAGCCGTGATGTGCCAAGGACCTTTTTTTGGTGCTGTTGGTCTCAATGACTCTATGACTGTAATGTTATGCAGCAGTTACGGAAAGGGCTAATAAGTACTGAGCAAAGTATTGGGAATGAAGACTCCATGGTCTAATGGCCAACATCCTTGCATCTTAAAGAAAGTGGCAACAGACATGGTGGTTTTATTGGTTACAATATTACAAGTTCCTTGGCTGCAGCAAAGATTCCAGTGGTTTGGAAAAAATGTTAATATAACACCCTTATTCATTCTTTCCATTGGCCCAGTATTCAGCCTGGAGTCCGGTTACTAGTGATGCGCCACAACGATCTGTTTTGGGGCCATTGCTGTTTGTCATTTTTATAAATGATTTGGATGCAGGCATAAGTGAATGTGTTAGTACGTTTGCAGATGATACTAAAGTCGGTGGAGTGGTGGACAGTGTGGAAGAATGTTGCAGGTTACAGGGAGACTTGGATAAACTGCAGAACTGGGCTGAAGGCTGGCAAAGGAAGTTCAATGCAGATAAATGTGAGGTGATTCACTTTGGGAAGAATAACAGAAAGGCAGAATACTGGGTCAATAGAAAGATTCTTGGTAGTGTGTCCATGTACATAGATCCCTGAAAGTTGCCACCCAGATTGATAGTGCTGTTAAGAAGGCATAATATAGAACAATACAGCACAATACAGCACAGAACAGGCCCTTCGGCCCATGATGTTGTGCCGAACATTTGTCCTAGCCTAAACACCCATCCATGTACCTATCCAATTGCTACATGCGGTGTGTTAGGTTTTACTGGTGGAGGGATTGAATTCCGTAGCTGTGATGTCATGCTGAACTGTACAAAACTCTAGTGCGGCCTCACTTGGAATATTGTGTGCAGTTCTAGTCGCCCCATTACAGGAAGGATGTGGAAGCACTGAAAAGGGTGCAAAGGAGATTTACCAGGATATTGCCTGGTCTGAAGCAAAAAACTTATGAGGTAAGGCTAAGGGGTCTGTTCTCATTGGAGAGAAGGCTAAGAGGCGATTTAAGAGAGACATACAAGATGATCAGGGGATTAGATAGGGTGGACAGTCAGAGTCTTTTTCCTAGGATGATGACATCTGTTTGTATGAGGGGACATAGCTGCAAATTGAGAGGTGATAGATTTAAGACAGATGTCAGAGACAGGTTCTTCACTCAGAGAGTGGTAAGGGTGTGGAATGCCCTGCCTGCCAATGTAGTTAACTCAGCCACATTAGGGGCAATTAAACAGTCCTTGGATAAGCATATTGATGATGATGGGATATTGTAGAGTAATGGGCTTCGATTAGTTCACAGGTCGGCTAAACATCAAGGGGCGAAGGGCCTCGCTGCTTTGTATTGTTCTATGCCCTATGTTCAAAAGGGAGACAGAAATTAGGAAACTACAGACAGTTAGTTTTACATGTATCATTAGGAAAGTGTTAGAATCTATGAATAAGGGAGTAAGAACAGGGCATTTTGAAAGTCAAAATGCAATCCATCAGATCCATCAAAGTCAAGTTTTATGAAATGTGAATCATGTTTGCCTAATTTGTTAGAGTTCTTCAAAAGATGTAACAAGCAGTGTGGATATTGGGAATCCTGTAGATATAGTCCCGATAGACTACCAGAGGCAATTGATAAAGTGCTGCACAAAAAGTTAATATATAACGTAAGATCACATGGGTTTAGGGTAGAGTAACTTGATTAAAGGATTGGCTAACCAACAGAAAGCAGACAGTCAGGATAAATAATTTTTTGTTCATTTGCAAGATATAACTAGTGGCGTGCCACAGGATTGGTCCTCATTTATTTAAAATCTATATTAATGACTTGGATGCAATGATTGAAAGAACTGTAGCCAAATTTGCAGATGACATGAAAATAGATGGGAAAGTAAGCTACAATGAAGAATTAAGAAATTTGCAAATAGGTTGGGTGAAAGAACCAACATTGGCCAATGAAGTTTAATGTGGATAAGTATGAGATTGTCCATTTTGGTTGGAGGAATAGAAAAGGTATAGGGAATGCTGGATGACTAAAGAAATTGAGGTTGAGAGCTGAAAATGTGTTGCTGGAAAAGCGCAGCAGGCCAGGCAGCATCCGAGGAGCAGAAGAATCGACGTTTCGGGCATAAGCCCTTCTTCAGGAATCTGAAGAATTCTGAAGAAGGGCTTATGCCCGAAACGTCGATTCTCCTGCTCCTCAGCCTGCTGTGTTTTTCCAGCACCACATTTTTCAACTCTGATCTTTGAGGAGCCCTATTCTCTCCATAGTTACCCTTTTGTCCTTAATATATTTGTAAAAACCCTTTGGATTCTCCTTAATTCTATTTGCCAAAGCTATCTCATGTCTCCTTTTTTCCCTCCTGATTTCCCTCTTAAGTATACACCTACTTCCTTTATACTCTTCTAAGGATTCACTCGATCTACCCTGTCATGCTCGAAACGTCGATTCTCCTGTTCATTGGATGCTGCCTGACCTGCTGCGCTTTTCCAGCAACACATTTTCAGCTCTGATCTCCAGCATCTGCAGTCCTCACTTTCTCCTTAAAGAAATTGAGGGTTTGGTTAAGAAAAAGAAGGAAGCATATGTCAGGTATAGACAGGATAGATCGAGTGAATCCTTAGAAGAGTATAAAGGAAGTAGGTGTATACTTAAGAGGGAAATCAGGAGGGCAAAAAGGAGACATGAGATAGCTTTGGCAAATAGAATTAAGAAGAATCCAAAGGGTTTTTACAAATATATTAAGGACAAAAG
>NC_057722.1:83843477-83864797 GCF_004010195.1 Chiloscyllium plagiosum | reverse complement strand
GGCAGCTTTTGGTATGCTTTCCTTTATTGGTCAGAGTATTGAGTACAGGAATTGGGAGGTCATGTTGTGGCTGTACAGGACATTGGTTAGGCCACTGTTGGAATATTGCAAGCAATTCTGGTCTCCTTCCTATCGGAAACTTGAAAGGGTTCAGAAAAGATTTACAAGGATTTTGCCACGGTTGGAGGATTTGAGCTATAGGGAGAGGTTGAACAGGCTGGGGCTGTTTTCCCTGGAACGTCAGAGGCTGAGGGGTGACCTTATAGAGGTTTACAAAATTATGAGGGGCATGGATAGGATAAATAGACAAAGTCTTTTCCCTGGGGCCGGGGTGTCCAGAACTAGAGGGCATAGGTTTAGGGCGAAAGGGGAAAGATATAAAAGAGACCTAAAGGGCAACGTTTTCACACAGAGGGTGGTACGTGTATGGAATGAGCTGACAGAGGATGTAGTGGAGGCTGGTACAATTGCAACATTTAAGAGGCATTTGGATGGGTATATGAATAGGAAGGTTTTGGAGGGAATTGGGACGGGTGCTGGCTGATGGGACTAGATTGGGTTGGGATATCTCGTCAGCATGGAGAGGTTGGACCGAAGGGTCTGATTCCAAGCTGTACATCTCTATGACTCTAAAAGCAACTACATATCTAAATGAAGAGAAATTTCAGAGTGCTTCAGTGCAGAGGGATCTGGGTATCCTCGAGCATGAATCGTAGAAAACCAGTATGCAGACACAGAAGGTACTAAAGAAAGCAAATGTAATTTTGACATGTATTACTAAAGAAATAATGTATAAAAGTAGTGGAGTCTTTCTACAACTGCACGAAGCAGAAGTGAGGTGGCACTTGGAGTATTGTGTTCAATTTTTGTCTATTTACTTGAAAAGGCCTGTAGTTGCATTGGGCAGAGTTCAGAGGAGGTTCACTAGATTGATTCCAGAGATGAGGGGTTTATCTTATCAAGAGAGGTTGAGCAGTTTAGTCTTATACTCTGTGGAGTTTAGGAGAATGAGAGGAGATCTAATTGAGGGATGTAAGATGCTAAGAGGACTGACAAAGTCGACATACAAAGGATGTTTCCTCATGGGGCAATCTAGAATGAAAGGCTAAAGATATGGGTTAGCAGGTTTAAAACAGAGATGAGGATAAATTACTTGACTCAGAGTTGTGAATTCACAACTCCAGACAATGGTAGATGCTGGGACATGGAGTAAACTTAAGAAGGAAATAAACAGATTTTTAATTGGTAATGAGTTGAGAAATTATGGAGGGCAGCAGGAAAGTGGATTTGAAGCTGAGCAGGCTCAAGGGGCTGAATTGCTCACTGCTCCTGATCTTATGTTCCTATGTTCTCATTGAAGCTTAGCAATGAAGTATCAGTTGTCATCTGATTAGAGCATTTGCCATTGCAACGTTTCAACCAGATTCTGCATGCCAACCATTACACACTCTGCTCTTACCATGTAAAATGGTTTTCACATTTCTATCAGAAATCTTGTAGACATCCTAATCTGGAAGGTGGAAGGTGATGCAAGGTGGAATGCTTCAACAATTTATGTTTTCACTTTTTAGTGAATATTATTGGTCCGTATGGAGGTTTTTGGTCTATCATGTTTCCATGATTGTCTCAAAAAGCATTTATTTTGGTCTTGATCTCCATCTTGACCCATATTTCCCTTCTATGTTTTCCCAATTAAGTATTCATTTAATTCCATTCTGAAATTGTGTAAAAATGATAATTGAATAACTATATTAAGGATTTCAACAACCCTTTGGTAATCATAGTAAAAAGGGTAGAGATGGGCCAGATTTCGTGAAATATATACAGGAGAGCTTTTCATATCAAATTTAGATAGAGCAGTGCATTTCTGAACCAGATTGTGGGGAATAAAGGTTTGGATAGGTGTTTGAGGTGGCAGTGGTGGAACATTTTAGTGATAGTCACCACATCATTGTATGTTTTAAGTTTCACAACACCAGGTTATAGTCCAACAAGTTTACTTGGAGGTACTAGCTTTCAGAGCACTGCTCCTTCATCAGGTAGCAGCCCTCTGAAAACTAGTACCTCCAAATAAACCTGTTGGACTGTAACCTGGTGTTTGGCCCCTCCAGTCCAAAACCAGTACCTCACATCATTTTTTAAGTTTGTTATGGAAGAGGAGAAAGATGGTTTGCAAAAAAGGGATTTGGATTGGGGTAGTCAGATTTTGTAAGAATAAGGCAAGATCTGGCCAAACCAGACTGGGGATAGCTACTTCAGGATAAATCTATAGCAGAACAGTGGGAGGCATTCAAACCAATGTTTGTGGAAGTACAGGGCCAAAATGTTCCCTTTAGGATGAAATGTAAGAATAACAAATCCAAAGGGCCTGTATATGTAGGAATATGCAAGACTTGATTTTAAAGAAAGAGAATATAATAAGTATAAAGAGAGCAAAATGATAGAGGCCTGAGAGGAGTGTAGAAAGTCCTTGAGAAGCTCAAGAAAGCAGTTGGGAGATTTCAATTGTGACAAGATGAAGGAGAATCCAAAGATATTCTCCAAGTACATCAGGGGAAAAAGAATAACCAGGGAGGAGTAGGGACCAATTTAGCAATCTGTGTGTGAAGCCAGAAGGCTTTGGTGGAGTGTTAAATTAATACTTTGCATCTCCATTTACTTGGGAGAAAGAAGATGCATGTACAGAATTTATGAAGACGAATCATGGAGATGAAGTACAATCTTCACATTAGACTATAAGAGCATAGACATAGGAGCAGAAATAGGCCTTTCAGCCCATCAACTCGATCATGGCTGATATGTTTCTCAACTCCATTCTCTTACCTTCTCGCTGTAATCCTTGAACCATTAGTGTCCCATCCAAGTACATCTGCAGGAAGTGCACCCAACTCTTGCTCCTCCAAGACCGCGATAGGGAATTGGAGCGAGAGCTGAATGAACTTTGGGTCATTCAGGAGGCAGAGTCTTTGATGGATAAGAATTACAGGGAATTAGTTACTCCTAGGCATGAAGAAAGCTGGTAAAGAAGGGGTTAAAAAAAAGTCAGTGTAGGGATCCCCTTTGGTTGTTCTCCTGAAAAATAAGTATACCGTTTTGGATAAGGTTGGGGGCGACGACTGACCAGGGGCAAGCGTTGGCGTACAGGTCTCTGGCACAGAGTCTGTCCCAGTTGTACAAAAGGAAGGGGGGAAAAGAGGAGAGTGTTAGTCACTGGGGACTCAATAGTGAGAAGGTCACATTGAAGGTTTGTTGGTGACTCATGGTTGGTGTGTTGCTTCCCAGGTGCCAAGGTCTGTGATGTCTTGGATCGAGTCTTTGGGGTTCTGAAGGGAGAGGGTGACCAGGCCCAAGTCGTGGTCCATATAAGTGCCAATGACATAAGTAGAAAAAAGGATAGGGATGTAAGGCAGGATTTTGGGGAGCTGGTGTGGAAGCTGAGAACTAGAACAAACAGTGTTGTTATCTCTGGTTTGTTACCCCCCATGCCACGTGATAGCGAGGCAAGGAATAGGGAGAGATCAGTTGAACACGTGGCTGCAGGGATGGTCCAAGGAGGAGGGTTTCAGATATATGGATAATTGGGGTTTATTCTGGGGAAGGTGGAACCTCTACAAACAGGACAGTCTTCACTTGAACCAGAGGAGTACTAATATCCTGGGTGGGAAATTTGCTAGTGCTATTTGGGTGGGTTTACACTAGCTCGGCAGTGGGGTGGGAACCTGTGGTGTAGTTCCAGTGCACAGAACGATGTGAGTAGGGAGGACATGGACAGAATTTCATGGTCAAAGGAGTGTGCTAGCAGACAGCAGGCTGGTTTGAAGTGTGCCTACTTCAATGCCAGGATTATCCAGAATAAGGTAGGTGAGCTGGCAGCATGGATAGGTACCTGGGATTTGGATGTTGTGGCCATTTTGGAGACAAGGATAGAGCAGGGTCAGGAGTCAATGTTGTAGGTTCCAGGATTTAGATCTTTCATTAAGATCAGGGAAGGTGGTTAAAGAGGGGGTGGTGTTGCTTGGTTAGTCAAGGATAGTATAATGGTGGCTGAAAGAACTTTTGGCAAGGATTTGTTTACTGAGGTGGTATGAGCTGAGGTTAGAAACAGTAGAGGAGTGGTCACACTACTGGGAGTTTTTTATAGGCCTCCGCAAAGTTCCAGGGATGTAGAGGAGAGGATTGGCAAAACGATTCTGGGTAGGAGTGAACGGAACAGGGTGGTCATTATGGGGGACTTGAACTTGCCCAACATTGACTGGAAATTCTATAAATCTGGTACGTCAGATGGATCAGTTTTTGTCCAAATTGTGGCTGAGGGTTTCCTGACACTGTATGCTGAAGAGATGACAAGAGGAGTGGCCACACTTGATCTGGTACTTGATAATAAACAATTGGTGCAGGAGTAGGCCATTCTGCCCTTTGGGCCAGCACCACCATTCATTATGATCATGGCTGATCATCCTCAATCAGTATCCTGTTCCTGCCTTATCCCCATAACCCTTGATTCCACTATCCTTAAGAGCTCTATCCAACTCTTTCTTGAAAGTATCCAGAGAGTGGGCCTCCACAGCCTTCTGGGGCAGAGCATTCCACACATCCACCACTCTCTGGGTGAAGTAGTTTCTTCTCAAATGAACCAGGCTAGGTGTTTGATTTAGTGATAGGTGAGCACTTTGGAGAGAGTGACCATAATTCAGTTATGTTTAGTTGAGCAATGGAAAGGGATAGATACATGCAACAGGACAAGAGTTATAGATGGGGTAAGGGCAGTTATAGAGCATAGAACATAGAAAAGTTCAGCATAGAATAGGCCCTTTGGCCCATGTTGTTGTGCCGAGGATTATTCCTAATCTAATATAAAATAACCAAACCCTACACACCCCTCACTTCACTGCTGTCCATGTGCATGTCCAGCGGTCGTTTAAATGTCCCTAATGACTCTGCTTCCACCACCAACGCTGGCAACGCATTCACAACTCTCTGCATAAAGAACCTACCTCTGACATCTCCTCTATATCTTCCTCCTAATATCTTAAAACGATGACCCCTCATGCCAGTCAATCCTGCCCTGGGGAAACGTCTCTGGCTATTGACTCTATCCATGCCTCTCATTATCTTGTATACCTCAATCAGATCAGCTCTCTTCTTTCTTCTTTCCAGAGAGAAAGGTTAGTCAACTTCTCTTCGTAAGATAAGCCCTCCAGTCCAGGCAGCATCCTGTTAACCTTCTTTGCACCCTCTCCAAAGTCTCCATATCTTTCCTACAATATGACGACCAGAATTAGACACAATATTCCAAATGTGGTCTCACCAGAGCTGCAGCAAAACATTGCGGCTCTTAAACTCAATCTCCCCGTTAATGAAAGCCAAAACACCATATGCTTGCTTAACAACACAATCCACTTGGGTGGCAACTTTGACGGATCTATGCACTTGAACACCAAGATCCCTCTGTTCTTCCACTCTGCAAAGAATCTTGTCTTTAATCCTATAATCAGCAGGAGAAAGTGAGGACTGCAGATGCTGGAGACCAGAGTTGAAAAGTGTAGTGCTGGAAAAGCGCAGCAGGCCAGGCACTATCCGAGGAGCAGGAGAATCGACGTTTCGGGCATAAGCCCTTCTTCAGGAATCCTGAAGATTCCTGAAGAAGGGCTTATGCCCGAAATGTCGATTCTCCTGCTCCTCGGATGCTGCCTGGCCCGCTGCACTTTTCCAGCACCACACTTTTCAACTCCTATATTCAGCATTTAAGTTCGACCTTCCAAACTGCATCAGTTTGTATTTATCCAGGTTGAACTCCATCTGCCATTTCTCAACCCAGCTCTGCATCCTGTCAATGTCGCCTGCAGCCTACAGTACTTCTCAATACCATCAATGGCACCTCTAACCTTTGTGTCATCAGCAAATTTACTAACCCACCCCTCAACCTCCTCATTCAAGTCGTTTATAAAGACTACAAAGAGGAGAGGCCCAAGAACAGAGCCCTATGGGACACCACTCACCACAGACCTCCAGGCAGAATACTTTCCATCTACAACCACTCTGTGCCTTCTGTCAGCCAATGCATTTTGAATCCAGATAGCCAAACCTCCCTGTATCCCTTAATGCCTGACATTATGAATGAGCCTACCATGGGGAACCTTTTCGAATGCCTCACTGAAATCCATATACACCACATCCACTGCTCAACCTTCGTCAACCTGTCTCGTCACCTCCTCAAAGATTTGTGAGGCATGACCTGCCTCTCACAAAGCCATGCTGACTGCCTTTAATCACGCTATGTTTTTCCAAATAGTCATAAATCCTATCCATCAGAATTCTTTCCAAAACCTTGCTGACTACAGACGTAAGACTGACTGGTCTGTAATTATCAGAGATTTCCCTATTCCCCTTCTTGAAAAGAGGAACAACATTCACCTCCCTCCAATCCTCCAGTACAACTCCCATGAAGAGTGAGGAAGCAAAGATCTTCACTAGCAGCTTAGCAACCTCCTTTCTTGCTTCTCGGAGCAACCTAGGATAAATCTGACCTGGCCTGGGGACTTATCAATCTTAATGTTTGCCAAAATTTCCAGCACATCAGCTTCATCAATCTTGATCTGTTCAAGCCTGTTTCCCAGCTCATCAAAATTCTCATTCACAACAAAGTCCCTTTCCTTAGTGAAAACCAAAGCAAAACATTCATTTAGGGCTTCCCCTATCTGCTCAGAGTCCACATACATGTTCCCTAAGCCATCCCTGATTGGCCCTATCTTCTCCCTGATCATTCTCTTATTCCTCACTTATGAGTAACGTGTATAATACAATTAGGCAAGAATTAGGAGGCATAGAATAGGGTAGCAGAATGCAGAGGATGGGGACAATCAAAATATGGAGCTGGTTTAAGGAATAGATATTGTGTGTCCTTGATAGGTATGTCCCAGTCAGGCAGGGAGGAAATGATAAGGCAAGGGAACCGTGGCTTACTAAAGAGTTTGTGTCTCTTGTTAAGCAGAAGAGGGAAACTTACACAACGTTGAGACGAGATGGTTTAGATGAGGTGATAGACAGTTACAGATTAGCTAGGAAGGATTTAAAGAGCAAGTTAAGTAGAGCAAGGTGGGGGGGGGGGGGGGGGGGCTGAGTAGTCTTTGACAGGTAGAATAAATGAGAACCCTAAAGCTTTCTTAAGGTATGTGAGGAATTAAAGGATGACGAGGGTAGGATTTTGGCCAGTCAAAGACAGAAGTGGGAAGTTGTGTGTGGACCCTGTGGAGATCAGAGAGGCGGTAAACAAATATTTCTCATCTATTTTCACGCAGGAAAAGGAGAATATTGTAGAGGAGAAGAATAAGGTACGGCTATTAGATTAGATTGAGGTTAGTGAGGAGGAAGTGTTATCAATTACAGAAGGGGAGTAAAAGTAGATAAGTCTCTGGGACCAGATGGGATTTATCCGAGGTTTCTCTGAGAAGCTAGGGGGGAGATGACAAAGTCTTTGGTCTTGATCTTTGAGTCGTCATTGTCTCCAGGTTTAGTATCAAGAGAGGCAGGAGAGATAACCCAGATAATTATAGACCAGTGAGCCTTAGGTCTGTTGTAGGAAAAGTTTCAGAAAGGGTAATAAGAGATAGGCTTTATAATCATCTAGCAAGCAACAATTTGATTGGAGATAGTCAACATGGTTTCGTCAAGGGCAGATCATGTCTCACAAACCTCATTGAGTTTTTTGAGAAAGTGACCAAGCATGTGGATGAGGGTAGGGAAGTTGACGTGGTATACATGGACTTCAGTAAAGCCTTTGATAAAGTTCCACATGGTAGGCTGTTGGAGAAAATGCAGAGGCATGGGATTGAGGGTGATTCAGCAGATTGGATTAGAAACTGGCTTTCTGTAAGAAGGCAACAAGTGGTGGTTGATGGAAAATATTCCATCAGGGTGGGAGATATGCTTGTGTGGTTTGGTAGGGTTTAAGCTAGTTTGGTAAAGGGGTGGCAATCAGAGCTACACATTTGAGAGGAGGGTAGTTGTAAATGGGGCAGTGACAAGATGTAGTGAATCTATGGGGAAGGTTTCTCACGCGATGAAACAAAGGGATCAGTTAAAGTGTGTCTGCTTTAACGCAAGGAGTATTAGAAATAAGAGCGATTAACTTAAAGGATGGATCAGTACTTGGGGCTATGATGTTGTGGCCATTAATGGAGACATGGGTTTCACTGGGGCAGGAATAGTTGCTTGATGTTCCAGGGTTCAGAATGTTTAAAAAGAACAGGGAGGGTGGAAAAAGAGGAGGGTGTGTAGCATTGCTAATCAGAGAGTGCATCACAGCTACAGAAACGAAGGTTGTTGAGGAAGGTTTGTCGACTGAGTCAGTATGGGTGGACGTTAGGAACAGCAAGGGAACAGCCACCTCACTGGGGGTTTTGTACAGACCACCTAATAGCAGTAGAGAGATTGAAGAACTCATAGGCCAGCAGATTTTGGAAAAATGCAGATGTAGCAGAGTTGTTGTTATGGGTGACTTCAACTTTCCCAATATCGACTCAAACCTTCTTAATGCAGATGGTTTGGATGGAGCCGTTTTTGTCATGTGTATTCAGGAGGGTTTCCTTACTCAGTATATAGACAGGCTAACGACAGGGGTGCTCGGCAATGAGCCAGGACAGGTGTCAGAACTCGCAATGGGAGAACACTTTGGTGACAGTGACCACAACTGCCTCACATTTGCGATAGCCTTGGAGAGGGAAAGGAGCAGTTACCGAGGGAAGATATTTAACTGGGGAAAAGGAAACTATGACGCTATCAGACAAGAGTTGGGAAATATAAACTAGGAGCAATTATTCCACAGAAAGGGAACAACAGACTGTTTAAGGAGGAGTTGCTGCAAGTGATGCATGAATTTGTTCCCCTGAGACAGATAAGAAGGGGTAAGATTAAGGAACCTTAAATGATGAGAACAGAGGAGCTTCTCGTCAAAAGGAAGAAGGCAGCTTACGTAAGGTGGAGGAAGCAGGGATCTAGCACAGCTTTAGAGGATTACAGGCTTGCTAGAAAGGAGCTCAGAAATGGACTGAGGAGAGCCAGGCAGGGGCACAAGAAAGGCTTGGCAGGAAAGATTAGGGAGAACTCAAACGCATTTTACTCATTCGTGAGGAATAAGAGAATGATCAAGGAGAAGGTAGAGCTGATCAGGGATAGCGAAGGGAACTTGTGTGTGGAGTCTGTGCAGATAGGGGAAGCCCTAAATGAGTTTTTTGCTTCGGATTTCACTAAAGAAAAGGACCATGTTATGAATGAGAACTTTGAGGAACTATGATACAGGCTTGACCAGATCAAGATTCATGAAGTTGATGTACTGGAAAATTTGGCAAAACATTAAGATTAATAAGTTCCCAGGGCCAGACCAGATTTATCCCAGGCTGCTCCGGGAAGTGAGAAAGGAGGTTGCTAAGTTGTTGGCGAAGATCTTTGCTTCCCCACTCTCCACGGGAGTCGCACCGGAGAATTGGAAGGAGACGAATGTTGTTCCTCTTTTAAAGAAGGATAATAGGGAAATCCCTGGCAATTACAGACCAGTCAGTCTTATGTCTGTGATCAGCAAAGTTTTGGAAAGAATTCTGAGGGGTAGGATTTATGACTATTTGGAAAAACATAGCGTGATTAAAGGCAGTCAGCATGGCTTTGTGAGGGGCAGGTCATGCCTAACTAATCTTCTTGAGTTATTTGAGGAGGTGACAAGACGGGTTGACGAAGGTTGAGCAGTGGATGTGGTGTACATGGATTTCAGCTAGGCATTTGATAGGGTCCTCCATGGTAGGCTCATTCATAAAGTCAGGCGTTATGGGATACAGGGAGATTTGGCTATCTGGATTCAGAGTTGGTTGGCTGACAGATGGCTGAGAGTGGTTGCAGATGGAAAGTATTCTACCTGGAGGTCAGTGTTGAGTGGTGTCCCGCAGGGGCTTCTGTTCTTGGGCCTCTGCTCTTTGCAGTTTTTCTAAATGACTTGGATGAGGAGGTTGAGGGGTGGGCCAGTAAGTTTGCTGATGACACAAAGGTTGGAGGTTCCGTTGATAGTATTGACGGCTATTGCAGGCTGCAGCACAATATAGACAGGATGCAGAGGTGGGCTGAGAAATGGCAGATGGAGTTCAACCTGGATAAATGCGAAGTGATGCATTTTGGAAGGTCTAACATGAATGCTGAATATAGGATTAACGACAGGAGTCTTGGAAGTGTGGAGGAACAGAGGGATCTTGGTGTTCAAGTACATAGGTCCCTCAAAGTTGCCACCCAAGTGGATAGGGTTGTTAAGCAAACATATGGTCTTTTGGCTTTCATTAACAGGGGGATTGAGTTTAAGAGCCACGAGGTTTTGCTGCAGCTCTACAAGTCCCTGGTGAGACCACATTTGAAATATTGCGTCCAGTTCTGGTCGTCCTACTATAGGAAAAGTATGGAGGCTTTGGAGAGGGTGCAAAGAAGGTTTACCAGGATGCTGCCTGGACTGAAGAGCTTGTCTTATAAAGAGAGATTGACTAAGCTCAGACTTTTCTCTCTGGAGAGAAGGAAGAAGAGAGGTGACCTGATAGCGGTATACAAGTTAATGAGAGGCTTGGATAGAATCAATAGCCAGAGACTTTTCCCCAGAGCAGGACTGACTGGCATGAGGAGTCACAGTTTTAAGATATTAGGAGGAAGGTATAGAGGAGAGGTCAGAGGTAGATTCTTTAGGCAGAGAGTTGTGAATGCATGGAATATGGTGCCAGTGGTGATGGTGGAAGCAGAGTCATTAGGGACATTTAAGCGACCGCTGCAAATGCACATAGTCAGCAGTGAATTGAAGGGTGCATAGGTTGTTATTTTATTTTACATTAGGATTAATCCTCGACACAACATCGTGGGCCAAAGGGCCTGTTCTGTGCTGTACTTTTCTATGTTCTATGTTCTATGTAAAGTCGATGGAGTGATAGACCATATGAAAGAATGTTACTGGTTGCAGGGAGACTTGGATAAACTGTAGAATTGGGCTGAGGTGGCAAATGGAATTCAATGCGATAAATGTGAGATAATTCACTTTGGGAAGAATAACAGGAAGGTAGAATACTCAGTCAATGGAAAGATTTTTGGTAGTGTGGATATCTTGGTGTCCATGTACATAGATCCCTGAAAGTTGCCACCCAGGTTGATAATACTGTCAAGAAGGCATATAGTGTGTTAGGTTTTGTTGGTCAAGGGATTGAGTTCCAGAGCTGTAATGTCATGCTGCAACTATATAGTAAGTGGAGAAGTCCTGGGGAAAGTTGATGTACAGAAAGATCTGGGTGTTCAAGTCCATTGCACCCTGAAAGTGGCAACGCAGGTCAATAGAGTGGTCAAGAAGGGATATGGCATGCTTTCCTTCAACGGACGGAGTATTGAATACAAGAGTTGGCAGATCATGTTACAGACTTTGATTCGGCCACATTTGAAATACTGTGTACAGTTCTGATCACCATATTAGCAAAAGGATGTGGATGCTTTGGAGAGGGTGCAGAGGAGGTTCACCACGATGTTGCCTGGTATGGAGGGTACTAGCTATGAAGAAAGGTTGAGTAGATTAGGATTATTTTCATTAGAAAGATAGAGGTTGTGGGGAGAACCTGATTGATGTCTACAAAATCATGAGAGATATAGACAGAGTGGATAGCAAGAAGCTTTTTCCCAGAATGGGGGACTGAATCACGTGGGGTCACAAGTTCAAAGTGAGAGGGGAAAGGTTCAAGGAAGATATGTGTAGAAAGTTCTTTACACAGAGGATGTTGGGTACCTGGAACACGTTGCCAGCGGAAGTGGAAGAGGCGGGCACAACAGTATCATTTAAGTTGAATCTGGACAGAATGGGCAGGGAGCAGAGGGATACAGATCCTTAGAAAATAGGCGACAGGTTTAGATAAAGAATCTGGATCAGCACAGACTTGGAGGGCCGAAGGGCCTGTTCCTGTGCTGTAATTTTCTTTGTTCTTTATCCTTTGTTCCTCTTAGTGGAAACATCTTCTCCATATCCACTCTATCCAGGCCTCTCAGTATTCTGTAAGTTTCAATTAGATCCCCCCTCATTTTTCTAAACTCCACTGAGTACAGACCCAGAGTTTTAACTGCTCTTCATATGACAAGATCTTCATACCTAGAATCATTCTCATACACCTTCTCTGGACCCTCTCTAGCACCAGCACAACCTGTAATTTTGAGAATACCTGATATCATGCTATGTAGCACTATCACCATCCTAAATGGGACAGAGTTTGATCAGATTTAGCAACTCAAGAATGGGTATCCATGAGACCCTGTGGGTCATCCACAGCATAAAATCGCACTCCAATGCAATTTACAACCTCATGGTTGACATATCTCCACTCTACCATTTCCATCAAGTCAGGGAATCAACCCTGGTTCAAAGAAGCAGCATCAGGAATACCTAAAATGAGTTATGAATCTGACAGGACTTCTTGCATGTCAAAAAGCATGAGCAGTAAATGATAAACAGAGATTAGTGATCCCACAATCAACAGATCAGATCTAAGCTCTGCAGTCCTGCTACATCCAGTCATGCATGGTGGTGGTCAGTTAGTCAAGATTAGATTAGATTAGATTATTTACAGTGTGGAAACAGGCCCTTCGGCCCAACAAGTCCACACCGCCCCGCCGAAGCGCAACCCACCCATACCCCTACATTTACCCCTTACCTAACACTACGGGCAATTTAGCATGGCCAATTCACCTGACCTGCACATCTTTTTGGACTGTGGGAGGAAACCGGAGCACCCGGAGAAAACCCACGCAGACACGGGGAGAATGTGCAAACTCCACACAGTCAGTCGCCTGAGTCGGGAATTGAACCCGGATCTCTGGCGCTGTGAGGCAACAGTGCTAACCACTGTGCCACCGTGCTGCCCAGAAGAGGAGGCTCCACAAATATCCCCATCCTTGATTATGGAAGAGACCAACATATCAGTACAAAAGACAAGTCCAAAGCATTCACAATAGTTTTCAAGTAGAAGTGCCAAGTGGGTGATCCATTTCGACCTCCTGCAGTGGTCCCCAGCATCTCAGATGCCAGGATTCAGCACAAGATATCAAAATATGGTTGGAGGCACTGATAATGCAAAGACTATGGGCCCTGACAACATACTGGGAATGGCACTGAAGCCTTGTGCTCCAGAACTTAGTGAACCCCAGCCAAGCTGTTCCATTGCAACTCCAACGCTGATATCTACCTGACAATATTGCCCAGGTATTTCCTATACACAAAAAGCAGGACAAATCCAACCTGACCAATTACAACCTCATCAGTCTACTCTTGCTCACTAGTACATTGATTTAAGGTGTTGTCAACAGTGCTATCAAGTAGCATCTGCTCAGCAAAACTCTGCTTACTGAGATGGAAATGTGTTGCTGGAAAAGCGCAGCAGGTCAGGCAGCATCTAGGGAACAGGAGAATCGACGTTTCGGGCATTAGCCCTTCTTCAGGAAAGGGCTAATGCCCAAAACGTCGATTCTCCTGTTCCCTAGATGCTGCCTGACCTGCTGCGCTTTTCCAGCAACACATTTCCATCTCTGATCTCCAGCATCTGCAGACCTCACTTTCTCCTCTGCTTACTGAGACCCATCTTAGGTTCTGCCAGGACCACTGAGCTCCTGACCTCATTACAGACTTGCTTCAAACATGAACAAAAATGCTGAGTTCCAGCGGTTAAGTGAGAGTGACAACCTTCAACATCACGTCTACATTTGGAATTGAGTATGGTATCGAGAAGCCCAAACAAAACTGGAATCAATGGGAATTGGGGAAAACTATCCACTGGTTGGAGTCATACCTGACATATAGGAAAATGCAATTTTGGACAAGATTTGTAGCTCAGATTGTGGATCAGGTTGTAAATTTGCTCGCTGAGCTGGTCAATTTGTTCTCAGATGTTTTGTCACCATGCTAGGTACTCAGCAAGCCTCCAATGAAGCGCTGGTATTCTGTCCCACTTACTGTTTATGTGTCTTGGTCTGTTGTGGTAGGTGATATCACTTCCGGTTCTTTATCTGAGAGGTTGGTAAATGGAGTCCAAATTGGTACATTTGTTAATGGAGTTCCGGTTTGAGTGCCACGTCTCTGGGAATTCTATAGAACATAGAACATTATATTACAGCGCAGTGTAGGCCCTTCAGCCCTCGATTTTGAGCCGCCCTATGAAACCAACCTGAAGCCCGTCTAACCTGCACTAAGCCAATGGAGAGCTGCAGACCAGCGTTTACAGGAAAGCCACACACGCTGACCAGATACTCAAATGCAGGAGCAATCTTCCCAACACCCACAAATGGAGCTGCATCAGGACATTATTTAAATGAGCCACAAGTAGCACCCAGGAACTAAGAGAAGCTAAGGGAAAGCACATAAACAACGTATTCAGGAACGAGTACCCAACTCCTGCACAACCAACCTAAACAAGAAGACACAACACGCCCAGAGACTCTAGCCACTCTGCCATACTTAAAGACATCTTGGAGATGACGACCAGACTACTCTGGCCCCTAGGCATCATGGTAGCCCACAAACCGATCACCACATTGAAACAACTCCTGATGAATTTAAAGGATGCCCTACCAATAACCAGCAGAACGAACGTCATTTACAAAATACCCTGCAAGGACTGCAACAAACATTATATTGGACAGACAGGCAGGAAACAAACCACCAGGATACATGAGCACCAAGTAGCCACCAAAGGATATGACCAACTAACACTAGTAACCATACACACAGATGAAGAGGGACACCTGTTCGATTGGGACAATACATCCATCCTGGGATAGGCTAAACAAAGATGTTCACGGAATTTCTAGAGGCCTGGCATTCAAACCAGAACTCCATTAACAAGCATATCAATTTGGATCCCATTTATCATTCTCACAGAAAAAAGAACCAGAAGTGATATCACCCACCACGACAGACCAAGACAGGTAAATAGCAAGTGCGTCAGAACACCAGCGCTTCATTGGAAGCTTATTGATGATGTTACCTAGCATGGTGATGAATAATCTGAGAACAAATCTACCAGCTCAGCAAACAAACTTACAACCTGATATCGGAAAATGTTTGTGGTTGTTTGAGGTCAGTCGTCTCAGCTCCAGAACATCTTTGCAGGTATTGCTGAGAGTCATGTCCCCAGCTGAAGCATTTTCAGGTGCTTCAACAATGACCTTCCCTCTATTATTAGGTAAGAAAGGGGATATTTACCAATGACTGCAGCAATGAGAATGACTCCACAGATACTGGAGCAGTTTTTGCTCAAATGCAATAAAATCTGGACAATATCCAGGGTTCAGCTAAAAAGTAGGAAAAAGTGAGGACTGCAGATTTTGGAGGTCAGAATCAAGAGTGTGATGCTGGAAAAGCACAGCTGGTCATGCAGCATCCGAGGCTGGTCTGTCTCTGGGGACTTGACAATTTTAATGTTTGCCCAAAATTTCCAGTACATCAACTTCATCAATCTTGATCTGTTCAAGCCTGTATCCCAGCTCCTCAAAGTTCTCATTCACATCAAGGTCCTTTTCCTTAGTAAAAACCAAAGCAAAAATCTCATTTAAGGCTTCCCCCATCTGCTCAGATTTCATGCACAAGTTCCCTACGCTATCCCTGACTGGCCCTACCTTCTCCCTGATCATTCTCTTATTCCTCATGTATGAGTAAAATGCCTTTGGGTTCTCCTTAATCCTTCTTGCCAAGCCTTTCTCATGCCCCCTCCTGGCTCTCCTCAATCGATGTCTGAGCTCCTTTCTAGCATGCCTATAATCCTCTAAAGCTGTGCAAGATCCTTGTTTCCTACACCTTATGTAAGCTGCCTTCTTGACGAGAATTTCCTCTGTTCTTGTCATGCAAGACTCCTTAATCTTACCCCTTCTTACCTGTCTCAGAGGGACAAATTTGTGCATCACTCGCAACAACTGCTCCTTAAATATATACTTGAATATATTGACCAAGGTTCCCTATGGGGAAGAGAATTCCACAGACTAACAGCCCTCTGACAAGAAATTCCTCCTCCATTCCTTAAATGAGAAATACCATTATTTTTTAAATCATGCCCCCTGGTTTTGTGGATTTTCTTTTACTATTGCTTGCTTTCCCATCAGTTAATTTTCTCATAAATTATTGTTTCAGGCGTCTCTGTGAGTGAGTGAGACTCTCATGATATGGAGCTACATGAACTAGGCAGTACTGAGAGGGTTTCACAATATGTCCACAAATCACCTATTCCCATCCTATTTCTATTTGGTTAACAGGTTCTGAAGTTGGGGCAGTTACAAGAGGCAAGTAACTTTTCTCTACAATATAGAGAAAGGAATCAAGTTGACGGATTGTTTTGGGATTCACTGTACCTAATGTGATTGAAATTGCAGAGTACAGAAAGAACAGATCGAGAAGGAGAAGAAAGAGGAGGAAGACAGGAGATATGGCAGGACCAAGTATGCCAATGACCTAAGGGAGCAGATCAGAGAGAGGGAGCAGAAGCATATTGCGGAGCGGGCAGCTTTCTTTGAGGAAGGAAAGCGTTTGAAAGAAGAAGCTTATCAACGACGGCTCCGTCTTGATCAAATCAAGCGCAAGAAACTTGAAGAACTCAGGTCAGTTCCATTGGGATTTTGTACAATGGTTGTGAATGAGGAAGAGTTGATATCATTTGGGATCATGTACAGTAAGTATGAATCTACTGGGATTGTATACAATATGAGTGAATGAGGAAGTGTTGGTATGCTATTGAATTTTACTTTTTATTTAGTATGTTCATGGGATGTGGGCCTCAATGAACATTTATCTCACTAATTGTCCACGAGAAGGTGAGCCAGAGTACTTACCACTGGAATTGGGTAGAGAGGGAGTGAATTGGAACTAGCTTGAGTTCCTTTTGGATTCCGTAGTGAGAGTGAATGGGAAGTGGTTGGTTGTGCAGAGGAAAGAAGCTGGAAGCTGTATTTACTCTGTGCGTAAATTGGTGGTGCTCTAATCCTAAATCAACCTCAGTCTCAATCTCTGTAATGCATTTTCCATTTTCCTCCTTGTATTTCAGGTCTGTCGGTCTTCCAGAGAAGTATTGCCGAGAGATTGAGCGAAGATTGGCTGCTGTCACAGCTTAGGAGCAAATCCTAATGATGGCTACATTTGGAGATTATCTGTTACAATTGTACTGTGGTCTTCAGTATCTATAAAGAATAAATTAAACATGATTTAACTCATTATCACTGTCAAACTTAGTTTTGTAATATACTTTTACACATTACTTCATTTAGGCAAGAACTTCACACAGATGGTGGTGAGCGTTTAGAAAGCATTGCCAGCAGAGGTGGTAGAGGCAGGCACGGTAGATTCATTTAAGATGTGTCTGGACAGATGCATGAGTAGGTGGGGAGCAGAGGGTTACAAATGCTTAGGAATTGACTGACAGGTTTAGACAGTACATTTGGATTGGTTAAGGCTTGTAGGACCGAAGGGCCTGTTCCTGGGCTGTAAAGTTTCTTTGTTCAAGAACAAAAGAAAAGCATAACACCAGAACCGGCCTTTCAGCTCTCCAACCCTAGTTAGAGAGCTCCTCACTTCAAATTATTCAACACTTAGCACAATCTGAACCCTAGCTCCTCAGTCCTCAATCCCAAGCCTGATCTTGATTCTCATCCATTCATCCCAATCCTCTCAACCCTAACTCTCAACTCTTTACCCCAAATCCTAAACCCCTTTACTCAACCTCAGTGCATCACCTCAACATCTCACCTGTTGCTGCTCATAATCAACTATGGGAATCTTGAGTAAAGATTTGTGATTGTTTATTCAAGCAAAATGCAGGGAGATTGTATTGAAAAGCTAACAGGTATAAAAATTCCAAGGAGTAGAGAAAAAGGCAATACTTTTATAAGATCTTTTTGCCACAATGGCATCTTATTGTCCAAATTCCAACTTTGTTTCTAGACACATAAAAAGCAGATGTCCATTCTAAATCATAAGCTAGTGTCATTAACGTCTACTTCACCCATCAAGGGCCACTTAATCTTATTGTGGCATGTTTTCCCATTCCTTATCAATGTCTGTTGCCTCCCTGTCTCTAAATCCCTCCTGACTCCAAGATCTCCCTGGAATGCTTTTGTCAAGATTTAATTTATTTTTACAAGGTTTGCCTATAGATTCCTGCAGGTACTAATTTCTAGGGTGCACAAGATTCATCTCATACAAGGTTCATCTGGAGAAGTCTTTACTTTTTCCCTCTTTAAACCTTGCTCTCCAATTTGCTCTAACACACACCATCTCCTCATCCTTAAACCCTTAACTCTCACTCCTTACCCTACCCTCAATTCCTTTTTCAATACCAATCCCAACCTTCCACTCTCAATTATTCAATCCCTAATTTCCCCACCCCAAATTTCATCCTCAACTCATAGATCCTTCCACCACAGAAACAGACCCTTTGGTCTAACCAGTCTATGCAGATCATGGCACCAAGCTAAACTACTCCTACCTGCATACACTTAGCCCATATCCCACCAAATATTTCTTATTTATGTACTTATCTAAATGTCCGTCACATAGCTGGTCCTTTTTCTTAAAGTTACTGTGCCCTTGATATTTTTTCAGAGAGGTTGTAAAACAGCCCAGGTTCTGAAACAGCTGAGTTGGTGCAGAAATGAATGGTTTATTGGGGCCCTTTTTGTTTACCCCTAAACAGATGATACCTCAGGCCAAAAGCTTTCACGTTTTAGAAATAATTTTTATAATGAAAGGGGATGGCCAGTCCTGGCAGCTGAGGTTTTTTTGGTTCAGTTGCAGCAAGGGATGTGTGAAATAAGCTGCTGGACTTCTCTCTCTCCTTGCAAACTATAAGTTGCCTGTGCCATGTTTTACTATTTGGGCTAAGAGATGTGTGTGTTTTCGGAACACCGTCATTAAGTTGGGTTTGGTTAGGATAAGGTATCGGGTACTTCTTTGTGTTTCTTTCTGTAATTTTGTAAGTGAATTTTGTTTGTTTAAAACTTGCTAATTTACACTGGGAATATCCACTGGACTACTTGCTAAAAGAGGTTTTGAGGGGTCTGGCCTAGTCCATAACAGATTAGGGGATGCTTCGCGAGATATAAACAACGAGTGGTAGGTGTTAGAGTCTTTTATTTCGGGTGTTGATTTGGTTGGTTTACACATAGCTCGGATAGCAATGGCTCTTTCAGTCACCAAGGAGTTTTTGGAGGTAGAAGAAATGCCCTTGGGGGTTTTACAAAAGGCAAATAAGACCCAGCTACGGGAATTAATGGACAAGCTGGAGTTGAATTTACCACCTAATGTGAGGAAAGATGCGATGATTTCAGCAGTAACTCAGTATTTAAATTTGCTGGAAACACCATCAGGATCTGTAGAAATGGCAAGAATTCAGTTGCAAATAAAGCAGCTTGAGTTAGAGGCGAGAGAGAAGGAAAGGGCAGCTGAAATGAAACAGTTTGAGTTACGAATAAAATCAGAAGAAAATAAACAATGGGCTTTAGCAGAAGAGAAAGACAAAGAGAGATAAAGGTTGAAGGTAAGCTTAATGTAGAATAGCAGAGAGTTAAAGCAACAAGGTTAGCAGTCAAAGTAGCTGATGACTATGAGTTGGTCCATAAACCACGATTTGACTTTCTGAATCAATTTCAATCCATGACGGATAGAAATTGGGGCAAAGAGAAATTGTCATGTAGAAAGGGAAAGATAGATCATAAAGAGACCTTACCACAGGGTAAAAAGGAAACCCTTGAGGGGGACAAAGAGGTTAAAAAGCTCCGGTGTTTTCATTCTAATAAATTAGGCCACATGAAATCACAGTGTTGGTGGGCTAGGAAAAGCACAGAAAATCCAGATGTGTGAAGGCAGGATACACCTGGAGTTTTGTTGAAATGGTAACAGAAAGCACAGTAGAAGGTAGAAAGCTGCAGCAGAGTGCATAAGCTGATCAAAGGTTGGTTAAGGAGGAAGGGCCAGATCTGCTTAAAAAAAATACCTGCAAGGGTAAAATTTATTAACATAGGCCAGGAGTAGCAGGTAAAGAGGTTACAATATTAAGGGACACAGGATCCTCTCAGTCTGTGATGCTGAAGGATGAGGAAGTATGTAGTCCTGCAGGACTATTACCAGAAAAGGTACTGGTAACAGGAATTCGTAGTGAGACAAAAAGCACTCGATGTAAAGTGAGGTTAGAGTGTCCAGAAAAGAGTGGAGAATTTGCAGTAGGAGTACTAGACAAGCTCTCAGCTCCAGGATTACAGTTTGTCATTGCAAATGATATACTTGATTCACTGGTAGGTATACTACCTACTCTAGTTGAAAAGCCAGTAGAGACTAAAGCAACTGAAGCAATGCAGGATTCTTATCTGGGAATCTTCCCTGATTGTGTATTAATGAAATCACACAGTCACAAGCTAAAGCAGGAAAGATTAAAGGGCACAGATAAGGAAGCTGAAGTAGCATTACAGAGACTGTGGTCAGTCATTCAAGTGGGACACAACAGGAGCAAATAGGTAAACATGCAAGTACCTTTAGCTCTGCTGAGCTCATTGAGTTACAGCAGAAAGATGAAAGTTTAAAGCAGTTATATCAAAAGGCATACACAGTAAACTAGAACATAGAACATAGAACATAGAACAATACAGCACAGAACAGGCCCTTCGGCCCACGATGTTGTGCCGAACATTTGTCCTAGCTTAAGCACCCATCCATGTACCTATCCAATTGCCACTTAAAGTTCGCCAATGATTCTGACTCTGCCACTCCAACAGGCAGTGCATTCTATGCCCCCACCACTCTCTGGGTAAAGAACCCACCCCTGACATCTCCCCTATACCTTCCACCCTTCACCTTAAATTTATGTCCCCTTGTAAAACTCTGTTGCACCCGGGGAAAACGTTTCTGACTGTCTACTCTATCTATTCCTCTGATCATCTTATAAACCTCGATCAAGTCACCCCTCATCCTTCGCCGTTCCAACGAGAAAAGGCCGAGAACTCTCAACCGATCCTCGTACGACTTCCTCTCCATTCCAGGCAACATCCTGGTAAATCTTCTCTGCACCCTCTCCAAAGCTTCCACATCTTTCCTAAAGTGAGGCGACCAGAACTGCACACAGTACTCCAACTGTGGCCTAACCAAAGTCCTGTACAGCTGCAACATCACTTCACGACTCTTGAATTCAATCCCTCTGCTAATGAACGATAATACTCCATAGGCCTTCTTACAAACTCTATCCACCTGAGTGGCAACCTTCAAAGATCTATGTACATAGACACCAAGATCCCTCTGTTCCTCCACC
>NC_057722.1:83813468-83841360 GCF_004010195.1 Chiloscyllium plagiosum | reverse complement strand
CCCTCGAACTGCCTTTCTGCAGCTGTTATACCATTTCTAATTAGCAACGCCACCCCCCCTCCTTTTTTACCACCCTCCCTAATCTTACTGAAACATCTGTAACCAGGAACCTCCAACAACGATTCCTGTCCCTCTTCTATCCACGTTTCCGTGATGGCCACAACATCGTAGTCCCAGGTACCGATCCAAGCCTTAAGTTCACCCACTTTATTTCTGATACTCCTTGCATTGAAGTATACACACTTGAGCCCATCTCTGTGTCCGCAAGTACTCCCTGTCAGTGCTACCTTCTCCACAGCCTCCCTACATTCTTGGACCTCCTGATAAACAGCTAGCCTACTTGCTGGACTACAAGTCTGAATCCCATCCCCCTGCCAAATTAGTTTAAACCCCCCCGAAGAGTGCTAGCAAACCTAGCTGGTTTAAGGAACAGCTATTGCCTGTCCCTGTCAGACAGGGAGGAAGTGATAAGGTAAGGAAACTATAGTGTGCGAAAGAAATTGCATTTCTTGTTCAGCAGAAGAAGGAGGCTTATGTGACAATGAGACGGGATGGTTCAGATGAGGCAATGGAGGCTTACAGATTAAGTAGGAAGGATTTAAAGAGAGAGTTAAGAAGAGCAACGAGAGGACATGAGCAGTCTTTAGTCAGTAGAATAAAGGAGAATCCTACAGGTTTCTACAGGTATGTGAGGAATAAAAGGATGACGAGGGTAGGAATAGGGCCAGTCAAAGACAGAAGTGGGAAGTTGTGTGTGGACCCTGTGGAGACCGGAGAGGTGTTAAATGAATATTTCTCATCAGTTTTCACTCAGGAAAAGGAGAATATTGTAGAGGAGATGAATGAGATACAAGATATTGGACTAGAAAGGATCAAGGTTCATAAGGAAGAGGTATTATCAATTCTAGAAGGAGTGAAAGTAGATAAGTCCCCTGGGCTGGATGGGCTCTATCCGAGGAATCTCTGGGAAGCTAGGGAGGAGATGTTGGAGCCTTTGGCTTTGACCTTTGAGTTGTCATTGTCTACAGGTTTAGTACCAGATGACTGGAGGATTGCAAATGTTGTGCCCTTGCTCAAGAAGGATAGTAGAGATGACCCAGGTAATTATAGACCAGTGAGCCTTACGTCTATTGTAGATAACGATTTGGAAAGGATGATGAGAGATAAGATTTATAATCATCTAACAAGCAACAATTTGATTGCAAATAGTCAACATGATTTCGTCAAGGACAGGTTATGTCTCACAAACCTTACTGAATTTTTTGAGAAGGTGACCAAGTATGTGGATGCGGGTAGATTAGATTAGATTATATTACAGTGTGGAAACAGGCCCTTCGGCCCAACAAGCCCACACCGACCCGCCGAAGCGCAACCCACCCATTCCCCTACATTTACCCCTTTACCTAACACTACGGGCAATTTAGCATGGCCAATTCACCTGACCTGCACATCTTTGGACTGTGGGAGGAAACCGGAGCACCCAGAGGAAACCCACGCAGACACGGGGAGAACGTGCAAACTCCACACAGTCGCCTGAGGCGGGAATTGAACCCGGGTCTCTGGCGCTGTGAGGCAGCAGTGCTAACCACTGTGCCACTGTGCCACCCATAGGGCAGTTGATGTGGTACACATGGACTTAAGTACAGCCTTTGATAAGGTTCCACATGGTAAGCTGTTGGAGCAAATGCAGAGGCATGGGATTGAGGGTGATTTAGCAGTTTGGATTAGAAACTGGATTTCTGTAAGAAGGCAGTGAATGGTGGTTGATGGAAAATATTCAGCCTGGAATCCAGTTACTAGTGGTGTGCCACAAGGATCGGTACTGGGACCACTGCTGTTTGTCATTTTTATAAATGACTTAGATGTAGGCATAGGTGGATGGGTTAGTAAGTTTGCAGATGACACTAAAGTCAGTGAAGTAATGGACCGTGTGGAAGAATGTTGCAGGTTACAGAGGGACTTGGATGAACTGCAGAATTGGGTTGACAGGTGATAAATGGAGTTCAATGCAGATAAATGTGAGGTGATTCACTTTGGGAAGAATAGCAGGAAGGCAGAGTACTGAGTCAATGGAAAGATTCTTGGTAGTGTGGATGTGCTGAGGGATCTTGGAGTACATGTACATAGATCCCTGAAAGTTGCCACCCAGGTTGATACTGCTGTTAAGAAGGCATACGGTGTATCAGGTTTTATTAGTAGAGGGATTGAGTTCCGGAGCTGTAATGTCATGCTGCAACTATACAAAACACTTGTGCAGCCACTTTTGGAATATTGTGTTCAGTTCTGGTCGCCATATTTCGGGAAGGATGTGGAAGCATTGGAAAAGGTGCAGTGGAGATTTTCCAAGATGTTGCCTGGTCTGGAGGGAAGGTCTTATGAAGAAAGGCTGAGAGATTTAGATCTGTTCTCATTGGAAAGAAGAAGGCTGAAAGGAGTTTTGAAAGAGACATACAAGATGATTAGAGGATTAGATAGGGTAGACAGCGAAAGTCTTTTTCCTAGGATGATGACATCAGCTTGTACGAGGGGGCATAGCTAAAAATTGAGGGGTGATAGATTTAAGACATATGTCAAAGGTAGGTTCTTTACACAGAGAGTGGTAATGGCATGGAATTCCCTGCCTGCCAATGTCGCTAACTCAGCCAAATTTAAACAATCCTTGGTTAGGCACATGGATGATGATGGGATGGTGTCGGGGAATGGGCTTAGATTAGTTCACAGGCCGGAGCAACATTGAGGTCTGAAGGGCCTGTTCTGCGTTGTATTGTTCTATGTTCTATGTTCTATGAATGTTTTCTCTGTAGATTCTTCTGCAAGGGATGCTTTCTCAGTAGATTCTTCTTTTAGGAATTTATATGGGATGTTGCAGTGCCATGGTAAATCCTTCTCTTAGAGCTGACAGCTGTTATCCCTTAACAGATGGTTGTTGATTCTGCCAGTTTTTCAATTGCCCCTTTTTTTACACGTTTGTTGACATGTCAATATTTTTACAATTAGATTGGTCCTATGTTGTCAAAATCATCAGATTTAAATTTAATTTTTTTGGTTGATAAGGGCCTGATTTAAATTGATTGGCTAAATGGACATTTCTATGGACAGTTCTAGGTTCCCCATGATCTCATGATGTTTACCAAACATCATTATCATCTGGCCTTGGGATCTTACAATATACCCCACTAATTTACATGTCAATGTGAATAGTTACACTCTTTCTGAGACATTTGCCAGAATTGTTTATCACGAAGGACTGTTTGAATTCTGTTATTCATTGCATTCATTGCTATCCTCATCAAATCCTGTCACTTATCTTATATTTCCTACTGTTCTAATCACAGGAGATACAAAAGGATGATAAAATTCAGAAAATTGGTTCAAATATAAAATTGTTAGGTATAAAGTTATGGTTGCACTTAATGTTAAAATTCTTTAACCAATGAGTTTTGAGCAATTTCTATCCCATCTGAGCCTGTAAGGTTCGGTAAATATTGCCCTTCTATCTTGCAGCTGCAACATTATTCCTTCTATTCACATGCTGTCTGTAAGTGCATTTTAAATAGGAGGTGGCTTCTAAGGTGAAATGTACCGTCTCTAAATATTTCTACACAATTCTTTTACTTAATACGACATCTATTCAAATTCCATTAATAAGATAGAAACTCAATCACTTTCACAGCTCAATAAGTCTGTCTGAACTCCGAAGATATTACAAAATATATTCTTGCTCCATTTTTACCTTATTATTTGTCCTTCATCCCTTGATCCTTGAATGTAAAAATTCATTTGAGCTGTCTGCATTATTTTTCTTTATGCTTGCTTATTTAGGTTATGAAACTGCCATTGCTTTTTTTCTCAAAGTCAAGCTGGTGCCCTTTAGAGTTTATCTGTTTTCCCCATTTATCGTTCAGCCCCCCTCGCTGATGGCATAGGGACTCCTCACCATTTGTTTAAAGGAATTTAGCCACATTTCTCACGTTAGGTATAGATTGCATTTCTTAATTTCTCAAGGCTCAACTACAAAAGAGTCTTTATTACATAGAACATAGAACTCCCAACAGGGTGACGTCTCCTTTCCTGTTTCTAACCTCAGCCCAAGTTACCTTAGTGGATGAGTCATCAAACGTTATCTCAGCTACTGTAATATTACCCATGATTGACAATACCCCCCCCCCCCACCACCTTTTACCATCTTCTCTGTTCTTACTGAAACACCTAAATCCTGGAATCTGCAACAACCATTCCTGTCCCTCCTGGAGCCATGCCTCTGCAATGGCCACAACATCAAAATCCCAGGTACCAAACCATGCTGCATCCCCTTACCAAACTATCCCCTTTACACTGGAATTACAATTCAGGTTCCCACCCCACTGCTGCATTAGTTTAAACCCTCCCTGAAGAGCATTAGCAAATATCCCCGCCCCAAGGATATTAGTACCCTTCTGGTTCAGGTGAAGACCATCCTGTTTGGAGAGGTCCCACCTTCCTCAGAAAGAGCTCCAATTCTCCAAGAGTCCAAAACTCTCCCTCCTGCACCATCCCTGAAGCCACATGTTCAGCTCCACTCTCTCCCTGTTCCTTGCTTCGCTAGCATGTGGCACGGGCAACAAACCAGAGATAACAACTCTGTTTGTTCTAGCTCTAAGTTTCCACCCTAGCTCCCTGAATTTCTGCCCTAGATCCCCACATTTCTTTCTACCCATGTCATTTGCGCTTATGTGTGGACCATGGCTTGGAGCTGCTCCCCCTTAAGGATTCCAAAAACACGATCAGAGACATCATGAACTCTGGCACCTGGGAGGCGACACACCAACCGTGAGTTTCTCTCATTCCCACAAAACCTCCTATCTGTCCCCCTAACTATGGAGTCCCCAATGACTAAAGCTCTGTTCCTCTTACTCCTTCCCCTCTGAGCAACAGGGACAGAATCTGCACCAGAGACCTATGCCCCATTGCTTACTCCTGGTAAGTCATCCCCTCCAACTGTATCCAAAATGGTATACTTGTTGTTGAGGGGAACCAGCACAGGAGATCTCTGCACAGCCTGCTGGTTCCCTTTCCTGCCCCTAATGGTAACCTTCTTCACGTGGCTATGGAGTAACTACCTCCCTGTAACCCCTCTCAATAACTCTCTCCGCCTCCCGAATTATTATTGTGGGTTCATACTTTTCTTTTAATTCTTGCTAAACTACAAACTTTGGGTTGTCTGCTCCCAGACATTTTCTTGTCAGACTGTCTGGTACAAACATTAGAAAAAGTTTGTACAAGACTCTTTGCATTTTAATTTATAAGATTCTTTGTTCCACCTTGACCTTGTTACTTTGGATTTATCTTATTCTCAAAGCGACCATTGTCCTAACTTATGATCTCACCTTAAAGCTGAACTAAACAAGCTATTTATATTGCCATCACTAAAATTCTTCTTAGTCATGTTTATGCCAACTCCATGGGCAGTCATTTTGTGACACTGCTGGCCATGGGTTGCCCCAACATTCAGGAAGTGAATTTTTGATCTCCTCCAAATTAACAGGTTCTCTGGTAGCTGTGATCTTCTGGCACTAGTTCATATGCACTTAACATGACTTTTTTTACTTCATCATACTCCCCAGATACCTCCATTAATAATGATGCCAACACCTCACCAGTTTTAACTACCAACTTTATTGGACTCCATAATGCCCATTTTACTTGTTTAGCCACTTTCACAAATGAATAGAAAAAGTCTTCTATGTTCTTCTTGTTGAATTTAGGTAACACTTAGACATACTTAAACAGAACCCCATCAGGCTTTGCCAATGATGAGTTTGCTCTTCATCACTGTCCTAATCACTACTCCCACCTTTTACCTCTACCTCTGCCATTTTAAGTCGGTTTTTCTTTGTCAGTTCCAAATTCTGAAGTTCAAAAGTTCTCTCTTTATCATTTTCTTCTGCTTCCAAATCTAACCCAAACTGTTTCATTCCTTTTCATTTTCCAGCTGTTTTATTTGCAATTGAATTTCAGGTATTTCCAATGATTCTGATTGCATTCCTGGAAATTGTAAATGCTGAGGTTTTGCTATAATTATCTCCCCTGTGCAAAAGAGCACAGAAAACCTCAAAATAAGCTTTTCTGTCATTCCAAAAGCTTTGCCTTACTCACTTTCTGTAAACCACTTCAAATGATTTCTTCACACCCAGGAAACTCTTAGCCAAAGCCTTATTACACAAGGCACACCTTATTAAAACCAACCAAATGCAACATCTGAAAAGAGGTCGCCACCACTCACAATTCACTCTTTTTGACTCCAATAATCCTAAACTCAACCTGGAATTAGAGATCTTGATTCCAACCAAAGCCCCAATTTGTGGAACAGATCAAATCGTGCACCCCCTCCCCAAAATATATCAAGGAGTTAGCCTAGACTCTGACATTGTTTTTAAAGGTAAGTATAAGATACTGTGTTTTCGATGTAATTCAATTGGTTTATCACGAGGCTTTAAACAAGATACATTTTATTCTTATGACACAGTTAAAATAAAAACAATAAAAGAAGGATTCGTTTAACTATTTAATTCTAATTAAGCACTTAACAAAATGATATATGATTTAACTACTAATCATCAACTATTTTAACATAGCTACATCCCATAAAAACACCCTTGGAAAAGGCAAATTCTATAAAACAGATTTTCCTCATACGCCATCTCCCTTCCAGTCCGGAGAAAGTCAACCTAGCAATCTCGCAGTAGAGAGAGCATGCAAACCTTTTGCTGCAGCAGAGACAGAGCTGTATGCATCAGCTTCAATAGCCAGGTCCAAGCCCCAAGCAAAACTAGAACTCTGGGCCTGACTCCATCTATTCATGTTTCTTTTGCCTAACTTAAAAAAAAACTCATGGACCTCAAAGTTGTTTACCCACTGCGCCTGAAGCAGACATTCAGTACCAATGTGATAACATCTCTCTGCAAGAGAACAGCACAGAACAAATGTCTGTTAAAAGCATAGAATCATCATAATTTATTTAGGTATTTGTACTTACTTTCATAGTTTCATAGCTTCATAATAATGGAAGCAGGAGTAAGCCATTTGGCCCATTAAGCCTGCTCCTCCATTCATTAAGATCATTGCTGATCTATTCATCATCTCCGTTCCTACCTGCATTATCCCCATAACCCTTAATTCCCCAACCATGCAAAAACACACCCAACTGTGTCTTGAATATATTTAATGAAGCTGCTTCTACTGCTTCCTTGGGCAGAGAATTCCATAGATTCGTCACTCTCTGGGAAAAGCAGTTCCTCCTCAACTCTGGCCTAACTCTACTCCTTCTAATATTGAGGCCATGTCCCCTAGTCCTAGTCTCACCCACCAGTGGAAACAACTTGCCTGCCTCTATCTTACCTATCCCTTACTGGTTTTCAACAATTCAACAACTCAAAATGCACTTCACGTTGTGGTTTTGTTTCTCAATCTGTGAATGATATTATGATAGGGGGGTTAGACACTTCTGCTAATTAAACTAAATACACAGGAGAGCTCACCTTGCCTTGTAATTTGTTAAAGTATGAGTGACAAAGAACTCTACAAATCCCACTCTTTTAAAGAAAAAGTCAACTTAATTCTTTAACTCTGAAAGTGTACATTAAACAAAAACTATTTACAACTCTCAGCCTCCATTCTCTTAAAAGTCTGTTATCTACCTGCAACTCTATAGCAATACACTGATCCAATAAAAGCCAGTATTAAAGTTATATCAACTTAATTTTCAAAACTAGAGAGTGGCTGTCATTGTCAGCGAGTGTCTTCCTCTGGCTGTAGATCTCCCTGGGTCATCTTCGGTCTTTTGCTACAAAGATGTTTCATAAGAAAAGGTACCTTTGAAAGAGAGTGTTTTGAATGGCAGTCTCTCTCTACTAACCCCACTCTGCAGGCACCTTGCCTCTATTCCTGATGAAGGGCCTGAAACGTTGATTTTCCTGCTCCTCAGATGCTGCCTGACTTGCTATGCTCTTCCAGTACCACTCTAATCTAGTCTCTCTACTTAACAATTTACTCTCTCACTGGCTAACTCTCAAAATGTCTGCTTTTGTTATACTCCAAACATCGGATCGTCTTAATGGTTCAATGTTGTCAAAACTGTAAAATTCAAATTTGATTGCATTTTAGTATCATAGAACATAGAACATAGAACACTACAGCACAGTACACCCTTGGCCCTTTGGCTCTCAATGTTGCAGGAACCGATCTGAAGCCAATCTATCATACACTATTCTATTTTCATCCATATGTTTATCCGATGATCATTTAAATACCCTTAAAATTGGCGAGTCTACTACTGTTGCAGGCAGTGTATTCCACACCCCTACTACTCTCTGAGTAAAGAAACCACCTCTGACATCTGTCTTATATCAATCATCCCTCAATTTAAAACTGTCCCCTCATGCTAGCCATTACCATCTGAGGAAAAAGACTCTCACTAAATACCCAATCTAACCCTCTGATTATCTTATATGTCTCAATTAAACCATCTCTCAACCGTCTTCTCTCTAATGAAAACAGCCTCTTGTCCTTCAGCCTTTCCTCATAAAACGTTCCCTCCATATCAGGCAACATCCTAGGAAATTTCCTCTGAACCTTTCCAAAACTTCCACATCCTTCTTATAATGCAGTGACTAGAACTGTACACAGTACTCCAAGTGTAGCTGCACCAAAGTTTTGTACAGCCACAACATGAACTTGTGACTCCAAAGCTCAATCCCTCTACCAATAAAACCTCACACACCATATGCCTTCTTAACAACCCTATCAACTTGGGTGGCAACTTTCAGGAATCTGTGTACATGAACACTGAGATCTCTCTGCTCATCTACACTGCCAAGAATCTTACCATGAGCCCAGTACTCTTTATTCCTGTTGCTCCTTCCAAAGTGAATCACCTCACACCTCACTCCATTTGCCACCTCTCAGCCCAGCTCTGCAGCTTATCTATGTTGCTCTGTCACCTGTAACATCCTTCCGCACTGTCCACAATTCCATTGACCTTAGTGTCACCTGAAAATTTAGTAAACCATCATTCTACGTCCTTATCCAGGTCATTTATAAAAATGACAAATAGCAGTGGACTCAAAACTGATCCTTGCAGTACACCACTAGTAACTGAACTCCAGGATGAACATTTTCCATCAATCAACACCCTCTGTCTTCTTTCAGCTAGCCAATTTCTGATCCAAACTGCTAAATCACCCTCAATCCCATGCCTGACCAATCAGGTATATGTGTGTGTGTGTGTGTGTGTGTGTGCGATTTGGAGACTTACCTCACAAAGGCGGCAGTCTTGTTGTTGGTGTCTAGTCCAGCTGCCCTGGAGACGGGGGGTGGGGGGCGGTGTTGGCTGGGTGTAGGGGTTGGGGGGGGGGGGCATAGTTGGCCGGGGGCAGGGACTCTCGCGCTGTGTGCTTCTGCAGTCTCCTGAATGGGGAGCAGACTTTAAAAACTCGGAGCCCCAGAGGAAAATCACTTAATCGATTGACCGAATTATCGATTATCTGAATGAAATAATGCCCGCCCATCTTGTTTTGATAATCGAGGTTCCCCTGTACACAACCGTCTCCAACATATTGTTTGTCACATAAACATTAAAATGTTGTAAGGCCAGTACCAAAATCAATAATTCCTTTTTGATCATTTACTATTATCTCTGGTGAGTGTTGAGGTTTTTTGAAAAGTAACTAACTGGCCATTCAATTCCATAATCATCTTCCTATAGCAGTACAGCTCCAACTCCTATGTCACGAGCATTGATTGCAACTTTGAAGGGTTTCAAAAAGTTTGATGCAGTTAAAACTGGTGCGGTTGTTAATACTGCTTTAAGATTCTCAAATGCCTCCTATTCACTGAAATTGTGTGTTCTTCTTCAGCAAATCTGTTAACGGCGTCACTACGCTGCTGAGGTTTGGAACAAACTTCCAGTAGATTTTGCTTAGACCCAAAAATTGAAACACTTCTTTCTTTGAGATTGGTCTCAGAAATTCCTTGATGGCCTTCATCTTTTGAGTCAACCATCCATGACCGATGTTATGTCCCAAAAACCTCACCTTTGCCTTTGCGAATCTGTTTTCTTTAAGTTTATTACCTGTTTTGCTTCTCTTAATCATTCAAAGAGCTCTGCCAACTGTACCATGATGACCTTTCCATGACTCACTAAAGATCACTACATCATTCAGATGGACTGCACAGTTTGTTAACGCAGCGACAACTCTGTTCATGAGTCTTTGGAATGTGGCTGGTATGTTTTTCATTCCAAAGGGCATCACTTTGAATTGATATAGCCCATTTGGGGATACAAACACAGAAATTTCTTTCACTTTCTCTGATAAAGGTACCTGCCAATAACCACGTAGTAAGTCCAACTTTGTGATGTAACTGGTTTGTCCAACTTTATCTACACAGTCGCCAATCTTGGTATTAGTTATGAGCCCGATTTTGTTACAGCATTGACCTTCCAATAATCCAAAAATTATTAAGTTCCACCAGGTTTTGGAACTAATATGATCAGTGAACTCCACTCGCTCTGACTCGGTTCGATGATATTTTCGTTGAGTATTGCCTCCACTTCCTTCTGGACCTGTGTGGCTTTGATAGGATTAAGCCTGTACGGGGGTTGTTTTATTGGAACAACATTCCGTATTTCTCCCTCATACACAATAGCATTCGTCCTCCCAATCTTATTCCTGCATATGTCCTCATACTGCTTTAACAAATATTTCAATCGTGTTCTTTGATCCTGAGACAGATAGTTTACTAACCTCTCCCACTTCTCAAGGACTTCCTCATTGTTTAATGTATTTTGAGGCAGATCAAACTCCACGACATCTGGTTTAATTTCTCACTCTGAAGGGCAATAACTAACACTTGTTTTCTCAGTTCCCTTTCTCAATTATAATGAGGTTTCAACATATTCACATGACATACCTGATACAGAATTTTTTCTATCTGGCACCTTTACCAGATAGAAAGTGAGGTCTGCAGATGCTGGAGATCAGAGCTGGAAATGTGTTGCTGGAAAGGTGCAGCAGGTCAGGCAGCATCCAGGGAACAGGAGAATCGACGTTTCAGGCATAAGCCCTTCTTCAGGAATGAGGAAAGTTTGTCCAGCAGGCTAAGATAAAAGGTAGGGAGGAGGGACTTGGGGGAGGGGCGTCGGAAATGTGATAGGTGGAAAGAGGTCAAGTGAGGGTGATAGGTTACCTTGACACCGTCCTGTCCCCCTTAGTCCAAGAACTCCCCACGTACGTTCGGGACACCAGCCATGCCCTCCACCTGCTCCATGATTTTCGCTTCCCCGGTCCCCAACGCCTTATTTTCACCATGGACACCCAGTCCCTGTACACCTCCATCCCCCATCACGAAGGACTCAAAGCCCTCCGCTTCTTTCTTTCCCGCCGTACCGACCAGTACCCTTCCACTGACACCCTCCTTCGACTGACTGAACTGGTCCTCACCCTGAACAACTTCTCTTTCCAATCCTCCCACTTCCTCCAAACCAAAGGAGTAGCCATGGGCACCCACATGGGCCCCAGCTATGCCTGCCTCTTCGTAACCCTCCTTCGACTGACTGAACTGGCCCTCACCCTGAACAACTTCTCTTTCCAATCCTCCCACTTCCTCCAAACCAAAGGAGTAGCCATGGGCACCCACATGGGCCCCAGCTATGCCTGCCTCTTCGTAACCCTCCTTCGACTGACTGAACTGGCCCTCACCCTGAACAACTTCTCTTTCCAATCCTCCCACTTCCTCCAAACCAAAGGAGTAGCCATGGGCACCCACATGGGCCCCAGCTATGCCTGCCTCTTCGTAACCCTCCTTCGACTGACTGAACTGGCCCTCACCCTGAACAACTTCTCTTTCCAATCCTCCCACTTCCTCCAAACCAAAGGAGTAGCCATGGGCACCCACATGGGCCCCAGCTATGCCTGCCTCTTCGTAACCCTCCTTCGACTGACTGAACTGGCCCTCACCCTGAACAACTTCTCTTTCCAATCCTCCCACTTCCTCCAAACCAAAGGAGTAGCCATGGGCACCCACATGGGCCCCAGCTATGCCTGCCTCTTCGTAACCCTCCTTCGACTGACTGAACTGGCCCTCACCCTGAACAACTTCTCTTTCCAATCCTCCCACTTCCTCCAAACCAAAGGAGTAGCCATGGGCACCCACATGGGCCCCAGCTATGCCTGCCTCTTCGTAACCCTCCTTCGACTGACTGAACTGGCCCTCACCCTGAACAACTTCTCTTTCCAATCCTCCCACTTCCTCCAAACCAAAGGAGTAGCCATGGGCACCCACATGGGCCCCAGCTATGCCTGCCTCTTCGTAACCCTCCTTCGACTGACTGAACTGGCCCTCACCCTGAACAACTTCTCTTTCCAATCCTCCCACTTCCTCCAAACCAAAGGAGTAGCCATGGGCACCCACATGGGCCCCAGCTATGCCTGCCTCTTCGTAACCCTCCTTCGACTGACTGAACTGGCCCTCACCCTGAACAACTTCTCTTTCCAATCCTCCCACTTCCTCCAAACCAAAGGAGTAGCCATGGGCACCCACATGGGCCCCAGCTATGCCTGCCTCTTCGTAACCCTCCTTCGACTGACTGAACTGGCCCTCACCCTGAACAACTTCTCTTTCCAATCCTCCCACTTCCTCCAAACCAAAGGAGTAGCCATGGGCACCCACATGGGCCCCAGCTATGCCTGCCTCTTCGTAACCCTCCTTCGACTGACTGAACTGGCCCTCACCCTGAACAACTTCTCTTTCCAATCCTCCCACTTCCTCCAAACCAAAGGAGTAGCCATGGGCACCCACATGGGCCCCAGCTATGCCTGCCTCTTCGTAACCCTCCTTCGACTGACTGAACTGGCCCTCACCCTGAACAACTTCTCTTTCCAATCCTCCCACTTCCTCCAAACCAAAGGAGTAGCCATGGGCACCCACATGGGCCCCAGCTATGCCTGCCTCTTCGTAACCCTCCTTCGACTGACTGAACTGGCCCTCACCCTGAACAACTTCTCTTTCCAATCCTCCCACTTCCTCCAAACCAAAGGAGTAGCCATGGGCACCCACATGGGCCCCAGCTATGCCTGCCTCTTCGTAACCCTCCTTCGACTGACTGAACTGGCCCTCACCCTGAACAACTTCTCTTTCCAATCCTCCCACTTCCTCCAAACCAAAGGAGTAGCCATGGGCACCCACATGGGCCCCAGCTATGCCTGCCTCTTCGTAACCCTCCTTCGACTGACTGAACTGGCCCTCACCCTGAACAACTTCTCTTTCCAATCCTCCCACTTCCTCCAAACCAAAGGAGTAGCCATGGGCACCCACATGGGCCCCAGCTATGCCTGCCTCTTCGTAACCCTCCTTCGACTGACTGAACTGGCCCTCACCCTGAACAACTTCTCTTTCCAATCCTCCCACTTCCTCCAAACCAAAGGAGTAGCCATGGGCACCCACATGGGCCCCAGCTATGCCTGCCTCTTCGTAACCCTCCTTCGACTGACTGAACTGGCCCTCACCCTGAACAACTTCTCTTTCCAATCCTCCCACTTCCTCCAAACCAAAGGAGTAGCCATGGGCACCCACATGGGCCCCAGCTATGCCTGCCTCTTCGTAACCCTCCTTCGACTGACTGCCTGCAATCTTCTTCCCGACCTCTCCGCCCCCACCCCAGTCTGACCTATCACCCTCACTTGACCTCTTTCCACCTATCACATTTCCGACGCCCCTCCCCCAAGTCCCTCCTCCCTACCTTTTATCTTAGCCTGCTGGACAAACTTTCCTCATTCCTGAAGAAGGGCTTATGCCCGAAACGTCGATTCTCCTGTTCCCTGGATGCTGCCTGATCTGCTGCGCTTTTCCAGCAACACATTTCCACCTTTACCAGATAGTCTACCTGATTCAACTTTTTATCAATTTGATAGAGACTGTTTTGAAGGGATCTCCTACCACTGGGTGACAATACTAATATGTCATACCCATGGAAAATGTCTGAATTTCAGCATTTTTATCTGCCACCTGCTTCATTCCATGCTGTGCCCTCTTCAGGTCCTGCTTAGCTAACTCACCTACCCAACTTAGTCTCTCCCTCACTTCCGATACATAATCCAAGTGAGAGATCTCTGACTTTGGTCCTGTCAATTTCTCTTTCATTAATTTCAAAGGGCCTCTCACTTCATGTCCAAATATTAACTCAAATGGAGTAAACTGATTAGATTCATTTGGAGCATGTCCAATGGCAAACAATACAAATGGGATATCTTTATCCCAATCATTCGAGTAATCCTGATATTATACTCTTAACATGGTCTTCAGGGTCTGATGCCATCCTTCTAAAGCTCCCTGGGATTCAGGATGATACGCTCTTGCCTCAGCTATCCATGACTTCCTTAAACAGCCAAGCAGTAAAATTTGACACTTGGTCTGATATAATCTCTCTGGGTATCCCATACCACATGAAGAAAGCTACTAATGTCTCTACCACTTTTTTTGCCTTAATACTCCATTATGAAATTGCTCCAGAAATCTGGTAGACACATCCATTATGGTTAACAAGTACTGGTTCCTACTTTTAGTTCTTAGGAGGGGACCTACACAATTAATCATAACCCATGTGAAAGAGTCTTCGAATGTGGGAATTGGCAACAAAGGTTTATTACTGCATGTGGCTTACCTACCACTTGGCACGTATAACATGTACGGCAAAAGTTAACCATATCATTGTGCAGTCCAGGCCAATAGAAATACTTTTGTACCTTTGCCTGAGTCTTCCATACATCTAGGTGACCTCCTACTGGGAGTTCATGTGCTACCCGTAATACTTCCCGTCTGTATGCTACCAACAATACAATCTGGTGCACGTTTGCCCATTTCTCTTTTGCATTTACCTGCCATGGTTTCCATTTTCATATTAGGACTCTAAATTTAAGATAATAACCCCCAGGAATATTCTCTGACTCCTTTTCTGCATAAGCATCAACATTTATATCTTTTATTGTCTCAGCTTTCTGTCCATTAGCCTTTCAGGACTAAACACATCTGCCTAACACTCTGCCTGTTCAGGTTTTCCCTGCACCAGTACGTCAAACAGGGTATCCGCTAACTGAACCTCAACTCCTTCATCTTTCCCTTTAGTTTTTGCTTCATGCTGTGACTTACGATAGTGGGATCTTGTTACTACATAGTCAGGGAAAATTCCAGTGTATTTTTCTTTTAACTCCTCAGTTCCCTGGTCTTCCTTTGGCTTCTCCACAACAAGGAGTGTCACTCCCACCTTGGATCCTGCCAAATCATTCCCAAGAACAAACTGTATTCCCAAAGCTGACACTCTATCAATCACTCCCACTGTTACTTCCTCAGTATTGAGTTGGCACTCCAACCTGGTCTTCCATCGGGGAAAGTTAAATTTCTGATAATCTGTCCCACAAATTACCACTCTCTCGGGCAACAAGTCAGAAAGAGTCCAAGTATGTTCGTCTCTTACTATTAGAGACTGGTTAGATCCTGTATCTCTCAAAATTATAACTTCTTTCCCTTCTCCCCTGTTCTTTCTGAGTAAACTTAACCCACCGAGATGAATTCTTTATTGAGATCAAGCACTAATTCCATACCCAGCCCCTGCCTGGGCTCTGCACTCTCCTGCAGCTCCTCGACTTTTCTTGGAGTTTCCTTCACTACTTTCACTAATACTTAGCTTTTTGTACCATATCTTTTCCCACAGTGCCTTTCTTTGACGACCAGCACTGTGACTTTTCGTGTCCCACTTTCTGGCAGTGAAAACACCTTTCCCAGTGCCCTTTTGAAACAACCGGCACTATAATCCTCTGTGTCCCACTCCACTACAATGAAAACACCTGAGGCCTTTCACCTCCTTTCCACCCTCTTGGATTTATTTTTTAACTTGTGGCAAATTATTACCAGTGTACTCTACTCTTTTTTTTATGTAATGTAGGATGTCCCCTTCTCCCAATTTCTATCCCTCACAGGATAAAATTCTTGCTGGCTAAATTTTGCCTTATGCACCAATGTGCTACCTCTACTGTTCTTCTCACTTCTTGAACTTTCCATTCATCCACATGAATTCTTACCATTTCTAGAAGTGAGTTTTTAAACTCCTCCAGCAGAATAATCTCTCTTAGAGCCTCATAAGTCTTATCTATTTTTAAGGCCCACACCCATCTATCAAAGTTACTATGTTTAATTCTTTCAAACTCAACAGAAGTCTGACCTGGTTCCTCCTTTATGTTTTTAAACTGTTGTCTGTACACTTCTGGTACCAATTCATAAGCATTCAAAATAACTTGTTTGACATCTTCATAATCTCTTGACCCCTCATCTGACAGCACTGCAAATACTTCACTAGCTCTGCCTACCATCTTAGTTTGAACTAGCATTACCCAGAAGTCCTCTGACCACTCCATCTGCCTAGCCAATTTTTCAAATGAAATGAAGAAGGCTTCAACATCTTTCTCATCAGAATGTAGCAGTGTTTTAACATATTTTTATATATCAGTACCTTGTCTCTTCATCTCCATTCTGTTAATTTGACTTTCCTAACTAAGTCGCAACTTCTGAAATTCAAATTCTCTCTCCTTTTCATTTTATTTTCTCTCTCTTTCGCTCTCCCTTCCTTCTCTCTCTCTTTGCTCAACTAAGAACCTACATTCTCTTTCTTTTCCCTCTCTCTCTCGCTTTGTTTATATTTTAACTCCATTTTCCTCAATTGTAATTTAAGTGTTTTCTAACTCTGCTGCACTTGTCTGTTTCTCTGACACACCTACATGCATGACTAACTCCCTTACAATTTCAGCTTTTTGTCCTTGGTTAAACCTAAATCTAACATCTTTATTAATTCTAAAAATATGTTCTTTTTCTGTCCTTCTAAACGTTTTTGGCAAATTTGGGAATCATCTTCAAACCCCAAATTTAGCTATTTTAAGAGCCATTTTTCTCATCTTCAATTTAACCAATCACAAATAACCGAAATTAAACAAATTGTCACACCTGCGTTGTATTTAAAGATTTTGGACGCTAATTGACAATTGTTTGAATCTGCTCAGATCTTTCATATCCCAAATCTGTTCAAATCTGTCCAAATCTCAGACTGGATCTGTCTAAGCCTGTCCATATCATGGACTCAAGCCCCCAAACTGTTACGACACTGTGATGGACCCTTTTGCTAATTAAACCAAACCCACACAAAAGCTCACCTTGCCTTGTAATCTGTTAAAGTATGAGTGACAGAGAACTCCAAGATTCCACTATTTAAAGAAAAATATCAATTTTATTCTTTAACGCTGAAAGTGAACATTAAACAAAAACTATTTACAACTCTAAGCCTCCTTTCTCTTAAAAGTCTGTTATCTAACTCCAACTCTGTAACAATATGCTGATCCAATTAAACCCCCTAATAATGTTATATTAACTTAATTTTCAAAACCAGACAGTGACTGTTGTCATCGGCGCCTGTCTTCCTCTGGCTGTAGATCTCCCTGGGTCATCTTCGGTCTTTTGCTGCCATGATATTTCTTATGTAAAAGATACCTTTGATTGAGAGTGTTTGAATGACAGTCTCTCTCTCTTGATAGCAGTTTACTCTCTCACTGGCTAACTCTCAAAATATCTACTTTTTTATACCACAAACATTGGATCGGCTTATTGTTCAACGTTGTCAAAACATTAAAATTCAAATTCGATTGGGCTTTAATCTCCTGGGGTATAATTTAAAATGATTGGTTAAATTCAAACTGTTGTGAACATAGCAGCCAAATATTACATATTGTCAATTTTCCAGTACACTCTGAGACTGCTAGTCAGTCCTGACAGGTACCTGCAAACTCTCACTACCAAAACAGCCTTCACGTTCTCTTAAAGGTACGGTACATGCTTTCAACTTCATAACAATACATTGCGAAAATATATGGACTAGCTGGTCCCCTTCCTCTACATTTTCAGTACTTCTTGTATTTTAATTATTCCTTCCATTTGGCAGACACTTTTTAATTAGGTTTGATTATTTCATCACAATAGGATATATTTGTAAATTATTTAAGTAAACTACACATGTTCAAAAAAACGTCAACAGAATCGTCCACCTAACATGGCTGTGCCACCCAGGTACAATTCTAAATTAATCCCATTGCCTGCATATAGTTCTATCAATACTTTATGAGGTGTTGTTTGCAAATTTTCTTTGTGGAAGAGCCTTTGGCTGTGATTTGCAATATTCCAATGCACTACACTGTAAATACGGATGACTCGACTTTGTATTTCTGGAAGGTACAGTTAATGTATGATTTTGCTCTTCAATTCTTTTACCATTGTGCATATTATAGCAGTTGGTAAAGCATGCGGGGTACTATGAAGCATAAGCAAGAATCACAGTGATTCAGACATGCAGAACTGGAGATATTCCATGACTTTGATGCTCACAATATCAGCCAAATTCATATTTTTATTGGTGACAAGCCTTGTGCATTTTTTGACTTGACAATTGGTAAACTTTGTCTGAACAAGCATTTTAATGGACTTGTTTACATTGCCTAGCGGGTTGGCTGTATGCTGCAACTTCTCAGCTCATCAAGAAGCTCATGCATCTATGGAGTAGTTCAAAGACACAGAGCAGAACGAAAGTATCAGATAAGATATTACTTCATGCAAAAGAAGATGCATTAATTCATGATAGAATTCTGCCAACATGCAATGGATTTGGAATTTATATTTGCTTTCTAACTAAAACTTCTGGAAACTTTAATTGAAAGAAAGAAGTAAACAAAGAGTCTCTCATGAAACTATTGTAGTCATTGTATTACTTATTAATTGGAAATGTGCAGGAATCTAACAAAATATGCAAATATGTCAGCTACTCTAAAACTGAAAGTAAATTGAATGGAATTGCTAAAAGTGATAGAATTCGCTAATAAGAACTGTCACATTGTGCTATTTAGTAGCAAAACACAGCCATCGACCCAATGGACTTTAATAATTCATTATCACTGAACAGCCATGGTGTGCATGGAACATCTATCTTTTCAGAATTTGAAAAGTGAAGGAAGTCTGGATGGAAAAGGTTAATTTCTCACAGATGGTCATAAAGTTGAATTAAAATATCCAAATGAGACTGCTTGGGGAAGAATTTGGTTTTGCACTGAGGGCATGGTGAAACTGGAATGCTTGTGTGAAAAGAAAAGCATGGGAATCAATTAGTAAAACCAAAACACTGTATGTCCATTGATATTTAAACATGGACAAGCAACAATAGGGAAAAAATGAATGAGCAGTAAATTGTGGAATGAATAGAGAAGCTCTGAGTTCAGGTTCAGAATAGTGCAAATTTAAAGGGGTATTTTCCAGAATAGGAGAAAGTGAGGTCTGCAGACGCTGGAGATCAAAGGCATGTGCCCGAAACGTCGAATCTTCTGTTCCCTAGATGCTGCCTGACCTGCTGTGCTGTTCCAGCAATAAAGTTTCAGCTATTTTCCAGAATAGCCAACAAAAGAACAAAAAGGACTAAAGGGAAATACAGCACAGGAACAGGCCCGTAAGTCGCCCAATCCTGTGCCCATCATCACGCCCCAACTAAACAAAGAAACAAATTTTCTGCTTGTTTTTCAGTCCGGATTCTTCTAATCTCTCCTTATTCATAGATAAGGAGCAAGAGAATAACTAGAGAAAGTGTTGGCCCTTTCAAGAACAAAGGAGGGAAAATATGCATAGAATCAAGAGAAAATGGGTGAGATACTTAATGAGTACTATGCATCAGTATTACTGAGGAGAGGGACATGACGAATGTCGAAGTTAGGGATAGATGTTTGATTACTTAAGGTCAATTTGGCATAAGGAGGGAGGAAGTGTTGTGAATTCTAAAAGGCATTAAGGTGGACAAGTCCCCAGGTCCAGATGGGATCTGTTCCAGATTACTGAGGGAAGCGAGAGAGGAAATAGCTGGGGCCTTATGAGATACCTTTGTAGCATCCTTGAATACAGTTGAAGTTCTGGAGGACTGGAGAATTGTTAATATTCCCCACTTGTTTAAAAGGGTAGCAGGGATAATCCAGGTAACTATAAACTGGTGAGTATGACGTCAGTGGTAGGGATGCTGCTGGAGAAGATACTGAGGGGTATGATCTATTTATATTTGGAAGAAAATGAGCTTATCAATGATAGACAACATGGTTTTGTGCAGGGAAGGTCATGACTTACCAACTTAATAGAATTATTTGAGGAAGTGTCAAAGTTGATTGATGAGGGAACAGCTGTAGATGTCATATACTTGGACTTTAGTAAAGCTTTGATAAGGTTCCCCATGGTAGGCTTATAGAGAAAGTGAAGTCACATAGGGTCGAGAGTCTACTCGCTAGATGGACAGAGAACTGGTTGGGCAGCAGGGGACAGAGAATAATCGTGGATGAAGTTTCTCAAAATGGAGAATTGTGACCAGTAGTGTTCCACAGGGATCTATGTTTGGACCACTGTTGCTTGTGATAATACATAAATGATCTGGAGGAAGGTATAGTTGGTTTTATTAGCAAGTTTGCAGATGACACTAAGATTGATAGAGTAGCAGATCATGAAGGGACTGTCACAGAATGCAGCAGAATATAAATAGATTGGAGAGTTGGACAGAAAAACGCAGATGGAGCTCAGTCTGGGCAAATGTAAGGTGATTCATTTTGGAAGATCTAATTCAAGAGCGAACTATATGGTAAATGGAAAAGCTCTGGGGAAAATTGATGTACAGAGAGATCTGGGTGTTCAGGTCAATTTTACCCTGAAGGTGGCAATGCAGGATGATAGAGTGTTCAGCAAGACATATGGCATGCATTCCTTTATTGGACAGGGTATTGATTATAAGAGTTGGCAGGTCATGTTACAATTTTATAGGAGTTCGGTTCGGCCACAATTGGAATACTGTGTACAGTTCTGGTTATCACATTACCAAAAGGATGTGGATACTTTGGATAGGGTGCACAGGAGGTTCACAAGGATGCTGCCTGGTATGGAGGGTGCTAGCTATGAAGAGAGGTTTAGAAGATTAGGATTATTTTCATTAGACAGATGGAGGTTGATAGGGTCTTGATTGAGGTCTACAAAATCATGAGAGGTATAGACAGAGTGGATAGAAGCTTTTTCCCAGAATGAGATACTTAATTACTAGGGGTCATGAGTTCAAGGTGAGAAGGGAAAAGTTTAAGGGAGAAATGTCTGGAAAGTTCTTTATGCATAGGGTGGTGGGTGCCTGGAACACGTTGCCAGTGGAGGTGGTAGAGGTTGGCACAATAGCATCATTTAAGATGTATCTAGACAGATACATGAATGGGCAGGAAGCAGAGGGATACAGATCCTTAGAAAGTAGATTTAGATAGAAGATCGGTGCAGGCTTGGAGGGCTGAAGGGCTTGTTCCTATTCTGTAATTTTCTTTGTTCTTTTGTCTTTGTCTTATTCACGTAACTATCCAGATGCCTCTTAAATGTCACCAATGTGCCTGCTTGCACCACCTCTTCTGGCAGTTTGTTTCAGGCTCCTACCAATCTCTGCGTGAAAAACTTCCCTCACACATCTCCCTTAAACTTGCTCCCCCTCACCTTGAACCTGTGACCCTTGGAATCGAAACTTCAACCGCGGGAAAAAGCCTCAGACTAATCACCCTATCTGTGCCTCTTATAATTCTGTCGACCTCTAACAGGTCTCCTCTTTGCCGTCATCTTTCCAGTGAAAACGGTCCTAGCCTTATTAACCTTTCCCCATAGTCAATGCCCTCGAGACCAGACAACATTATGGTGAACCTTCTCTGCACTCCCTCCAAAGCTTCCATGTCCTTCTGGTACTATGGTGACCAAAACTGCACACACGACTCTGAATGCAGCGTAACAAGGGTTTTATACAGCTGCAACATGGTTTGCCAACTCTTGCACTCCATGCCCAGGCTAATGAAGGCAAACATGCCATGTGCCTTCTTAATCACTTTGGTCACCTGTATTGCCACTTTTAGGGAACAGTGAACCTGCATGCTCAGATCTGTCTGTATGTTAATATTCCTAAGGGTTCTGCCATTTACAATACAATTCACATCTAAATTTGATCCTCCAAAATGCATCATCTTAATATCTGGATTAAATGCCATCTGCTATTTCTGTGTCCAAGTTGCCCACCTGTCTATATCCTGTTGTATCCTTCATAATCATTGGCACTATCAGCAACTCCACCAACCTCTGTGTGATCTTTGTGACATAGGAAGGGGGTCCTGCGAAATGAGTGTAGGGAGTTAGGAAAGAAGTTGAAAAGCAGGACCTCAAGGATAGTGATCTCTGAATTACTCCCAGTGCCTTGCACCAGTGAGGATAGAAATAGAAAGATAGGCCAGATGAATGCATGGCTGAGGAGCTGCTGTAAGGGGTAGAGTTTTCAGTTTTTGAATCATTGGGATATTTTCTGGGATCGAGGTGACCTTTACAAGAGGGATGGGTTGTACTTGAATCAGAGGTGGAGCAATATCCTTGCAGGGAGATTTGCTAGTGTTACTCAGGAGGTTTTAAACTAATTTGGCAAGGGGCTGGGGCTCTGAATAAGAGAAGTGCCATTGAGAAGTCAAGGGAAAATATATTAGCCACCTAGAGCAAGTATACCATTCAGCATAACCAGGGGCACAGAAAAGGAAGGGTGAATACCTCTGGTTTAAAGTGCATTTATTTCAAAGCATGAGGCCTGATTGGTAGGGCAGATGAGATCAGAGCATGGATTGGCTCTGAGGACTGAACTATTATAGCCATAACAGACACATGGCTGAGGGCAGGGCAGCTCAATGTTCCAGGATACAGAAGTTACAGGCATGACAGAAAGACAAGTAAGTGAGGAAGGGGAGTTGCCTTTTTGATAAGGGAAGACATAAGATCAGTGCTCAGAGAGAATATTCCTAAAGGGTCATCTTATGAGGCCATATGGATAGAACTTAGAAACAAGAAGGGGATGGTCACTTTGTTGGAAATGTTGGGACCCTCAAATAGCTAGCAGGCACTAGAAGAGCAGAAGTGAAGAGAGATTGCAGATACACGTAGGATTAATAGAGTAATACTGGCTGGAGATTTTAATTTCGCCTATATTGAATGGGCCACCTCGAGCATAAAAGGGCTGATGGTGTGAAATTTGTCAAATGTATCCAAGAAAGTTTCCGAAATCAATACGTGGAAGGCCCTACTTGAGAGGGTGTAACACTGGACCTTGTCTTAGGAAATGAGATAGGGCAAGTGATTGAAGTGTCAGTCGGAAAGCACTTTGGGTCCAGTGACCATAACTCTCTTAATTTTAACATAATTATGGGTACAATTAGGATAGATCCACCGGCCTAGGTGCTAAACTGAAGCAGGGCCAATTTTGGGACTGTTAGGCAGAATCTAGCACTGGTCGATTGAGTGAGTCTTATTGAAGGAAAAGGAAAGACTGGCAAATGGGAGGCTTTAAAAAGTATGATATCAAGAGGCTAGAGACATTATGACCCTGTTAGGGTGAAGGGAAGAGCCAGCAGGTTTAGGGATCCCTGGCTGACAAAGGATATTAAGGCTCTGGCCAGGAAAAATAAGAAGGCATACATTGGGTTTCAGCTATCGGGTTCAAATGAATCCCTCGATGACTATTGAAAGTGTAGGAGCATACTTAAAAGGGAAATCAGAAGAGCAAAAAGAGGGTATGAGATGGATCTGTTAGATAAAGTTAAAGACAATCCCAAGTGTTTCTATAGCTATATTAAGAATAAAATAGTGGCTAGAGTGAGAATCAGTCCATAACACCATAAGACCATAAGACATAGGAGTGGAAGTAAGGCGATTCGGCCTATCAAGTCCACTCTGCCATTTAATATTGGCTGATGGGCATTTCAATTCTACTTACTCGCACTCTCCCCATAGCCCTTAATTCCTTGCAAGATCAAGATTTATCAATCTCTGCCTTGAAGAGATTTAATGTCCCGGCCTCCACTGCACTCCATGGCAATGAACTCCACAGGCCCTCCAGTCTCTGGCTGAAGAAATGTCTCCTTAGTTCCGTTCTAAATTGACCCCCTCTAATTCTAAGGCTGTGCCCATAGGTCCTAATCTCCCCACCTAAAGGAAACAAATTCCTTTCTAAACCATGCATTATCTTGTAAGTTTTGATTAGATTTCCCCTAAATCTTCTAAACCTTAATGAATACAATCCCAGGATCCTCAGCCATTCATCATATGTTAGGCCTAGCATTCCTGGTGAAAGTGAGGACTGCAGTTGCTGGAGATTAGAGTCAAGATTAGAGTGATGCTGGAGAAGCACAGCAGGTCAGGCAGCATCCGAGGAGCAGGAAAATCAACATTTCAGGCAGGAGTCCTTCATCAGGAAGCTTTGAGGATGGAGAGATAAATGGGAGAGGGTGGAGCTGGGGAGAAGGTAGCTGGGAGTGCATTAGGTGAATATAGGAAGGGGTAAAAGTGATAAGTCGGAGAGGAGGGTGGAGTGAATAGGTGGGAAGGAAGATTGACATGTGGGACAGGTCATGAGGATGGTGCTGAGCTGCAAGTTTGGAACTGGGGTATGGCGGGGGGAGGGAAATGAGGAAACTGGTGAAGTCCACATTGATGCCATAGGGTTGAAGGGTTCCGAGGCTGAAAATGAGGCGTTCTTCCTCCAGGCATTGGGTGGTGATGGAGTGGCGGTGGAGAAGGCGCGGGACCTGCATGTCCTTGGCAGAGTGGGAGGGGGAGTCAAAATGTTCGGCCATAGGGCAGTTGGGTTGATTGGTGCGGGAAGCACGGAGATGTTCCCTGAAGCACTCTGTGAGAAGGCATCCAGTCTCCCCAGTGTAAAGGAGACTGCATCAGGAGCAACAGATGCAATAAGGGACATTTGTGGAAGTGTAGATGAAACTTTGATGGATGTGGAAGGCTCCTTTGGGGCCTTGGATGGAGGTGAGGGAGGAGGTATAGGCGCAGGTTTTGCAATTCCCGCGGTGGAAGGAGAAGGTGCCAGGAGGGGAGGGTGGGTTGTTGGGGGCGTGGACCTAACCAGGTTGTCACGGAGGGAACGGTCTTTGTGGAAAGCGGATAGGAGCGGGGAGGGAAATGTATTCCTGGTGGTGTGGTCAATTTTTAGGTAGTGGAAATGTTGGCGGATGATGTGGATTTTGCGGAGGTTGGTGGAGTGGAAGGTGAGAACCAGGAGGGTTCTGTCCTTATTGTGATTAGAGGGGTGGAGTTTGAGGGCAGAGGTGCGGGATGTAGATGAGATGCGTTGGGGGGTATCTTCAACCATGTGGGAAGGGAAATTATGGTCTTTAAAGAAGGAGGCCATCTGGTGTGTTCTGTGTGGAACTGATCCTCCTGGGAGCAGATACAGTGGAGGCGGAGGAATTGGGAATACGGGTTAGCATTTTTGCAGGAGGTAGAGTGGCAGGAGATGTAATCCAGGTTTCTGTGGGAATCGGTGGGTTTGTAAAAAATGTCGGTGTTGAGTTGTTCATCATTGATGGGGATGGAGAGGTCTAGGAATAGTAAGGAGGTGTCAGAGATGGTCCATGTGAATTTAAGGTCAGGATGGAATGTGTTGGTGAAATTGATGAACTGTTCAACCTCTTCGTGAGAGCACGAGGTGGCACCTATACAGTCATGAATGTAGTGGAGGAAAAGGGGGGTAGTGGTGCCAGTGTAACTACGAACTGTTCTACATAGCCGACCAAGAGACAGGCATAGCTGGGGCCCATGCGAGTAGCCGTGGCTACCCCTTTCATCTGGCGGAAGTAGGAGGATTTGAAGGAGAAATTGTTGAGGGTGAGAACCAGTTCAGCCAAATGAATGAGAGTGTCAGTGGAAGGGAACTGGTGGAGAAGTTGGGAGAGGAAGAAACAGGGCTTGGAGGCCCTAGTCATGGAGGATGGAGGTGTATAGGGACTGGATGTCCATGGTGAAGATGAGGCATTGGGAGCTGGGGAAACGGAAATCTTGGAGGAGGTCCTCCCTTTCTGTTTTTCAGCTGTAGCGGGCAGCAGCAACTTGAAGGGCAGGAGCTTGCACCAGGGGCCTGCCGGGAGCAGAGAGGCACTGATTTGTGCTTTTAAATTTGAAGTCAGAGTGCAGAGGTTTCTGGGAAAGGGGGGACTTCTTATTTTTATTTCCGTCCTGCTATATAAGTCAGTGTTTTCTCAACCTGAGACTCTAACTTTGTAGGGCCTCCCACCCAACCACCTCCTCTAACCTTAAAGACCAGGGACATATCAGGTAAGCATCTCTTTTTTACTTTGTGACTAGGGGACTAGCAGGGATGGCAGGGAGAGCAATGTTCCTCCTGCAGGATGTTTGAGGTGGGGGACGCCATTAGTGTCCCATCCAAGTACATCTGCAGGAAGTGCACCCAACTCTCGCTCCTCCAAGATCATGTTAGGGAACTGGAGCGGGAGCTGGATGAGCTTTGGATCATTCGGGAGGCAGTGATAGATAGGAGTTACAGGGAAGTAGTTACTCCTAGGCAAGAAGAAAGCTGGATGACTGTTCGAAAGGGGAAAAAACAGTCAGTGGAGGGATCCCCTGTGGACGTTCCCCTGAAAAACATGTACACTGTTTTGGATACTGTTGAGGGGGACGACTTACCACGGTATGCAGTGGGGCCCAGGTCTCTGGCACAGAGACTGTCCCTGTTGCACAGAAGGGAAAGAGGGAAAGGAGGAGAGTGTTAATCATTGGAGACTCAATAGTTAGAGGCTCAGATAGAAAGTTTGTTGGGAATGAACGAGACTCGCGGTTGGTGTGTTGCCTCCCAGGTGCCAGGGTCTGTGATGTCTCAGATCGTATCTTTGGGGTCCTGAAGGGAGAGGGTGACCAGCCTCATGTCGTTGTCCATATAGGTACCAATGACATAGGTAGAAAGAGGGATAGGGATGTAGGGCAGGATTTCAGGGAGCTAGGGTGGAAGCTGAGAGCTAGAACAAACAGAGTTGTTATCTCTGGATTGTTACCTGTGCCACGTGATAGCGAGGCAAGGAATAGGGAGAGATATCAGCTGAATATATGGCTGCAGGGATGGTGCAGGAGGGAGGATTTCAGATACCTAGATAATTGGGGCTCATTCTGGGGAAGATGGGACCTGTACAAACAGGACGGTCTTCACTTGAACCAGAGGGGTACTAATATCCTGGGCGGGAAATTTGCTGGTGCTATTCGGGTGGGTTTAATCTAGCTGAGCAGGGGGATGGGAACCTGAGGTGTAGTTGAGCGCACAGGAGGATGAGAGTAGGGAGGACAGGGACAGGATTTCAGGGTCACAGGAATGTGCTGGCAGACAGCGAAGTGGTTTGAAGTGTGTCTATTTCAATACCAGAAGTATCCAAAATAAGGTAGGTGAGCTTGCAGCATGGATAGGTACCTGGGACTTCGATGTTGTGGCCATTTCGGAGACATGGATACAGCAGGGTGAGGGATGGGTGTTGCAGGTTCCAGGGTTTAGGTCTTTCATTAAAAAGAGGAAAGGTGGTAAAAGAGGGGGAGGCGTGGCCTTGTTAGTCAAGGACAGCATAACGGTGGCTGAGAGAACTTTTGATGAGGACTCGTCGACTGAGGTAGTGTGGGCTGAGGTTAGAAACAGGAGAGGAGAGGTCATGCTGCAAGGTTTGTGAAGGTTTGTAGCTCAGGTTGAGGTTTAAGGTGTAGGTTTGCTCGCTGAGCTGTAGGTTTGATATCCAGACATTTCATTACCTGGCTAGGTAACATCATCAGTGGCGACCTCCAAGTGAAGCGAAGCTGTTGTCTCCTGCTTTCTATTTATATGTTTGTCCTGGATGGGGTTCCTGGGGTTTGTGGTGATGCCATTTCCTGTTCCTTACAGTGTGGAAACAGGCCCTTTGGCCCAACAAGTCCACAC